>NC_136515.1:70137605-70145105 GCF_053919585.1 Euprymna scolopes | reverse complement strand
AGAGAGAGAGAGAGAGAGGGGATTGTTGGTCACTTTCAATTCTAATAACCAGATATATTCATTTCATACTGATAGCATTTTATTTATATGTGTATGTAGTACGTCTTACACGTGTTTTGTTGAATAACGTAATTGCACCGAACAACTCATCAGAAACAAAGATGTGTTCCTCGAAAAAAAAAGCGGTTGAAAAGTTTTTTTTTTGTTTTATTTTAATAGAAAAAAATGTTAATGAACTGAAATGGAAATCTTTTAAAGTTCGCAAAATTAAAAGAATAAAAAAAAACTTACTTATTATCGAGTATATAGGATCCCTTCCGAAAATAAAACACACACACAAACACAAACACACGCACAAGCACACACACACGCACATACACGCACACACGCACACACACGCACACATATATATATATGTAGTACAAAACTTTTGGAAATTTAAAGACTTACATTTTTTCTTTTTTGTAACTTTTGTTCATTTCATCTAGGATTTCTTTATTACAGCCGTTTCATTAATGGGATGGCAATTTTATGATTTTATGTGTTCATAAAAAATTCCTTATTCTCACCAACTCATCAGATATTGTTACCATTCGATGTTGCTAACAAAAAGTTGATTTTATACATGATAAACCTGGTGTTTGGGGAAAAAGAAATTCCTCCCCCCCCCCCCGTTGTTACAAGTCGGCCATCTTGGGTGTCATGCTAACCATAAATGTTCTTAGATATTACACATTGAGATTTGCGAAAAAATAAAAATCTACATTAAAAAAATTCGAACAAATTGGGCACAAACCAACAGAGTATGGGTAAATGGGCGTTGTTTGTCATCTCTTGTCATCGTTAATAAAAAGTTAAAAAAAAACACTCTTAGCTAGAATCATCTGTCACTCCAGGAGCCGTTATACTAAAAATTTCATAAATCGATGAATAATTTTATCGAAGATCAATAAATAGATCGAGTCTTTTATTTACGATTTATTAATTTTCAATAAAATTTTTAATCGGTTTAAGAATTTTCAAGACAACTACCAGAGTAAACAACACTTTGAAAAATTTTATTTATTTACGAAAATTATACAAAAATCATAAATAAATTAGACACAAGGCCATTGAAAAGTGTGGGTAGGGGGGTCTATGGTCATCCCTGTCACTGTGCTTTATGACTGTCATAGACAACCATTCTTAACTTTTCCTACATAATTGACCTTTCGGCTTTATATATTAATCCATTTACTCCCTAATTCCATTAAAAAATATCATAGCCATTGTACAGTAACAGAAAAACAAGAAGGCCAAAAAGAAACTTTTTATTGTTTAGGACATTAGTTTTGTATAAAAATAGTGTGGGTCCTGGATATGACCTTAAACTATATCCAGTGGTGAGGCCTCAGCTTGCGGGCTTTGGGGAGTGTGGAGCCACCCTTTAATTACCATTGCTCCCAGGTCCACTCTGACCCGGAGTGGTAGTACCTGTTCGGGTCCCAACTATCGGTTAAATAGAAACTGACTTGAAAACAAGAAATATATTCTATTAAAAAATAATTCTTCAAAATCTTTGGATTCGCCATTAAATAACTCGAAAAGGGTTGATATGCCGTAAAACAAAAACAATCAACTAACCTAAAAATAGTTTTATGCATTCGTATCACAAAAATAAAGAAAATTAAACATTTTCTAAATAAAAAAAAATTATAAAGTTAATTTGTACTTGCAGGACCTGTGGAAATCCAACAGGTGACTTATGCACATGCAATATATTGATGCTGGCATTCTGTAGATATTCAGTGTAAATAGAGACGCTCTGATATTATTGTAGCTCATTTGTTAAAACTGCAAAAGTATTTATCTAAGCTAGAAGGGTCGCCCGGCGTAGCAAGGTCGTAAAATATGCTGAAATATGATTTTTTTAAAATTCTTTCAGATTTCGTATATATTATTATAGAGTTGATATTCTATCGATTTTTATATATTATAAAGTTGCGATTTCGAAAATAAAAAATATATCTATATGACTTGGGTTCATCAACTTGAATCGAAACCGAATCCAAAACTTGTATATATATATATATATATATATATATATATATATATATATATATATATATATATATATATGTGTGTGTGTGTGTGTGTGTGTGTGTGTGTGTGTGTTTAGTTCCTTCAATTATAATCGATAATGCCGAATCCGGTGATTTTGAAGAAATTTTTTTAATATAATATATTTGTTTTTTGCAAGTCGGTTTATATTTAACCCATAGTTGGGATCCTAACAGGTACTACCACTCCAGGTCAGAGTGGACCTGGGAGCAATGGTAATTAAAGGGTGGCTCCACACTCCCCAAAGCCCGCAAGCTGGGGCCTCACCATCGGATATAGTTTAAGGTCTTATCCAGGACCCTGCAATGCCTGGGAGGGTTGACCTCGTAGAACTTCCCAGAACGTACCACTGCAATCAACAGGGATCATTAGAGGTATAGTCTAAGCTCTGTTGATTTTGGGGCCGAGGATAAACATCCGCCTTCGGGCCAAGATGAAAGTGTAGTATCTGTTCTTATCGTTCACTTAAGTTAATTGGTCCATGGGGGGATACTGCTAGAGTGCCATTTTTTTGCCCTTGTTTTAGGGGAGCTGCCCCCCCCACATTAAAATCGACCTTTTGTCACATTTGCCTTCGGGGGGAAGCAAATAAATACCTAAAAAGATGTGCGATGATTTTCTGTTGAAACCAAAATTGAAATGAATAAATCAGCCCGATTTCATCATGCGGATTCCGTGGCGCATTTCGGTTGCACACACGCAATTTGCAGGTGCGCGCGTGCGGGATTGTGCCACTCGCATAGAAGTGAAGTTAAAAATGTGTTTTTTTCTTAAAAAAAGGGGAGGTCGTGCTTTTCTTTTGTTTCTTGTGTAATATTTTACGTGTTTTTAAAAAAAAGTTTTAGTTACAGGTCGAGGCCATCAATTCAACTGGGTGGCTACTAATTTTCTTTCTTTCGAGTACGCAAGTCGCGTACGGTAAAAGGAATGAACGAGAGAAAGCCGGAGGTGTGGAGACGAACGAGCAGCAACGAGTGTCGGTTTCTTTTTTTTTTGGAGTGGGGGGGGATTAGTTGCACTTCCCCCTTTCCCTCTCTCGTTTTCTGCCTTTCTCACTCTTTCTATCACACGCTCTTGCTCTTTCACAATCTCCCTGCCTCTCTCTCTCTCTCTCTCTCTCTGTCTTTCTTTCTCTCGCTTCTGTGTGTCTGTGTGTTCGAAATACAACGCAACAGAACAAGGAAATTTCTGTTGCTACAATTGCTACTACTACTACTACTACTACTACTACTACTACTACTCTTAGTAACTAGAGAAAAAGACAACGACGGCGACGAAAGAGGAGAAAGAGGAGGGAGAAGAAGAAAAAGAAGAAATGAAAGAAGAAATAGAGAGCAAACAAGAGAGACGGAAAATGATGATAATAATAATAATAATAATAAGAAGAAGAAGAAGAAGAAGAAGAAGTAGAAAAAAGAAGAGAAGAAAGAAAGAAAGAAATACAGAAGGAAAAGAATAAAGAAAGGAGAAATAAAAGAAAAATTGAAAAAAGGGGAATAATAATAATAATAATAATAATAATAATAATAATAATATGATGTGTATCACGATGATGATGATGATGATAAGGAGGAGGAAGAAGAAAGGATGAGAAGAAGAAGAAGAAGAAGAAGAAGAAGAAAAGGATGATAATGAGTGTATGAAAATGCTGCTACTACTCCCACCAATACTATTACTACAAATAATAACTGCATAAGTCCATCACGCGCCTAACGATCATACCACCATCCATAGTCCATTTATAGACATTGGGAACGTCCTCCCCCCATCACCACCATCACAAAAAAATATGAGAGCGAGGTTGACCTCTATCTTTTGCATAGCTAATGAGCTCCACCGCTGTGGTCGTGACATTATAAAAGGCAGAGGAAACCACAGCACGTTAGTTTATTCAACGTAAGCTACCGAACCAACTGCTTTGTGTTCACGTTGCCCTCACATGATCAACTGCTAGAGGCGAGCACTGCCTGCCGATACAATTCTAATTGTACGTTACGCTACCGCTCGTTTTCTTCTTCTGTCCATGTGCTGAGCTAGTTGCCTACGGTGCGATTATCGACACCCGGGTATTAACCGCATAAACAACCAGAGAAAATTCTTCTTCCTGGACGGATTTATTTTCTTTTAACTTCCAAAACCACGTTGTTTTTATTTCTGTTGGTCGTTGTTTGACACTATTACCAACCAGAACAATTTTTTGACTTTTGATTTCATAATCGGATATAAATCTCAGAAAAGATTACAGACGTTGAACTTCTGCCGAATACCAAAACCTAATCGACCACAAAAAAAAATTAAAAAGAAACCATGAAGGGTTTTTCTTGCATCGACGCATTGCCTGCTTCTATGTCCACCGTCGACGAAAACATGCCCACGCCGTCTGAGCAAGGGTCAGCTGTGAAGTGCGGCCAACTTAGTTTAATTCTCGGCCAGGACAGACGTCTGGCTGTCTATGTGAAGGTCTACTGGAGCGGGTTCGAACCCTTTGCCGTCGTCTACAGAGACAAGAAATTTTGTAACGCATCCGCGTTTATTCGTGTTAAAAAGTGCGTGGTTACAAAGGACCGTGATATTGGCCAACGTTTCGTGATTATCCCCAACAACAGCGAGGGTTGCACAATTGTCTTCGAGGCCCAGAGCGAACGAGAGTGCGAAGACTGGGTACGGGTACTCTCTCGTAGTTTCCAAAAGAATAGCCGATGTTGTCTGGCTAAATTGTCCGTAGTGCCTGAACTCGTGTCGCAAATTCCGAAGTCTCCGGTGATGCCCACCCTGAATGAGCATGACGAAGACGAAGATGTTTGAAGATTCTGTTGTTCCCTGTTTTCTCAAGACTTAAACTTGAACAGAAAGTGTTTTACCAAGTCTGTCAGATAATATCGAACTTTCGATCCCAAACATCTGAAACGGGGAAAAAATATATTCTAGTGAAATTAATTTAAAAAAAAAACAAAACAATTCACTATTATCGTAATTGTAAGAATACCACACCAGATCCCTCGTTCTCGAACCAAACCGAAAGTCTTCGAGCAAAGAAAAGAAAAAAAAAAACAAAAGAAAGGAATTGTTTTTTTTTATATATATTTTGGTTTGATTTTTTTTTTACACAAAGACGGTGAGAGAAAGAAAAAGAAAAACGCCAAAAAACGGAGCAAGGGTTTACAAGAAAAAGGAATGACTATATAAAAAAAAAAAAAACAAACAAACAAAAATCACCAAAGAAAAATCGGTGAACCTTTTTCTTCCCAGCCCTAAAACAAGATACTAAAGGACAAGATCAATCTTACGTGCAATAAAAACAGGCAGAAATAATAATTAAAAAATATGTTTGGACTCTCCTTCTTCCACAGGATTATACCGGCCGGCCACCTTTCTCCACAAAGAAAGACAAAGACGCAGAAGAAATCCGGAACAGAAATGAACGAAAATGAGTCCAATAATAACACAGGTGGTTTGCCACCTGGATGGGCCCATTCATCGTTTATCGGAAACGAAACAAAGAAAAAAAGATCCTGGTGATTAGGGGTAGGACTGAACCTGAAACGCCTGATTTATTTATTTTATTTATGTTGAAGCTTGTCTCCCTACAGTACTGTTATCCCTGACGCCAAACTTAAAAATTAAGCTTTATTTATTGTTTTCTCATTTTGAACACACACACACACACACACACACACACACACACACACACACACACACACACACGTATCTATATACACCATATATATATATATATATACATATATATATATATATATATATATATATATATATATATATCGGTGTAATTTCTTTATTTATGAAAGCATTTAGCTACATATCTGCAGACATGTTTCAGTTTTAGCTTCGTCAGGCCAAGTTGTTAGAATGTAAACAAAATTTTTAATCGTTCCATGTTAAATTTTTGTTTTCCCGAAACTATTTAATCCATTTTGTGTTCTGAAATTAATCGAAAAGTATAAATCGTACAAAACTATAAAACAACAATATAAAAACCAGAAGAACATGTGACGACGTTAAACATTAAGAAATTATCAAGCAAAACGTTACAAGTTTTGTTTATTTAAAAAAAAAAGAAAAGAAAAGGAAAAATATTTAAAAAAAAATATTGATAATAAAAAAGGCCGATTTTAACATTCCGTGATTTGTCTGCAACAAAATTGCTGAGTTATAAACATTTCTGATAAGATGCCTTCAAGATGATTGATAAAAGATTAAAGAAAATCGATATATATATATATATATATATATATATATATATATATATATATATATATATATATATATATATATATATTCGAAATTCATTAAGCTGATTTTCTTTTTTGTTTCATAAAAAATCCGGCAGAAAAAAAGACTATTATTTAAAATATCCTCCAACAAACACATTTTATTTTGTAATTTGGCATTATATATATATATATATATATATATATATATATATATATATATATATATATATATCCTAGTGCCGTTGCTAAAGCATGTAAAAATTTTCATTTCGATGTGATATTATTCTTCGTATTTGCTTAGTAGAGTCCATTTCTTTGTCTTGTCTTTTATTTAAGATTTATTTTTACAAAAAATCAAATGGCGACAGAATTTTATGATTATATTTACACAAAGGCACACAAACACACAGACACACACACACATATATATACATATACGAATATATATATATATATACATGCATATATATATATATCGTATATATATATATAACTATACGTATATGCACATACATATACACCATATAACTATATATGTATAAATAATATGCATATACATATATATATATATATATATATATATATATATATATATATATATATACATAAATCACGCATAACATTTTATATACATAGATCATATATATATGTGTGTGTGTGTGTGTGTGTGTGTGTGTGTGTGTTATGCAAATGTTATTAAATAATACGGAGTTATTTTTATTGTTTTATGAGACATAAGGATATGATTTTCAAATTTCGTATTAATACAATTCCGATCATAAAAGTGATGAGTTCTCTTCGCACTTTTTGGTTTTGTATTATTATTATTATTATTATTATTGCAATTTGAAAAAAGTTTTTTTTAAAAAAGCTTCCATGAAACAACTTTTTTAACATTGGTTTTAATGAAAGGATACTGCATTAGTACAAACACGCTATATACATACATATATATATATATATATATATATATATATATATATATATATATATATATATATACATATATGTATATGTATATATATATACATATATGTATATGTATATATATATATATATATATATATATATATATATACGAACAAACGTACTCCTGATTTATTATTTTTACCTAAAAAAAAGATTAAAAAAAAAAAACACACACCCACAAATTTTGATTCTTTTTTAA
>NC_136515.1:70080105-70132605 GCF_053919585.1 Euprymna scolopes | reverse complement strand
GTATTTCTCACACACAAAATATATAATGACGCGTCACTTACTTGTATTTATTTTTATTTATATTATTTTATTTATTTATTTTTTTGTGATATGAAATATTTCAAAAGAAAATAGTTAGTTAATTAGTCAAAAATAATTTAATTTGCCTTGCCTTTTCATATTTGACATATTTGCATTAAAAAAAAAACGAAAATAAAAATTGAATATTTGTTGGAAATATATGCATTAGTTATTACAGTCAGTTAAAGTACTTAATTTGCTGAAAATCCAGCCCCCCCCTCCCCGCAAAGCTGATATACATCTGAATAAGATTTTTATGATACCTCAGTCTTTAAGGATTTCTTTACTGACCGAGGATAGGACAAAATTTACATTTAGTTATTTGTCGGATATTTTGTTTTATTCCGGAAGTAAACTCCTTACTGGTGCTCTTCAATAAACCCACCGCATCATAATGGTAGAGTTTTATGCTTGTATTTTATTTAAAATAGTTTTTAATACACATATGTCTCTCACGCTTTGACCAACAATTGTTTTTAATGCAAATATGTCTTATATGATGTGGTCAACTAAAATAAATTGTTTCGGACTAATCACGTGACTATGTTTCCATCAATTAGATAAAAGGCAGTTGTCCGTGTCTATATATGTACAATTGTTTATCCAGTTAAAAGTAACAAAATAACATAACTACAAAACAAATACCCACAAAGTTGATATATTCTTAATCGGCTAGTTATTATATTTAATAACGTTTGCCAACTAATAATACATGCACATGGCCGACACTAACTAGTATGGAACACGTTTTTATTTTTTAAATTTTGTTGAATTTATTTAATTTTAAAAAAGTTTATGCTGTGAAAGAAAATGGAACACTACTAAGCCAATATTGAATTAATTTAATTGAAAAAAAAATTGTTTTTAATGCAAATATGTCTTATATGATGTGGTCAACTAAAATAAATTGTTTCGGACTAATCACGTGACTATGTTTCCATCAATTAGATAAAAGGCAGTTGTCCGTGTCTATATATGTACAATTGTTTATCCAGTTAAAAGTAACAAAATAACATAACTACAAAACAAATACCCACAAAGTTGATATATTCTTAATCGGCTAGTTATTATATTTAATAACGTTTGCCAACTAATAATACATACACATGGCCGACACTAACTAGTATGGAACACGTTTTTATTTTTTAAATTTTATTGAATTTATTTAATTTTAAAAAAAGTTTATGCTGTGAAAGAAAATGGAACACTACTAAGCCAATATTGAATTAATTTAATTGAAAAAAAAAACAATTGTTGTGACAAAAAATGGAAACCTGTACAGCCAATATAACTGATTATTATTAAAAGGAAAAAGAATGAAATAAAAGTGATAAAAAAAATCAAATTGTGATTGAATTTGAAAGGTAAAAAATATCCTTACATGAAATAAATTATTTTCTTAAAAAAAAACAAAATCTTGTTTCTGTTTTTCTTTCTAAAAAAAATCATTCCATGTACTTTGCTTTTGATTTTCTTATTGAATATGACAGGCATAACTCTAGCTGATGGTACCCAGGGACGCATGGAATGGCCGAAGTTTTGTCCAGTTCTACGAGATCCAGATGTTAATGCGGGAAAATCATGTAATGGTTTTATGCTATGGCTTTTGTTATATATTACTAAAAAAAAAGAATAATTTCCATTAAAAATCCATTTATTAATATGCCTGTAAAATTGAGAAAAGAACGCTTGAAATGTGTCAACATTACGTGAATCATCATCAGCGACCCTGCTGTTTTTAACAGCGTCGGCGACCAAAGCTCTCCAAATTGTAGAACCATGGTAATCTCTGGAAGATAAGTAAAGTAGTTTCCCGTTGCTTTCCGCCTTGATTCGAGGGTGCATCTCCCTCCATTGAGTTAAACGTATCCCCAGATACCAACCTGGAAATTTCTACGACTCGGCGCGGTACATACAACGCCTAGCCTTCCCAATTGGTCATCCATGTGGTACTGGCCAGACTCATCGTTGCTTAACTTCGGTGATTTGTTGAGAACTGGTTTGTCAACGTGATTGTGTCGTATATGAATAAGCTAAATTAAAACTAAATAGCCGCTGAATTTTACCTGATGTCGTGTTTATCTAACAGCTAAACTCGAATTGATTCCTTGTTTGATAATATTTATTAATAATAATATAAATTAACAATATTAAAAAAAAATTATTTTTAATTCCTAGACTATATTTTTCTCGTGTTCATTTCTGACCGCAACAGTTAAACATTACCATCCAGGTTTCACCAAAGCTACCAAAGTCTAAGACATTTTTGTCTAACATATGGTCCTGATCATGTGTAGTTCTAGGAGGTCCAAGCTTTTATTCTCTCGCTCTCTAAAAAGGTGTTGTTTTTTCCTAATCGCCTAAGGCGCCCGTACCCGGGGATGCTAAAGGTGATGCCCAGACATTTTTGCATTCTAGAGCTTTCTTAAACTAGAGCGTCGGCTTTTCAAATCCACTGCAAAAGAGGTCAACAAATCGACTATTGGGTCACCATTTATCAATACCAAGAACTACTTGAAGATAAAAATAACGAGCAGGAATAATTGTCAGTTAAAAAAATGAGGAACACTGTGGAAGTACTGACATTTATAGATGGTGTGAACTGCGATTACTTACATATGTGCCAATCCATGAAAAGGATTTATTTACATTGTATTTGAGGTTGCAATCAACAGGGAAACAGTCCTGCGGTAATGTGTTCGACGGAAGAGAAGTCCTTGCAAATACTCTCTGTCCATAGAAATTGCGCCTGGTACTAGGCGCATGGTAGGAACAAAGGAAAGGATTTTCGTTGCAGAAGAGGACGAATTGGTGTCGTAGATATCTTACACGGAGTAATTAAAGTGGAGCTCAGACGAGCACATTCCATAAAAATACTGATAGGGAGAGAGACTAAGAGTTTTTTTTTATGTGTGTGTGTGTAATCGATGTGAATGCATATACACACATACGCAGGCATATGAATACACGCATGCATAAAATTAGATGCATGCATACACAGACATACTTGCACACGCATGTACATTCACATACACACATACACACAATGGGTATTGTCTGCAAAGTTAAATCTAGGGCTATGATAAGAGAATATTCTTTTCGTGATTTTGACTCTCGCGTATATATCAGTTGATATCGTATATGTTTCTAGATAGTGACGTCGTTTTTTTTTTTTTTTTTTTTTTTTTTTACACAGAGATCACCACTTATCAAGGCCCGGAAGCCACTCAGGGATAAGGGTTATTGCAAGTACATTACGTTAGTGAGGAGATTTGATGAAGTGTTTACTTAAGGGGGCGGTTCATTAGGAATTTGTTAACATTAGACTTGAAGACATCCAAGTTGTAGTCCGGAGGGAAGCAGGCAGACGGAACAGAGTTCCACAGGCGTGCAGTTCTAAGAAAGAAGCTTTGTTCATGAAATCCGCGTTTTGATTTAGGCACAGATATAGAGTGGGGGAAATTTTTCACAGTGGATTCAGCTAGACGGGTGTTTTTCGTGAAAGATTGGCGAGGGGGGACCAGGGATTGGAGTTCAGACGAGCACCTGCCATGAAAATAACGATAAAACAAGGATAGGCTTGCAACGTCTCTTCTGTGGGAGAGGGGTTGCAGGGTAGAGAAAAGGGCATCCCCCACTAAACCACGAAGTCTATTTTGTACTCTGTCAAGGCATGATAGGCTGTTTTTGGCAGCTCCTGCCCAGATATGGCAACAGTATTCCATCCTTGGCCGTACTTGGCTTTTATATAGATAGAGAATTGCATCAGTAGTGAGATATCTTCTGGAGCGGTAGAAGGATCCCACCATCTTTCCAGCGACCTTGGCAACAGACTTCCCGAGTGATTCAATGTGTCTATCTGTGTCGGATATATACTCAAGAGTTAAAACAAGGATAAGAATATTCTCTTTTCATAGCTCTAGTTATAACTAAGCGCCTATGCAATGTTCACGACTTCGATTCGTGCGAACATTCTGAGATTGTTATTTCCATTCGCCCGAATTCGGCGTTTTTTTTCTTTAACAAAGGAATAACCACTTATCAAGACACAGAAGTCATTCGAGGATAAGGGTTAAAGCGTGTACTGTGTGTTAGTAGATAAACACAGGACTGTTAATATGCATAACGAAAATGTAAACATATAAATGACGGACTTCGACAACGGATACGGAGAGAATATTTTATTCGACTCCTCACTAACTACCGAGTATATACAATAATGGCCGCTACACAACTTCCGACTGGCAGGGTGAGTTTTCAGGGGAGATCACTCACATAATAGTTCTTGATTCTCTTCATTCATGTGACAATTGTTTGGTGGCCCCGAGGTAAAGGCTCGGGAAATTAAGCTCAAGGTGGCTTCGTTATTGAGTTCGAATCCCATGACCGGCAGGAATTGTTGCCAAACATTGTCCTACACTGATGATTGCGTAAACATAAAACACTAGTACTTTAAGTAATAATAAATAAGTATTACTTAATTATATATATATATATCTAATATATAATTAAGTAATAATAAATAATTATTACTTAATTATATATATATCTAATATATAGCTGATGGTACCCAAATACTTTGATTTTTACTTTGGAAATCACGATTCTGAAATAATATGTACGAAATGTGGACAAATTAAAATATCATATTTAAACGTATTTTACGACCGGGCAAAGGAAAAAGTAGTCTCTGTAGAAACTCCAAAGTGTGAAAGCTCAATGCGAGGCAGAACATGCATAATGGTTACGAGAAAAGAAAATACTCACTAAAAACACAAATGTTACCCAATCTACGAAGTAAATCAATTTCTGAAATAATCATTTATGCCAAGTTACAAAGATAAATCACGGCAACATAACAAATGTGACGAAATTTAAGAGTTATACAGCAACGGGAGAGGAAGGGAGAGGGGTCACACTAAAGTAATTACAGCTTAACTAGAACTTTTTCTAAGCAATTATACCAAGCATACAACGAGACGCAATAATAATAATAATAATAATAATAATAATAATAATAATAATAATAATAATAATAATAATAATACTGATAGTTCACTTCACAGATATACATAAAAACATACTATAAGACAACGTTTTAACAAATTTATAGGAGAAAAGTGGATATACAAACAAACAAACAAACACCCCCCCCCACACACATATATATATATATATATATATATATATATATATATATATATATATACAGTCATCCACATAAAGTATTATGCCGTTGTATCACAATTCATAAGTGCGACTAGACTAGCACCTTTCCTAGTCAGGATATATATATATATATATATATATATATATATATATATATATATATATATATATATATATATATATATATATATAGTCTGTTCATTATACAAACATTATTGGCTACATATGTGCATGTGCATACAGGTTTTAGTGGTGCCCCACTTGAGGGACAACATTTCATCAGATCAAAAATGAATTGATATTGAAACAAAGGTCAAGATTATATATATTTTTATAAGATATTTGGGTGCGATCTATATTCCGAGAAGAATTGGGGTGTATACTTTATGAATGTGAGCAGTAGGTTTTTTTTTTTTGATGTGGTGAAGAGAATGGGGAATTGTGTTTCTCGTTTTTATCAGTCATTAGTAAGGAGGTGTTAGGTGATTCTTATAGCTTGGTGGTTATTTATGGCCTTTGATTTAAAAATTTCTATATCTTAGATTGATTTTATTCTTGTATACTTTTATTGGTGTTGACTTTAATTTCCTTTTGATAAATTTTTTAAATTTATTAATTTATTAATTCATTTTTCATCTCTTGTTTTTTATTCGCTCATTTGATTTTAGTTTTCTAGTTTTCAGTGTAGGGGTGAGGGAGGAGGGAGTGCCGTTTCATGCGATTAAGCTGTTGACAGCTGGGAGGTGTTAGAACTCTGTTAGTCTGGTGGCTACTTTTCTTTCATCTAAAGTACGTTTATATTCTTATCGTGTCTGCTACATATATTCTAAGGTTGTCTTTTCTTTACTGCTGTCGATTTCCTATTGATAAGTGTTTTTATTTTTTGTTTTTAATTATTTTTTTAATTATTTATATATATATATATATATATATATTAATTTACGTTTTATTCTTCGTTATTTTTTCATATGTTTTTAGTTTTTCCAGCTCCTTCTTTATTTGCTTATTTGTTTGTTTATATATAAAATGTATGCCCCTATGGTCGGGTTAGAAATTATTTTAAATGGATATATGGGCCTATTAATAAGATTTTAATAGACGTGGTGTATTGATAGCTATATTTTTCCCTATACAGTGATGTTTGGGGTAATTATCGTAGCGTATTTATATGTATATAAATAAACTTATCTTTCCATTCTTGTCATTTCTTAATTTTCATTGCTAGTTAAATCTTTCTCTTATACTATTATATCGCCTTCTTCTTCTCTTCTTCTCTTCTATTCTATCTATTCTATATGAATAAAATGAACTCATTTTCCCCCTCCAACTTTGACCTTAATACGATTAAAATCATGACATTACATGTAAATGTAATTCGTACAGACTGTAGCACATTATCTGAGGTTTGCTATAGGCCTATTACCTCTACAGTTCCTCGACAATGGTACATTCCTATATTTTTTTCGGTGAGAGTCCACTGTCAAAATCGCTTAGATTCAATGGAAGTTGCAACATCTTTTCCCTCTATTAGATTCCTCCTTTTCCCTCTCCCCATTTACACCACAGCGAATGCGTTCACAAGGAACAGTACGAGGAAAGACACCGGTTTGGAATCGTACTAGGTTAATTATGCCGTTGTCTTTTTTAAAAATCTTTTTTCCCTGATTAATGCTTTATTTTTTGTCCATAATAAAATAGAAATTAAAAAAATAGAAAAATAACGCAAAAATGCGATTACTTTTATTGTTTTCCTTTTGCTTTTTTTGTTAGTGTAGGACGTAATCTGCGAGACTAACCGGATTTTACTTCTGGTTTGAACGATTCTAACCGTGAAATATAGCTATGGCTTTTATTTATTAGTACTTTCAACTCAACATTCACTACGAAATTGATATTTGACCTAATTCACATTTTAGTTAATTCATCACGTTTTTTTTTTTTTTTCTGTAGGGGGAGCGCTTTCATCTCAATGAGTACAGTCCGAGCCCCCCTCCCCTTCAAACCTTTTTGGGATTTTTAAAACACAGGGTCACCGCCGGACCGTTAGGATTGCATCACGTTCATTTTATAAATTGTTTTTTTTTACACGATTTGTTTTTAATAGTTTTAACTTTGATTGTTTTTTATAATATTTAAACAGGGTTATGACTTCGATTTGTTTTCATTTTTCTACCCCCACCCCCACCCTCCACACACGCCTCTAAAAACAGGGCTACACCGTGCAGCACCGGGCTACGCCGGGCCTCCCGGCTAGTATGTATATATTTGATAGGTTTATATGTTTTGTTCTAGGGGTTGGATCTGAAGAAATGCTAATAGTATATATTTATTTATCTTTGTTGGGTATTCAGTTCATTTAGTTTCCTAGTTAGAATGTTAAGTTATCATTTGTGGTGAATTATATGGTTGATTTCTTAATGTAACGTTGTTGGTGTATCCATTTACATGTCGATAGTCTAAAGATCCAACCCCTAGCACTAAGCATATTAACCTATCAAGTATGCCTTGTATTTAAGAATTCAGGTGAAAAGTCATCTCCCTCTCAGTACAGACCAATAAATCTCCTGTGTGTCATGAGTGAGTTGTTGGAATCCATATTAAATAAAGAAGTAGTCAACCACCTCAACAGAAACAATCTTCTTGGTGACATGCAAGATGGTTTCCGCTCTGCAAGATCTACAACAGATATGCTAACGGTTATATCACATAGGATTAGTTAATCTCTTGACAACGGCTTCCTTTCCAGGGCAATTGCTCTTGACATATTGAAGGCCTTCGATAAGGTATGACATAAGGGCCTACTTCACAAGATTTCCAGCTACGGTATTACTGGAAATGTTTTCTCAATCATTAAATAATTTCCCTCTGATAGGTTCATAAGAGTAGTGGTTGATGGGCAGAAATCAAAGGCCCACAGTATTAATGCTGGAGTCCCTCAGTGGTCCATCCTGGGCCCAACTCTCTTCCTGATCTACATCAATGATCTCCCAAAACACATACTTAAATCATTCGTTGACATTTATGCTGATGACACGACCATCTATGGCAACACTTCAAAGGCCGTAAACGAAAAAGTTCTCTCTGATTCTCTCTCCTCTGATCTTGAGCGCGTGGTACAATGGGGGAAGAGGTGGCTGGTCACTTTTAATGCATCCAAAACCAAGCTTCTATCTTTACATCATCAACGCTCTAATCCCCATCTGGCATCAACTGAAATCGATGGCTCTCTTCTCGGAGAGGCTCCATGTTTGTACAAGCTTCTGGTTTTGACCTTTACTCCTGATCTGAAATGGAACACGTACATCAAATCTGTTGCGAGGGACGCTGGGAAAATGGTGGGGTCCTTCTACCGCCCCAGAAGATATCTCACCACTGATGCAATTCTCTATCTGTATAAAAACCAAGTACGTCCAAGGATGGAGTACTACTGCCACATCTGAGCAGGAGCTGCTAAAAACAGCCTATCCTGCCTTGGCAGAGTACAAAATAGACTTCGTGGTTTGGTGGGGAATACCCTTTTCTCTTCCCTGCAGCGTCTCTCCCACAGAAGAGACGTTGCGAGTCTGTCTTTGTTTTATCGTTATTTGCATGACAAGTTTTTTTTTTACACGGTGTTCACCACTTATCAAGGCCCGGAAGCCTCTCAGGGATAAGGGTTATTGCAAGTACAGTACGTTAGTGTGGAGATTTGATGAAGTGTTTACTTAAGGGGCGGTTCATTAGGAAGTGCTCGTCTGAGCTACAATCTCTCGTCCCTCCTCGCCAATCTTTCACGAGAAACACCCGTCCAGCTGAAACTACTGTCAATAATTTTCCCCACTCTTTATCTGTGCCTAAATCAAAACGTAGATTCCATGAGCAGAGCTTATTTCTGAGAAGTGCACGATTGTGGAACTTTCTTCCATTCGCCTGTTTCCCACCTGACTACAACTTGGATGTCTTCAAGTCCAACATAAACAAATTCCTGACAAACCGCCCCCCTTAATAATAAGATATCAAATCTCCAATACTAATGATTACTACAATACTATCCCATTGATTACTGTACACGCAATAACCCTTATCCCTGAGTTGCCTCCGGGCCTTGATAAGTGGTGACCCCCATGTAAAATATATATATATATATACATGTAGTAACGTAGTCTTCAATACATCGTCGTCTACATTGCACCGTAGAGAACCTTCAGCTTATTTTGGACAATTATTTTATACAAGGGCTTGAATTAACGTTTAAAATGAAAAAGTCAAGTATCATAGTTCAATCGTGTTCTACACAGAAACATTAATTTCGAACGCACCTCGTGTCTTTTAAAATAACCTACTGCTGTTTTTATACGCCGGTCCCTCCAGCTAGTGCTATGCTAAAACTTCCCAAATTCTCTTCTGATGTTAGGCTGTATGAAAGTGTTAACTTTGGTCAAAATCGGAATGTTTCTTCTTTAATCGGATTTTTCGATTATCGATTTTCGAATCTTATAGAAGGTATACTGATAGAAAACCTATCTTAGAACACTTCCAGACACATAAAGTGCATTTATGTGAAATTTCAAAAAAATTTTAAAAATTAATCCAGCTGTTTCGGAGTCAATAGGGAATGAACTCTCTTTCACACACACACATACAGTTCCTTTTCTATATAAGTAGAGATAAAAAATGTTCAATCGGAATTTACATGATAAACCCAAATAAAATTCCACGCTTAAGTTTTAAATAGCATTTCTATTGGTCAATCATGTTAAGTTTGATAGCATTTTCGTCGTTCTGACAAGCATAAGTTTGAACTACATTTGTTCTTTCACTGTCATCCTTAAGTTTAAAATACTATTTTTATTTAGCATATCACGCGTCGAAACGAACGATTGATCTGTGGATGCTTAAGTTTGAAATACACTTTTTATCGGTCTGTCAGCTCAAAGGTGGAATAGAATTTTGGCGGTAGTAGTCAAGACTTTTAGCTCATTTTGATTTCTGGTTTGTGCTCCACAGACGAAATACCGGTGACAAGTAAGTTATAGTCATTTCTTATTTTCTTTCTCGTGGATAACGTGCAAGCACCACGAGAAAGAAAATAAGAAATGACTATAACTTACCGACACGTTAAGAATCGTTTTCTTGTCCGTTTGACTATGTCTATTTATCCAACTACATTGATAACGGAAAACCGGAAGTAAAAAAATAAAAGAAGAAAAAAAAAGAAAACAGACAATCTTGACTATAACCATTTTGTGTTAGTCTTTTATGCAAAATTTAACATCCGTACAGATTGAATAAACGCATCTGAAAACAACGGTTTTTATTAAATTTTTTTCTCCGCAATTTTCTCTTTGTTGTAGATAAAAAGTGTTGCTGAGAACCACGCCTTTCCTTGAAAAGAAGATGAAAAAAAAAAAAGAAAAGAAAAGCCCAACAGTTTCTGTACACACCGATATATGACGTCATCGAACGTCTGCCTGTTGCTCATTTGTGACCTGGCGACATACTTACCAAAGTCTTGTCAACAAACAACATCTTTTTGTAAGACAAAAGACAGCCTTGGCCTTGAACAACATTACTATTTTAACCGATTGAATTCCAAACTATGCGAAATATTCAGTATTATGATAAGTACATATAAGTAAAAAGAATCGATTGTCTTGACAGTGGATGCTCTTATGTAGAGCGAAATTCTTATAGTACATTTTTTTTGGTTCCCCGGCAAAAGGAGGGTAGACCTGCAAATTCACCCTCGTCCGTTCGTATGTTCGTCCGTTTGATTGTCTTTTCTAAACAACACGCATTCTTTTTGAAAATTTGCACAAATATTAAACATGATATGAATAAAAAATAACAGAACGAATTTTCCGGGAAAACTCAAATTGCCCCCCCCCCCCCGGGGTGCCTTTCAGGTTAAAATGGCTAAAATTGACACTTTTGTGCTTATTAAAAAAAAAAAAAAATAAAAAAATAATTGATGCCTTGGAATTTTATAAAACTTTCTGAAAAGTTGTAACTAATTTCTATATCATTTTTTTTTTTTGTCTATACTTCGCAAGAATTCTTGGCAGTGCCCCAGGGGTTCTTTTATGGCTAATAAAAAAAAACTCCATTTTGGGGACTATTTTACCATATTTGTCCAAAATTTTCTGTGTATGTGTATTTAGCATTTTTGCATGGCGCTGAACTCAAATTTAAATATGTTAAAGCCTTGGGGACTTTTGGGGGGGGCTTAATGGGCGGGGGGGTGCAAATGATGGACTTAGTCATTTCTTTTTTTGCATGATGCAGAACTCAAATTTACAGATGATAAAACCTAAAACTGCACTGTTCGTTCATTTTCAACAGAATTTGACGTTCCCTAGAGACTTTTGGGGTAAATATGGGAGGGGGGAAGGTTTAAGTCAGTAATTTTTTGTTCCTCGTTCATTGTGCACTAACGAGGGATCATGCATGCTTCACTTGTTTTTTTTTTATATTTTCAGGTCACCGCTTATTAAGGCCATGGTACCACTCGAGAATATGAATTAATGAGTGTTAGGTAGAACGTAAGAAAACACCGTGATGATCAGTAATGGTGGAATTTGTGTATGGTTTAACAAGAACATATTTACATTAGACTTGAAAACGACTGTGTCATAGTCAGTTGAGAAGCAGACGGACGGTATTGTGTTTCTGAGACGGCCAGTATTAGGAAAGAAACATTGCTCATGGAATTTTACTTTCGATAGAAAGTGAGAGAAATTGTTGACAGTTTTGTAGCTAGACGAGTATTTGTACCTGTTTACTTGTTTCGCCACAAGGGCAAAGTTCGACATAAAGTCGGTTTTTAATGCGGGGAAATTCAGCTTCTCAAAAAATGGCACTTTAGATAGGAACAAAAATTTCTCCTCCGCTGATCGAGAACAGAAAAGGTCATGTGTAGCATTAGAACAGATACTATACTGTTATCTGGGCCCGGAGGCCAAGAAACGAGTATTTGTTGCGAAAGTTTTATGAAGAGCGACTATAGATTGAAGCTCAGTCGAGTCCTTACCATAAAAGTAACGAAAGAGCAGAGGTAGACACGCAAACAAATTCTTGATGAGCAGTCCTCTTAAGTAATCCAATTTACCAAATTTCTATTACTACGATTACTGTACACTCAATAACCCTTATCCTCGAGTGGCCTCCGGGCCTTGATAAACGGTGACTCCTATGTAAAAAAAGAGAAAAAATGTCTCTTTTGTGACAAAAATGAAACAAGGGTGAAAAAAGTAAGACATTGGCTTTATTTATGCCAAGTTGAAGTATTATTTTCCCCATTCCTTGGCTTTACCTTTTATCCGAGAAAGGCTTAGTTTATTGCTAATCGCCTGAGGCGCTTCTTCTGGAGAATGTCGACATGGATGCTCAGGTATAATTTTTATAAACCAGAGTGCATTTCACCTAGTGTGCTGACCTTCCAAAACACCACCTAAACGTGTGTAACAGAGCGCGTATGGTTGCTATATGCAAATACCGAGCCGTGTGCGAAATAACGTCACGGTAAGGAAAAAGAAAAAGACTATTAAAAGGAGAGGGGGATGAGCACGTTAGAGAAGTGGGTGACGCCACAGTTGTAACGAGAAGTCACGCGTGACGAGAGAATGAGGAAATAAATGCCGTTGTTACAAAAAAGGAGTCGAGTTATTACTTGGCCTGTGTTCCTTGCGACGTAGAACGTGCTGGGTCGTGTAATGCCTACATGTTTAAGAGTGTGTAAACGTATAGCGTGACACTTGAATCTTATCCTCTCTGCAGAGGTGTTAAATCAACGCTGAAGGAGGTTCAAAAGTCTGAAAGCAAAGAGAATATTTATTTTTATGTGGTTTATTAGAAGGCTAAAGCAACGCACGAACCATCTTTATTTCACCTCGTAGCGTCGTTTTCCTATGTATTAAATTTTAAAACATTAAGTTTTGGGAATTGGAGCAAGTGTGCTAGGATCAAACAACACAATACGAGAACTTTATGTAAACCAGTTAAGCTTTGTGTGTGTGTGTGTCTGTGCCTGAAAGAGAGAGAGAGAGAAAGAGAGAAAGAGAGAGAGAGAGAGAGAGAGAGTGTGTGTGTGTGTGTGTGTGTGTGTGTGTGATACCGTCAGGTGATGTAGAAATAGGAATGCCAACTTTGTCCGCCGCTAGCTATCTGGTTACGTCAGTTCCTAGCAATGTTTTTCTCGGCGCTATATACTCCCTCCCAGCTTCGACTCCAACCTCTCCGATCACTCTTGGGAAACCTCCGAGCCTCTAATTATTTCAAACTGGACACTGTCCTCAATTGAACTGTCGTCAACCGTCGTCGACCCTGGGTTGTTCAGAAAACGTCCCCAACCGTCATGAACTGCCGCAAAACATATTGACGCGCCTAAAACTAACTCTAAAATGTATTGATCATCTTTTATTCTTGTTCACCGTCACACTTTGATTAACAATCCCACCTCAACTCTCTTTTGTGTGCGTTGTCGAACAACTTCTTATGCGTTTGTTTTACTAATAAACTTATTTCCTCTTATTTTATTATATATTTTCCTCTTTATTTCCCCCTAATACTTTGAGCGGGGCAGAGTGCACTGTCGATAATAGAACACAAGGATCTACGTAACATTGTTTTAGTTATAAAAGGTTCAAGCTAAATTAGATATGCTGAAATAAATTTATAATCATTAACCCCTTTTTTTACACTTATATATTCCTGATCCCAGCCCTGAACCCCATATTACGTGAGTTGTTCCAAAAGTAAAACGTTCTATTTTTGAACAAAACAAAAAACAAAACAAAAAAAAAAACAAAACAACAACAACAACAACAAAATGAAGTGCTAGGAAGACGGGAGTAGTACCATAAAAACGAGCGATCTTTTGTGCCCTGGAATTTATTTTCCTACATAGTCATCAACACTCTCTATGCAGTTTTGTCAGGAATTCAGTAAAGCATATCTGCTTCTGATGCACTTCCACGACAGGGTTGCTTACTTAAAGACGTATTACCAACGTCAATATCTGCAACACAAGGTTGAAACTTTTAGGTCATGAATGCATGAGTTCAGTGATCATAAAAATGCAATTTGCAATCCCTTCTGATCCATTCGGGCGGAATAAAATATAGGAGGCATTAGCTTTAAAAAGACCTCGTTCCACTTCTATTCTTTTTTTGTCGGATATCCCAGCACTAAGTGAACATTATCTAGATTCATCCGTTTGGTACTACACAAAGAATTAATTTGTTTTAATGTTGAAAGGAGAGGTATTATAAATTTAGACTCCGAATTCGAGATTCGGTTTGTCTAAGCTGCTGTGGCAGATTTTGGAGGTGCCCAGTTAAACTGATTAGAAGAGATTGAGGAGTGCAGTTTAATGTTCACTTAGTGCTGGGAAATTACTTGAACTTAGAATCATAAAAATTGGTCAGTCATCCCAATAAGATGTATAGCAATAACATACTGAATTTCCAAGAGTCTACAACGATTTTAAATGCTTATGTAAAAAAAAAGAAAAAGTATGGAAGCTTATTGTCGACACCTCTTAAAAGACAAGTCAGCTCTGTAACATAAAATTTCAATGTGTCTCGACTGGCACCCTGCATTCAAATACCGAGAAGGGAACACTTTCTTAATTTATCTTCATTTGGAGATTCTACTAAGCGTTTTGTTTTTTTTAACATAGGCACCACCACTTATCAAGGCGAAGAGGCCACTCGAGGATAAAGGTTAAAGAGTGTACAGTAGTCAATTGGACAATAGGGTAATTGTTAGTCATGGAAATTCGGTAAATTTGTTAACTTGTATGGAACGGCCCATCAAAAACTTGTTTGCGTTAGACTTGAAGACAACCATATTGTAGTCAGCTGGAAAGCAGGAAAACGAAAGACAATTCCATAGGCGTGCAATTCTAAGAAAGAAACTTTGTTCATGGAATCTACGTTATTACGCACGGCATTACGGGATTCATAATACATCATGTAATATCAGAACAGAGACTACACTTGAAATTATTATTTTTGCAAAAAAATATACGAGGGTCTTTCGAAGCATAAAACATCTTATAAGTTTTAACCCGAACTGTTGAAAGGCTACGCAGACAGAAGTGGCACCATTAAAATGAGTGATCTTTACTGTTGCACTTTTTTGTACAGTCATCATCATTTTCAGTGCACTTAGCCAGGCTTTCAATGAGACATCTCGACTTCTGACATCACACCATACATATCTGTAACAGAGAAATTAAACTTTTAGGCCATGAATGCATAAGTTCAGTCATCATAACGATTTGCAATCACTTCTGATCCAATAATAAAAAAAATAGGAAGCATTACATTTGGAACGCCCCCACGTAGTTTTACATTTAGAACAAAATGGATACAATGCCGTTTAGAATTGTGGAGGGATTTGAGGGTCGTTGGGGTCACTTTGTCCATTAGCGAAAAGGTCAAGAACACGTTAATTTATGACCTCAAATCGACACAGTTTTAATGATGATGATGATGCTGATGATGATGATGATGCTGCTGCTGATGATTATGATGATGATGATGACGACGATGTTGATGATGACGATGATGATGATGACGACGACGACGACGACGATGATGATGATGATGATGATGATGATGATGATGATGATGATGATGATGATGATGATGATAAAAGATTGCTGTTCCCGAATAAATACTTGTCGCGTAAACGGTCTTAAAGATAACCGGGAAAATAACAAAAGAACATTTCACTCCGAAAAAACAAA
Source organism: Euprymna scolopes (assembly GCF_053919585.1). Classification (NCBI taxonomy): domain Eukaryota; kingdom Metazoa; phylum Mollusca; class Cephalopoda; order Sepiida; family Sepiolidae; genus Euprymna; species Euprymna scolopes. The sequence goes on along the minus strand of NC_136515.1, from coordinate 70,116,644 downwards.
AGATCAAAACAAAAATAATAACAGGGGAAAAATAGAAAAAAAAGCAAAACAAAACAAAAAACAACAACAACAACAAAAACAAACAACAAAATAAAAACATGTATACGTTGTCGACACATGCGCGTTTGCACAGTATGTGTGCGTATTTGTGTTTAAGTGTGTACGTTTAACTTAACTTCTTTTTTTATGATTTTGTCCTAGTTTGGGATGTGGCATCCAACTGTAAGCCAAATATTCACCCGCTATTTCACATATTCAAACCTGGAGATCGTTTTAAGATTCCAACCGTCCCTTCAAGGAATTGTTTGTATCTTTCTTGCACTTGGTTCACAGGGTATATTTACAAAGTAATTTTTGAAATTCTTTTTTTCTTGAGTTCAGTTGCTCCTATAAATACTGAAATGATTGCGTTTCATTTCATGTCGTTCTTTGGTGTTTGGTTACTTTTCGCCTGTCCTGCCTAATAATAGTAACATCTGTAGAATTAATAAAAAACAAAACGTTTGACAAAATTGTATTTCATTGCAATTGGTTCACGGGGTAGTTTTAAAATTGTTCACAGGAGTTCAGTTGATGCTATGATTACTGAAATGATGGAAATCCTCCTAGGATTCCAATTTCTTTTCATGCCATACTCTCAGATCTATTTAATTAAACATCATTGTAGACATTGACTTCTATTAAGGTTGCTTCTTTCTGCTTCTTGTTCCATATTACTATGTCAAGTTTAATAGATTCGTTTTCTAGGTTCGTAGGTGTAGGAATTGCTTAGTCATAGTGGGCGAGCGCGCGGTCGAGAGAGATAGAGAGAGAGAGAGAGAGAGAGAGAGAGAAAGAGAGAGAGATTGTGTTTGTGTGTGTGTGTGTGTTTGTGTACGTGTAGGGAAGGTACATCTGCCGTGTCTAATAATAGCAACATATGTATAATCACTAAAGAAAAAAGTAGCTTGTCATTGTTTGTGTTCCATATTCGCTGAGCTTCGCGATGTTGGTCCAACGATGCATTATTTATGAGTGACGATTTGTATGAATTCACTGACGGGAGAAATGAGGAATCGTCAAATGTTGATAAAAAAGCATGATACAACCTTCCCCATTCAACAATATCGCCAGCCTCAACCTTGTTTCCGTAGCCCTCTTCTCTTCTCGTTCTGGATGTTTCGTGGTCTCTTACATATTGGCGACTGCCGAGGCGGTGTCCTGGCTCACAAGTATATAAAAATAAAATAAAGCGATAGAAAAAAAAAACACACACACACACACACAGACTCCAGAACGTTCCATAAATATCAGTTGAACTCTGGATGTGTGTGTGACACCAGCGACCTTTTAAATGCTAAGATTCATAGACAGACGCTTCTTAAACAGATATGCAAATAGGTATGTCGCACATACACGCACACAAACGTTAATCTTTACGCACCAGTTATTGCCCTTGTCATGGTTTCTGATTTATGCTAATGGTGGCTTCTCTACTTCCTGTTTCGCCCTCTCTATCTATCTTCCTCTTTTTTAACAAATCGTCTATTTAGGCAGACGTATATTGCGTGCACCTCGACAGGCGTACCTTCGTTTTAAGGTGAGACGACACAATATACACATTAATGAACTTGTGTGAACACCGTATATACATAGCAATGAACTCATCGAGGCTTTTCCTCTTCATACATACATACAGGGGCTTAACAATATTTTTCGGACACTTTAGTATTAGACTTTCCGAGTACCATAGAGTAGCGAAATTCCTTCAATAGAATAGCATAAACATGCAATAAAAATGGAAGAACATCGATTAGACAAGGAAAATATTTAATTTTCGTCATTACAAAACGCACGCAACATTAATTTTTGGACATCGTTGAAAAACTGTTAATAGTATGTAATACCACCTTTCTTCTCAATAACTTTTATCAATCTCTCTTCACAATGATGAAGCATATGCGTAATAACATCTCTACGTGTTTCTATTAGTTGTTTTTGGCATCTAGTATTCGTTTCCATAGCTGAGCCTCTTTCGTTATTTCAGGTCCATCATAGACAAGTTGCGCAAGCATTTCCAAAACATTTTCCATTAAATTTAGATCTGGACTTTTTGCAACCCATTCCAAAGTAGTCATATTCACTTTAGCCGTCCATTCTTTCATGAGTTTTGACACATGGATGCTGCAATTGTCTTGCTGTAGAGCGAAATTATTCCCCATCTCTCTTTTTATCCTTGGTAGGGGTTTCTCATTCAGCAACTGTTTGTAAATTCCCTGTTCTGTCGTCCTTTCAGTCACTCCAACCATATAGTTCCATTCGCAAAGATCATACCCTAAACCATAACTCCTCCTCCTCCTCCTCCCATCTGTCGTTTTTTCAGTACAACAGGCTCACTCCTTCTCGACCAAGTGCACCATCCATCGGGCCCATCAAACTTGAAACGCTTCTCATTAGTAAATATAACCTTCTTAAAGTCAACATGCTTTGTTTACAACCTTTTAACACTCTCCAGTCTTGCTTCTTTGTGTTTCTTTGTTAGTGTAATTTTTTCTTAGCCTTTGCATACTTCAAACCAATCCTATACAGCGTTCTTTGTACTGTTCGGACCTTTACATCCAATTCATATTTCTCCTTCACTTTTCTTGCTGTAACTTTTTCTTCAGATGTAAAAAGTCGTGCAATAGTCCTCTTCATTCTCCTTTCAGTCCTCTTGCCAATTGATCTTTTCCGTCCTCTTTTCTTTTTTCGCTCGTAGTTTGTCTTCAGCATGTATTCGACCGTTGACATCGACAGCTTCAAATCCATGGCGATCCTTGTGATGCTGAGGCCATCTTCCCGCATCTTCTGTGCCAAACAAACGAGTTCTTTTGAATACATTTTACCTCATTAAACTTAATTGTTTTGCCAGTAGAATAGAACAGATAATTGATTCTAATGATGACAACAAAGTTTACAAGAATAAAATTTGCATACAGCAACATATACATGAACATAGCTCTTAATAAAATAGGATTTTTTGTCATGTCCGAAAAATAGTGTCGCGCAAGTTTTTGCAAAAATCACAAAAAACTAAAATTATCAAAGCCAAACTAAAAAAAAAAAAAAATGATGACACTAGTAGTGGATTTTCACTCCTTTACTACGTACTTACAATCTCCAAAGTTTTTTGCACTAGAAACCACCTTGAAGTACTTTTTTCAAAGTGTCCAAAAATATTGTCGGGCCCCTGTACATACACAATAAACATTACAAGTTAAAAAGCATGCCTACGCGTGTGCATAAAACACACTCTCTTATTGTTTTTACCCTTTTCATTAAATAAATATATTTCTTGTACATATTGTACCCCCGGTATTTTTGGTTGTATTATTTCGATGTCGGAGCCAATGTAACCGTCTCTAGACATTGCTGAACATCGTTTCCTACAGATTCATACCTACCTCTAGTGTTTGGGCCGTGTTATTCAGTTGACGTCCGCTCATCTTGGAACCCAAACTCTCAGATCTCTCTCCGGGGACATCCCAGCCGACAACTGTCTCATATTAGACACTGCCCTCAACTCGTAGCAGTCATCAACCATCTGTCTGTAACAGAACGCGGACGCCAAGGTATGCAAATGACCGAACAGTGTATGATATGGCGTCATAGAGAGGAAGAAGAAAAGAAAAGGATTATAAAAAGAAAAACATGGCCAGAGAAAAAGATAGGAGAGAGATAGAACGGTTACATGTGTGGACTGAGAAAAACAGGAAAAGACGCGCCCTAAACATGGTCAGACAAAGGCAGAGTACCACATGTTCGACACAGCAGAGTTTTGTTAAGCACGTTGGAGTATGAGAACACTTTTGAACAAGAAACAAGGTTATATTGTAGGAAGCACGTGTAAATAAATGTCTGCTGGTTCACTGAAAAAAGCGAGTCGAATACTTTGCTTGTTTTGTTTTCTTGCGTCGGTGTCTGCATGTTACAACGTGTGTAAAGTTACATGTCTCCAACCGTTCCTAACAGTCTTAAACTGTCGCAAAACTTATTGTCACTTTTAAAACTAACCGTAAACTAACTCTTACTTTACTGACCTCCTTTGTCTTAATAATTCCCTTTGTATTTCTTGGTGATAACTTCTATCTATCTTTCCACTAACTCTATTTCCTATAATTTTGTTCACCTGATAAAATTACTTTCTCTTTTTTTTTATTATACTTTTCTACTTTCTTTCTTTCTTCCTAATGCTTAGGGGTTCCAATAATATCATTCTTACCTGAACTAGCGAAGACATGACACAAGGTCGGAAGACAAGAACACTCAAGCCAGCGCCTCGAAAGGGAGAGCATTGGCGTTTAAAAAATGCCTCGGCATTTCTCGGTCAGGGCGTCTCAGGCAGTGAGCAATAAACTTACTCCATCCAAAAAAGGGATACAAGGCATGGGAGAGTGAATCTCCGAGAAATACACAGAACAAAATCCTCAGCCCGACAGATAAAACGCCAGTTTTATCCTGACTGATTGGCGAGATGCTGAACACTAAACGAATGGTGCCACTAAAATACCACACGCGATAGAAATGCTGTCTAGTAACTCTATACCTATACTCAAGGTCCTGGATATGACCTTTAACTATATCCAGTAGCGAGGCCCCAGCTTGCGGGCTTTGGGGAGTGTGGCGTCACCCTTTAATTGCCATTACTCCCAGGTCCACTCTGACCCGGAGTGGTAGTATCTGTTAGGGTCCCAACTATGGGTTAAATAGAATCCGACTTGAAAACAATAAGTATATTCTATTAAAAAAGTTTTCAAAGTCCTTGGATTCGGCATTAAATAACCTGAAAAGGGTTGATATGCCGTAAAACAAAAACAACCAATCAATCAACCAACCAACCCATACTCAAGCTCAGCATTTCTATCCCGTCGCTGTTAACCACCCGAAGAAAGCTAGAGGATAAGTTGGCCGAAACGTAGTGGAACAGTAACACCTATGAAGATGAGGATAACAGTCCGCAAAACACAAAGTGAATACACAAATTATTTCATCTCCAAGAATTAAAAAAAATAAAATAACGCAGGACTGAGTAAAACAAGTGATGACTTGGGTAGAGGTACGAACTGTAACTAATATAAGAAACTTAGCCCAAGCTATGAATTATCGTTTGGTTTGGTTTGGTATGGTTTGATTTGGTTTATTATATTTTAAACGTTATTATTTAGTGTCAAATACAATTTTGTAAAATAATAAAATAAAATCAAATAAAAGGATTTTCTGTTTCAAGTTCTTTATAACATAAAATACGAGGTGCCTTAAATAAGTTTCCAGACTTCTTTGTACAGGCATTTAAAATTGCCGTAGACATTTGAAAATTCAGTATGTTATTACTAGACATCTTAAAGATGACTGAGCTACTTTTTTATGATTTCAGGTTCGAAAGAACAGCTGGAGCAGGATTTGGAATACACCATACTAAAGCGTGATTGTCACAGCTGGTGAATTTCAAAAGTGCAATCTGGACGCGAGGACACTTTAGAAGAGCGATATGAAATAAAATTGCTTTAAACTTGAAAATAAAACACAGAAACGTATGGAATGCTTCAGTCTGCTTTTGGACCAACTTGCATGAATCGAGCATCAGTTTTAGCGTGGCATATTATATTCAAGGAAGGCAAGAAGTCTGTGAGGGAAAATTAAAGGTGGGAGGAATAAGGACGTCAGAACATCAGAGTTGAATGGCCAATCTCAGTACCCTGTATATAAAATTTCGAACCTGTAGGCTTAAAATTGAGAGAGTTATTGCGTAGGGAAATGTGCACACACACACACACACACACACTTTCACTTTTATATATATATACTAGCATTTCAGCCCGGCCTTGCCCGGGTGTTTTGATGTGTATGTTGAGCAAAAAAAGTGGTAGTAGGAAGGCGGGCTCAAACCCGTACCGCAAAGGAGGAAAAGAACGGGGGTAAAACCTCTTACGACCACCGCCAAACCGGAAGCGACATCTTTTAAAATTAAGGATAGACAATCTAAAGAAGAGGATAACTTTCAAAAATATCGGCGAAAAATGTGACCCCCCCCTGCAGAAAAGTGCCGAGTTGAAGGGGAAGATATTAATGTTTTTAGCTAATTTTTCGATATTTGTCATATGAAAGGTCGAATTTCCAAAAGATACTGATCTTGGTAAAATCCGTCGCCTCTATTGAAAGTTTAAGGCAGACATGCAAACAAACATACATAGATACATTTATATATTGGTAACTAAAAATTTTCGACTCAAACTGATGAAAAAGATTGCCCTATCTCTGAATACCCTTTATGTAAAATTTAAAATATTTAGACCAGAAATCGTCTGAGTAATTCGGAAGAGACCGCAGAGATCAATTTTTTAAAACTTTAACCCCTTTTTGACCCCTTAACATTTATTGTTTTGGGCTGAAATAAAGTTATTAAATTAGATCCATTTCCAGGGAACCTATATCTAAAATTTCACGTGTTTAGACCCAAAATTGTAGGAGGAGTTTGGTAGAGTTCTCAAAGGTCAAATCGTTGAACTTTGACCCCTCAATCGCCAAATTTCTGTCCGAAAACTTTTCCCAAATCTCAGTACCCTGTATATCAAATTTTGAATCTGTAGGCTTGAGTTATAATTGAGTTATAAAGTTTGGTTATAATTGAGAGAGTTATTGCGTAGGTAAATGTACACAGACACATAGACATACAGACACTTTCAATTTTATATATAGATTCGGAATTTTGGTTCAATCCCTTAATGGTATTTGATTAGGTTCATTTTTAGAGGAAAATTATTGTTTTTGTTCTTGACTTTGCAGACCATAATTGAGCTTTACAAAGGAAAGAGGAAACACACTAACTTTAATATTTGGTACATTTTTTTGTAAATAGCCAATACCTTTAGAAAATCTGATCCAGGTAAGAAGACCGGAAATGATAATAGAATGACAAAAACACGATTTTTCATGAAGCTGATAAAAACAAGGAATAAACATAAAAAAGTAAAACCAAGAACAAAAAAAAAACGTAAATAGATTGCCCGAAAGCTGGAGAAATTATGAAACCTGTGCGCCGATAAGGATCAGGAAGAAAGACACAAGTCAGTACTTAATGGAAACAAAATATATTAAACCGAAAGACAAATACAACAAATAAAGAGAGCGGCTATACGTCCGTTTTCTGGCACGTGCTCTCGAACGTTATCTACGTCGCCAACGTGATCGCGAACGTGCTCCACGTCTCCCACGTGTATTCTAACGTTCCCCACGTCTCTAATATGATCTAGAACGTGCCTCTAATGTGATCTCAAACGCGCTCCACGTCCTTAATGTGATCCACATCTCTAATGTGATCCACGTCTCTAATGTGATCTTCTGCTCGAACGTGATCTCTCATCTTTATAGTCTTCTTTATCCTTACCGTGACGTCATTTCCCTCGCGGCTCGGAATTTGCGTATAGTCGCCCACGCTATATAAATAATTATCAGATCACTAGGAGATAGATTTGATTCCCTTTTCCTCGTAGCTTATATTTAGAACGTACATATATTAATTATGCATCATTAGATTGACGTCTTTCATGAAAAGGTTATGAAACTCAATGAATGGGGTTTTGTTTCAAGCCTTTTTCTTTTCTGTAGTTACTATAGAAGTGGCTCCGTTATTACGCAGGTGTAGCTTCCTTACAGACTCATGCCATTACGCGTATATACACATACAAAGAACTCACAGCTCCGTAAAAGGACGCACTCGCGCATTGACTCATACTTGTGCAATCAAGAATGCGTGAATATTCGATAGTCATTTTATTAAGATCTTTACTGCTCCATTTACAATTTGCTTTTTTTGGTTTTTATTGTTTATTTTATTATTTTATTTTTTAGTTGCTATTTTTATCCCATTTTTATTTTTATGGGAGCAGCACACATTACAATCATTTCTTTATGGAAATCAGACGGCTATAGTAAAAACTGGCTCATAATAATAATAATAAAAACCTATTATTTACCAAGGATTGAAATTAAAAATAAAAATAGATATTCACACTATACAACACACGATACTAACAGTACTATTAGACACCATCATTTTGGTGTAAAGGTCTTTAGTAGAAAGCTGTTTGTTAGAACATTTCCTTGGGTTTTTTTCTGATGATTGATAATCTATATATTAATACGTTAACATCTGTTTTTTTTCCTGTGTCACGCTAACATCCGGGTCGTTTAATTGTTATGTACCTCCATTTTTTGTAATAAATAATTTAATCAAGAATTCTTTTTAGGTTTTGGTTTCGGTTTCGATTTTAGCTGATGGCACTAAAATCATCTATTTTTTATAAATAATTTTACCAAGAATTCCTCATAAGTTTTGGTTTCGGTTTCGATTATAGCTAATGGTACTCCAATAACCTATTGTTAAAACTAATTTTATCAAAGATTCTTCATGCCTTGGTTTCGTTTTCGATTTTAGCTGATGGCACCTTAGTAATCTATTTTTTATAAATAATTTTATCAAGAATTGTTCATAAGTTTTGGTTTCGGTTTCGATTATAGCTGAAGGAACTAAAGTTTTGCATACATATATATATAAGTTTAGGATTCGGTTTCGATTCAAGCCAATGGACCTAAGTCATATATATATGGTTTTTATTTATTTTTATTTTTTTGAAATCGCAACTTTATAATATATAAAAATCTGTAGAACATTAACTCTATAAATATATATTCGAAATCTGCAAGAATTAAAAAATCATATTTAAGCATATTTTACGACCTGGCTACACCGGGTGACCCTGCTAACTTGGATAAATACTTTTTGCGGTTTTAACAAAATAGTTACAATAATATCAAAGCGTCTCCATTTACAATGAGTATCCACAGAATGCCAACATCAATATATTACATATGAATAAAAATACAAACTGAAATAGAGAGTAGGAGAGTTTTTATAAATACATGCAAAACCACATTCATTTTTTAAAATCAAAATTAATAAATTAAATAAAATATAATCTTAAAAAGATACGATACAAGTTAGAAAAGCATTTCATCCAAGGCATGAAAATTGTTAAACAAAATGTTTTTACTATAGGCTTTAAAAATAAAGGTACAAGATTCAATTTGAAATTTATTTATCTTCAAAGTGCACTGTTATACATTTTACAAAGTAAGGTATTTAATTTCTGTACTTGATAAAACGACCGAAAGTCTTATGTGTCGATTATGCGGGGAGAAAGGGGAGAATGTACAATACATTGTCTGTAGTTGCATGATATGTTTGTATATCTCTTGTACTGTTCAAAAGCAGTACAAGAGAAACCGCGGAGAGAATTTATATATATATATATATATATATATATATATATATATATATATATATATATATATATATATATATATATATATATAACTACTTAATTTACTCACATAAAATTAATATTCGAAAGTATAAATTTATGCGTAAACTTTAAGTATTTACTTCAAAAGTGCTCAATACGTAGGTAGAGCTAGTTAGTAAGTTCTAAAATATATATGGCGATTAAGTTACACGTAATATTCTGCGTTTCATCCACTCTAGGACTCTTCAGGCTTATGCGCGAATTTTGTGTTTTTTTTTGTCGTTAGCTGATTGGCTAACTAAAATCTCAATAAAAGATGCGTATATAAAAACTACAAACAACCACAAAATTCGTGCATAAGCCTAAAGATTCCTAGAGTGGATGAAACGCGGAATATTCAGTGTAGCTTAATCGCCATATATATTTTAGAACTTACTATATATATATATATATATATATATATATACATATATATATATATATATATATAGATATATATATATAGATATATATATATATATAGCTGCTTTCATTATCATTGCTCGTTGTATTTTTCCAGTCGTTCCTTTGATTCCAATTTCTCCCATTCTTTTTTCAAGAATTTTTGGAATTGTTCCTAGTGTTTATCCTATTATAGGTATTATTTTGATTTTCTTCATCTTCCATTTTAGCTTTCTGGCTAGCTCTGTGTTTTTGCTCTGTTTCTCCTTTTCTTTGACATTCACCTTGTGGCCAGCTGGAACAGCAAAGTCAATGATATGACGGGCCTTTTCTTTCTTGTAAATTATTACGACATCCACTCTTCTTGCTTAGATGGGATTATCAGTTTGTTTGTCCATGTCCCATATGACTTTGTGATTCTCGTTTTCAAGTACTGTTGCCGGCTTTATCATTGTTATAGGCTAGCTTTTAGGAAAAATAGAGAAGGTTTATAGTTTATTTGTGCCACTGTAATTAAATATAAATAAATGTTTTTAGAATTTTTTTTTTATCAGACTGTTTTTGTTGGAAGGAATGGAGAGTGAGTTTATGTTATTTTAGCCATCTGTAATTTAAAAGTCTGATTCTTTTTTTGTTCGGAGATACCAATCTGAAACTGCATTTTCGTTAGAAATGGATTAAAGATCCTGTTTCGTTGATCCGGGCTTAGTAAACAGGACGATTAAATAGATTCAGATATTGGTCAAATGAAATCTGCCTGACCGATTGATCGATGGATAAGCTCATTTGATTCGTTTCAGACAGGATCAACTGTCCATTACTCGATCGACATTATCCTTTAAGTGATCTGAATCAGAAGTAACGAATGAAATATATACATGGCTTGTCCGCATTGCGATAAACGCTTGAACATTTATTAAAAGAATTCGGTTAAGTTACAAAAATCTAGAAAAAAATATATTATATATATACTAGCATGGGTGCCCGGCGTTGCCCGTGTGTTTGGAGGTGTATGCTGAGCAAAAAAAAAACAAAAAAAAAACAAAAAAGGTCAATTTTTTTTTAACTTTGACCCCTTTTATGACACCTTAACATTTATTCTTTAGGGCTCTAATCAAGTTATTAAGTTAGATCCATATCCAAGGAACCTATATCTAAAATTTCAAGTGTTTAGACTTAAAATTGTCAGAGGAGTTTGGTAGAGATCTCAAAGGTCAAATCGTTAAATTTTGACCCCTTACTCGCCAAATTTCTGGCCGAAAATCGATTACATCGATTTTCCCAAATCTCAGTACCCTGTATATCAAATTTCGAGCGTGTAGACTAAAAATTAACAGAGTTATTGCGTGGGGAAATATACACAGACACACAGACAGACAGAGAGACACACAGACACGTTCACTTATATATATGTATATATATATATATATATATATATATATATATATATATATATATATATATATGTGTGTGTGTGTGTGTGTGTGTGTGTGTGTGTGTGATGGGACGATTCCAATATTTTTCCCGATTCCGATACAATTAGCGATTCCGTACGAAATTCCCGATTCCGATACAATCACGAATTCCGATTATGATTCTTCATAAATCTGTAAAAACCTTACTATAAAGTTGTTATTTTGTCCTGATTACTGTAAAAACACATCTTAAATGTGCACGTATTTTCTCAAACGTAAAAAAAAACACTTGTGAGGGGGTCATCTAGATATTTTAGTCTTAGTGAAAGTTTAAATCAATAAATATTTATTATTTTATTACTCCTGAAAGCAATGGAAAACGTTTTATAAAAACAAAATAAAATAAAATAGATAATTAAAGGAAGCGGTCTTTGCATCGGAAAATAGGCTCAAATTTTCCCCATTCCGATACCGTTATCGATACCCCAAAAAGCTCCGATTTTTCCGATTCCCGATTCCAATACTGATTAATCGTGTGTGTGTGTATAGGAATAGAAATATTTAGGAATAGAAATATTTAAATGTAGAAATAATAAAATAAAATAAAAAAAAAGATTTACAGCTAAGCAGAGTGTCGGTATAATTAATCAAAGGTGATTATCACATACAAATTTGATATTTATTGTCCTATAAAAATATACATTTTAGTTTCGTTAACAAAGCATACATTTTAGTTTCGTATAAAAATTTTACATTTTAGTTTCATATAAAAATATGTACATCTTAGTTTCGTATAAAATATATACATTTTAAATTTGGCAGTTATCAATATTATCTAAGTGAATGAATATAGACTAATTATAAATAATAAATTAATAAAATCTTAAATAAAATATTTTTATGGTATACAATTCATTAAAACGTGAATTTAAGGCTAATGATTCTACATTAAAATTCAAATATGGATTAAGTTGAAAACTAATTGTAACTTCTCTTCCAATTTCGGAATTTGCAATCATGCCCATATTGTTTTATTTTCTTTTAAAGTTAACAAGATAACATGATAATTACCTGAATAATTCTGCGCCGCCGAACAGGCACTGTTAAGAATTGTGTATTTCATTATATTTAAGAAATATACAGTGAGATGGTCAACATCTTTGAAATTTCGAACATAGATATTTGCCATATATATATATATATATATATATATATATATATATATATATATATATATATACTAGCAAAGATACCCGTGCTTCGCACGGAGCTTTGTTGCGCACTCGGGTACCAAAATCTGTGGGCACCTTTCCAGTAAGTTGATGTTGTAAGAGCAACGATTGCATAAGGTGATTAACATTTTAACTACCTCTTGTAGTGACTGAAATTCAATCAGGAACTTCACAAAACATTTTCATCAAAAAGGAAGGTTACTTGATGTTACATAGTAAGTTTTTCATTGAAGTAATTTTCAACTCTTGCTTAAATTTTATCTTGCACATTCAATACTAAAAACTTACCACAATCAGATCATGTCAGTTTTTCCTCATATCCATTTCTCGAACTTTTCACTGAAGAGCCTCAGGGTAAACTACATTTCTGCTGCTTTGATTTGGAGCCAGAATGTAGAGTTTTTCTGAACTTCCTGTCCGGCTGATGGAGACGTAGAACATACCGTGACTGAAGCAGTCTGATGTCAAGTCTACGCCAATGGTGTTAAATGTCTGACCTTGACTTTTGTTTATGCTCATTGCAAAACACACCTTCACAGGAAATTGGAGTCTCCGGAATTTAAATGGAAGTTCTGAGTCCGATGGAACTAAGGGGATCCTTGGCAGTAGAACGGTTTCGCCTTTGTAGGGACCACAGGAAATGGTGGCCTCAAGTACATTGGTGTGCAATCTGGTGATAACACATCTGGTTCCGTTTGTTGTTTTTGGCGGTTCCAAGGATCGAAGAATCATGATTGGCGATCCAATTTTGAGATTTAAAATGTGTGGAGGCATTCCAGATATCTCCAAAGAGTTTAAAAACTCCACAGGGTAGTGAACAGCTTCATATTCATTAGTAGCCGAATCAACTGACTTGTATTGCTTTGTGTCTCCTGGAAATTCATCCATTATTGAATTGTTCAAATGATTCACATTGCTGTTTAATGGCGAAATAATAGCCCTCTCAGCAAGCCAATCCGGTGATTTTCCATTGTTTTGCAGGTCTGGGTACACTTTGTCTTTCAGTTGCTTCTGATTACCGACACATTTACCAAGCGCAGTTGGAATCTTAATTGTGTCAGGTGAAGAAGTGATAGGAAACTGACCATTACCGATTTGGAGAAGCAATTTTGAGAAGTCTGCTGCAGCTGTGTTATCAGAGATATAGGCTCTCATATTAGTAGTCAGTCTCTTCACTATAACGTGCCTCCAGAGATAGGATTGTTTCAAACTTGCATTGACAATGTTAGCCCCTGTGCCATTTTTAACCACTGGGAGGATTTGACGGAAATCACCGCAAAATAAGGTTGGAATGCCACCCATGGGATTCTTGTTTCCTGTGATGTCTTGCAGTGTTCGGTCAATTGCTTCATAAGCACTCTTGTGCGTCATTGGGGCTTCGTCTACAATGATTGCAGAGGTGTCTCTAATTACATTTGCCAAGGCTGAGTTACCAGTAATTTTGTAAACTGGCTGATCCATTCGATGAGTATCCAAGGGTACTTTAAAAGTGCTGTGAAGAGTGCGGCCACCTTGTAGTAGAGTAGCAGCAATGCCACTGAATGCTGTTGCAAGCACAATCTTTCTCATGGATCTAATCTTTGCAAGGATCAAATTGATTACAAAAGTCTTGCCCGTACCACCTGGAGCATCAAGAAACATCATGTTTTTGTTCATTTCACCTTGTGCTTCCAACATTGCCATGAATGAATTGTAAACTTCTCTTTGAGAATCGGTCAGTTTTTCTTGCATATTTTCTGCTTGTAGGGAAGTTCTTCAAGATTATAAGTAACTTCACGTTGATACTCTCTCGCGAGTTATTCATCTCTCCCTTGCGTTGGTGCAGGTAATCCATAGCTTGCCAATGGTTGACCGCACATAAGGAGAACTTTTTCTTCAATTAGACAAAGAGTTTTATTGTAGATGTCCTCATTAAAATCTGCTTCTGGATTGTTAACTTCTTGCCTGTATCTGTGAAGAATGTCTTCAGATATTACATCACGAAAAGCCATCCAGATCTCAAGAGGATTTCTTGGCTCACAGGCTGTTAAAATTATCACAAATAGGCTTCGCAAATTTGAAGGTGATTGAGTGGCACTTGCCTCTCCTACTGCTTGATGCAAGTGATGGTCATTTTCTAGAAGGCCTCGAGCAAGGCACGCTGCTCTGTATGTTTCAAACACCTGACCATTGTATGCTCGCAAATTTTGAAATGAAGTTGGACCAGCAACCTCATTGAGCAACAGGCATAAGAAATAACACTCCCCTGCTTTTGGACTAATCGTGTAGATTCTCCCAATGCATGGTGCCTTCCATACATCATCATTTTCAGTACCTTCAACTTGTACCCCACGCATTCTTCTCATCCATTTCTTTGTCGATTTGTTCCAAGTGTAAAACTCAGGGACTTCTGCGTATTTGAGACCCCTTGCAAAGTCATCCTCATGGCAGAGTTGAAAAAATGCTGTCAAAGTTGTGGCAGGCGGTGGACCTTGGGCTCGTTCCAGAGCAGTATCAGCTGAGAACATGACACGCTGCCCATTTTCAAGATGAACAGAAAGTTGTACAATTGGGGGGAAATGTTCATAGATGGGATGTTCCAATATCCTCCAGGCCGCCTCTGAACTGCCGACATACCTTGCATTCTGGAACTGCTGGATCTCATCCACAATGTGACTTTGTACTTGGCCTTGTTGGTTAGCTGCTCCATCAGTTCTTTGTAGTTCAAACACTGCTTGATCACATCCTTTATTCACGTATTTGAGGACATATTTGATGCTTTGGATCGAGCTGCAAATTTCTACGTTAATGTGAGCGTTGAACTGCTGAAGGAGGACCTTGTTGTACGGAACAATCCACTGGTTTGTTATTTCTTGATTAACATACCGACCATTTCTCTTCATCCTTATTGTACCAGTCTGGCCTCCATCTTCTGGTTTTCTTCGCCTGTACTTGGGGTAAGAGTCTTGGCCTTGCTCGGTACACTGAAGAAATTCTTTTGGGTATTTTTTGGAACATTTGTTGTCAATCATACATGGACAATTTGGATTAAATGGTCCACAAGGTCCATGCACCATATGTGCCATCACTTTAGCATGAAGATCAGGATCTTCCTCTTTGTCAGGGATCTCTGCAGATATGCAGAGATCCATTTTTTCTGGTAGAAGTTTGTCCTCTGGGGCCTGCCAGGTGAGGATGTGTGCATGCGGCAGTCCTCTTTTTTGATATTCAATACTGTACAGGAAAGCCCTCAGCCTGCCAAATCCTCCCTTTTTAATAAATTCAAGTAATTTTTTTAGCTTCTGCCTGAAAACCCTGGCAACAATATCTGGACGATCCTGAGGGTCTTGCCCTTGAAGACAATTTTCTGTAATTTCTGTCCACTTTGGATTTGTTGTGAACGTGATGAAGAGGTCGGCTCGGCCCATTCGCCGAACATATGCCATGGCATCACTTTGACGCTCAAACATGTATCGAGGGCCTCCTGTATAAGTTGCCGGAAGTACAACTCGTTGACCAAACTGTTCTGGATTCCCATCCTCCCTAAGAATTGAATCTCTCAAGTTGCTATAATTGTCAGCTCTCAGGGTCTGTTGCTCACGCCTCAGGAACTGTAAACGTTCTGTTTCAATCTTGCAGTACACATCCACCAGCCATTATTGAAATAGCCTTCGGTACCAGAGAAAATAGTTTCCAGGCCGAGTCATTAAATGGTACGAATAAAATTGCTGTTGGGTAACTTTTCGCCCATTGGATGCCTTCATTTAGATGTTGTAAGATGGAGAACCATAGGGGTACATTAACGGGTACATTAAAGTATCGTAGAGGGGATGTAGTTCGGAGATCCATTTTAATGTATCATTTCTAAAACGCAAGACAATATCCCGGTTAGCTGTTGGTTCATTCTCCATTAATATTCCAATCTCATACGTTGTTGTTGGAGCATTGAATCGCCGTGGATGCTCTTCTTGCGGCCTTCGGTCTTCCCTTATGACAACTTTATGTTCTACCAAGTGTTCTTCTTCAATCCTCTCCTTTGTTGTTTTCAGCTGACAAATAAAGCTGCTGTTCTCATGTAAAAATTCAGTCAGACTTTGGAGAATGTCTCTATTGAGTCTACTGTCACGTCCCCGATTATGTAGTTCCTCTTCCAGACTATCCAAGAAGTAGACTTGAATAAACTTTGCTGTTTCATCTTCAGGTGGTAAAAGACTCCCAATCTGGTGGCAAACCTGGCCTCGAATTCTAAAAGAAGTATTCCACCCATGTACTGCCGCAATTTTGTGACCAAATGATGTCATTGCAAAACAATTGTTATAACAGCGTAGATTTTGCAGAAAATCTTTAGAGATGGGACCATTGCCGGAGAGCAAATCTTGAAGCAACTGAGGCAGTGGTGGAAAGCTATCAAGCACAACTTTGCCAGAAGGACAACAACAACCAGGGGTTTCTCCTTTAAATTTTACAGCTGAGCAATGTTGACATACTTTGTCCATTTTTCCTATATCAGCTGTAGTGAGAGAGTCATTTTTGTTGTAGAGCAATCCTTTTCTATTGCAGTGTTCTATTTCATGGTGTCTCAAAGCAGTCATTCGTTGTCTAGCTGCCTCGTTTTCTGTCAATTGCTGGGGCAAAGTCATACTCTCTCTCCATGCAGCCTCTCGTTGTTGCCCTTGGTATAGGCGAAAGCTTCGTTGGGTTTCCGATTCATTCTGATGTCGTTGAGCCACTCTCAACTGACCTTGTGTACGTCTACTTACCTCATATAATTCATTCGATCGTAATATTGCTTCTCTTTCCAGTGCATATCTTTGCCTTTCTTGAATTTCATCTTGTGATGAATTTAACCGCCTTACAGCATGTCTAGTTCTGTCAGCTTCACGTTGGGTTTCTCTTTCCAAATCTGACAGTCTTGCTCTCCTTTCTCTTTGACGTATCCTGTTAAGTTCTAGACGTCTTTCTCTATCTGAATTGTTTTCATTGGAGCGAATTGCAGCAACTCTTAGTCTATTAGCTTCCAATCTTTCCATTCTTTCTTCCTCACTTTCGTTTCTACTTCGTTTGGGTGGCATAATTTCGGTTTTAAACGGAATTGTTTAACGATATTAATGATTGTAAATTAATTAAGCGTAAAGGAAATGTATACTAACTGAAATGGACGAACTATAAATAATATTTCTGAATAGTACAATTATAAACAATTATATTGTACCTATTTACTATGCCTCCCCACGGGACAGAGTTAGACACCAGGGTCGTTTTTTAACGTGGAGAAAAGGTACAAAAATAAAAATTGTCTCAGTCGTGAAGGATTTCTCCTCCACCGAAAGAGAACAAGAAAATGAAGTGCAGCATCTGAAGGACAGATACTACACTTTGATCTTGACCAAAAGGAATGAATAAAAGCGACCTACGTGTGACTCATTACTTCCGGGTGTAAACGTCACAATCTAAAAGTAATAATTAAAAAAAAAAAGTAAATGTAAAATAAATGTAATACCAACTTAGGTTAACTAAGTAAACAGTACAATTAAAACAGTTCTATTAAAACAAATAATTACTAAGATCTAGGTAATTGTTAGTCTCATTGTTATGGTTTTATAGAAAAAAATGTGTAAAAAAAGTTCTGCTTTTGTGAGTACGTGTATTTCTTTTAAATTACATAACCTTTTTATTTTATTAATTATATCTCTTTTAAATTTATATATTTTGTTAGTAAACTGGAAGAAATTCAGTTGAATAAAACCTTGTTCGTGTTCTTTACGTTAAACTCATATTTTTATAAAAGGTTCATCCGGTTTAAAGAAAGCGCTAAGTTTAAATAAGACTGGAAATAACTAATTCAATATATAAATAGAAAAATGAAATAAATATAAGCTTTAAGTCTTAAGATAGTAATAATCAAAATGTAATAAATTATTTGTAGTTCAAATCTATGATAAGACAGGCTTTCGAAATAGGCTCGACCAGAAAGATTAAATTGGAACGAAATTATAATCTCCGTGCCATTTTCCAAACAACCCCACAAAAGTAACGGTATCCTGCAGTTGGTTAAATGACAATGGTTGTAAGAAAAATGTAAAAGAAAATGCGCTTATCTGTTTATTTTGACCTGTTTTATTTAATTAAAAAAACATTGGCTATAACTGGAAGAGAGCGTTATGTTTTGGGGGTTGTTTAAAAAATAGAATGGAAATAAAGTTAGTTCCGTTTTAATTGTCTTTAATTACGGCAAGCGCTAACAAAATCGAAAAATCACTGTTTACATTCGAAATGTTAACTTTTATAGGTTTACAGGTTTGCTTACAAGGCTGGGGGTGTTTAATACAATTATTTTACTAAATTGATTTTTTTTCATTTAAAAATAAAATTATTTCTTTTTTAATAAAGTTTTATTTTAAAATATTTGTTTTTGTTTATTTATATAAAATTACGATAGTTGAATTGTATTCTTTCAATTATATTGGCAAGTAAAATATAAAAGATTAAAACGGAACGAAATTGAAATTTCCATTACATTTTCAATACAATCCCAAAACATAAAGCTTTCCTCGCCAATGAATTGTTTTGATAATATACGTAAAGTGAAATAAATCGAATATAAAATTAAATGAAAATATATTAAATAATTAAATGTTAAATAGATTTTGTAAATAGTACAGTTGAAATGATTAAAATATTTCCAATATGTAATAAGGTCGAGGTAATTAGTTAAAGAGATTTAATATAATGTGATATGCAAATGAGCATAAGTCATTCGATATGGGGGTGGTTTGTAGACTAGTATATAAAGAAATTAGGCATAGATTCTTATGTCTCCTAAAACAGAAACATCCTAAAATGGGTTCTAATGTTTCTCTACCAGGAGAGATCTACCCTCTTACCTCCTTTATATTTCGTTGATGATGGAGAGCTGTACACACAGACAGAAACACACGAACCCTATTACTTTATAAAAATATAGATATATATATAGTGATCTAAAGTTTATGAGGGTTTTTTGAAGCATGAAAAACGATGTTACTTTTTGTATTTAATATTTTTATTTTTATATTTCAAGCGGACTTCCGCTCTTAGTCACAAAAAAATATCGAAACATTATATATATATATATATATATATATATATATATATATATATGTATATATATATATATATATATATATATATATATATATATATATACACACACAGGGTGTCCACTAAGTCTGGCTACATTACGTGTAGATTATGTAGCCAGATTTTGTAGGAAACCGTGTAGATTATGCAGCCAGACTTTGTGGACACCCTATATATATATATATATATATATATATATATATATATATATATATATATGAGCAAACAGTTAATAAAATATGTTAAAAAACACTTTGAAATAAGTTTTAAAAAATATTTAATCTGAAAAGGAAACACTAGATAAATGGATAGTCCTTAATCCGCGGAGTTTCGAAGTTATACTTTCCTTCTCATCAGAGGGTAGGAATAAGCAAAATGCGGGATCGGATTTTACAAGCAGAAGTATTTGATGAAACAACAAGTAAGTCAAAGATCTTACTTGATAACAAAAAAGTGAAGCAGAGGGAATATGGCGAAGAAAAAGGTGATTACACACGAATAGATAGTCTGGTGGAAGATAAAATTCCAGTGACGGTAAAATCCAAATGTAAAACTTCAAGAAAGTTAAAAGAATTTCCAGTTGTACAAGTAAATTCCAAGGAAATCCCGTAATTGGAAGAAGATGGTCCATAATAATCCAAAGGCAGAAATCCATGGAATAATTCACAAAAATGTGTACAAGGAAAAAAAAGATTCCAATAATATTAATAAAAGAAAAATAAGATGTGCTTTTCACTCTACTTCCGAGACAGTGAATATATATATATATATATATATATATATATATATATATATATATATATATATATATATATATATATATATATATATATATATATATTATAGCCGTCAAAAAAGGAAGACTGAGTTTTTTGTGTCCATGGTAAAAAGAAGGACGGCGGGAAAACATTTAATGGAGGTTGAAACTCGTTTTCTATTCTAAGTCACACTCATTCGTTATTTAATCTGAAGGTCTTGAAGACTATTCAGGCCAGCTTAAATTAAGCCTGTCTCTGTAAGGAAAGAGATTGTCTTTTGGGTCTGGACGTGATTAGTCTCTAAGGCGTTTCCTCTCCATTGTATAATTATCATAACAATAGATATATTTTAGTCGTTCCCCCATATTTTTCTTTCCGATAGTTTGATTTTATTCCCCCGTTTGAATTCATTTCTCTGTACAAAAAAATAAAAACAACCTCGATTCGGCTTTGAAAAGTGAGGGCGAAACCCGGTCAGCTGACTCTACCCTCTTATTTAGTTTTTTTTTTTGTTGTTTGTTTTTTGCCTCCATTAAATATTTCCCTCCGTCCTTCTTTTTCCCATGAATACAAAAACACTCAGTCTTCCTTTTTTAACATCTATAATAGTCTTGCCCCCCCCCCAAATGAAATATATATATATATATATATATATATATATATATATATATATATATATATATATATATATATATATATATTAGGGATAGGACGATTCCAAGATATTTTCCAATTCCGATACAATTACCGATTCCGTATAAAATTCCCGATTCCGATACAATTACCGATTGCTATTCCGATTCTTTATAAATATATAACCATTTAACTATAAAGTTGTTATTTTCCAAGATTACCGTGAAACACGTGTTAAACGTGCAGATATTTTCTCAAACGTAAAAATGCACTTGTGAGAGATGATCGATCGATGGTAGTTTTACTAATCGTTTAAAATCGATAGATATCCATTATTTTACCATTACTATCAGAAGTAGACTTTTTTCTTCAAAGAATATCAAACAAAAACGCCAAGTATGAGAATCGGTTTTTGGCATCGGAATATTGGCACAATTTTTTCCGATTTCGATACCGATTCCGATACCCTAAAAAGTTCCGATTTTTTTGATTCCCGATTTTTTTCGATTCCCGATTCCGATTCCGATTAATCATCCCAACACCACACACACACACACACACACACACACACACACACACACACACACACACATATATATATATATATATATATAACTACTTAATTTACTTACATAAAATTATTATACGAAAGTATAACTTTAAGTATTTACTTCAAAAGTGCTCAATACGTAGGTAGAGCTAGTTAGTAATTTATAAAATATATATGACGATTAAGCTACACTGAATATTCTGCGTTTCATTCACTCTAGGACTCTTCAGGCTTATGCGCCTAAATTACTATATATATATATGTATATTTATATATATATATATATATATATATATATGATGAAAATAATGGAAATAGTATTCCGACAAAATAGAAATAAATAGGAACAAACTGTTCCTATTTATATATATATATATATATATATATATATATATATATATATATATATATATATATATGTATATATAGATATATGCGTGCGTTTTAATGTATAAGTGACAGAGAGATAAACAAAGACATATAAACAAAGAAAACTAAAATTTATTAAGATATATTTTGAAAATAAAATTTGTTTGTCAAAAGAAATGTTTGTTATTTTGTTTGTTATTTGGTTTGTTATTTGAGCCAACGTTGTTGACGTAATTCGATGACTTTCTCTTTTACCAAGAGACGCACTAGCACTTTTTGTGTTTACTTTGAAGGACACGGAGCGGAACCAAAATGTCCGTTACAAAACATCGGACGGAATTCAAAATTGTTTTGCTTAAGAGTTATTGTGATGACATGTTTACTGCATATCCTTTTCAGAAAACATATTTTAGAAAACAAAAGTGAAGGCAGACATATTTGTATTTGACAAACTTTAGATAAGGTTACAATGTTATCGGGATTATTTACCTTCTGTCAATAAATTCTCTCGCTCTATCTTACACTCCTTTATACATACATATATATATATATATATATATATGTTTTGTTTACAGTGATCACCACTTATTAAGGCCCGGAAGCCACTCAGGGATAAGGGTTATTGCAGGCACATTACTTTAGTGTGGAGATTTGATGAAATGTTTACTTAAGGGGGCGGTTCATTAGGAATTTGTTAACATTGGACTTGACTTGAAGACATCCAAGTTGTAGTCCGGTGGGAAGCAGGCAGACGGAACAGAGTTCCACAGGCGTGCAGTTCTAAGAAAGAAGCTTTGTTCATGGAATCCGCGTTTTGATTTAGGCACAGATATAGAGTGAGGGAAATTTTTCACAGTGGATTCAGCTAGATGGGTGTTTTTCGTAAAAGATTGGCGAGAGGGGACCAGAGATTGGAGTTCAGACGAGCACCTGCCATGGAAATAACGATAAAACAAGGATAGGCTCGCAACGTCTCTTCTGTGGGAGAGATGTTGCATGGTAGAGAAAAGGGCATCCCCCACTAAGCCACGAAGTCTATTTTGTACTCTGTCAAGGCAGGATAGGCTGTTTTTAGCAGCTCCTGCCCAGATATGGCAACAGTATTCCATCCTTGGACGTACTTGGCTTTTATATAGATAGAGAATTGCATCAGTAGTGAGATATCTTCTGGAGCGGTAGAAGGATCCCACCATTTTTCCAGTGATCTTGGCAACAGACTTGATGTACGTGCTCCATTTCAGATCAGGAGTAAAGGTCAAACCCAGAAGCTTGTCAAAACACGGGACCTCACCCAGACGAGAGCCATCCATTTCAATTGATGCCAGATGGGGATCAGAGCGTTGATGATGTAAGGATAGGAGTTTTGTTTTGGATGCATCAAAGGTAACCAGCCACATCTTCCCCCACTGAACCACGCGCTCGAGATCAGAGGAGAGAGAATCAGAGAGAACTTTGTCATTTACAGCCTTTGATGTGTTGCCGTAGATGGTCGTGTCATCAGCATAGATGTCAACGAATGATTTAAGTATGTATATATATATATATATATATATATATATATATATATATATATATACATATATATATGTATATATGTATATGTATATATGTATGTCAGGTCATGCCATATGCTGCTGGTACCATGTAACCCAGTACTACCTGCCTCATGGTCGGATCATCGGCGACTAAACTAGTTCCCCCACCAGACTTGTTTGGTGAGGAAGGCGGCTAGTCTCCCTGAAGGATTAAAAACAAGACCTTTAAAAGGGCGAATGAACCCCTTTTCCAGGTCAACGGCCAACTAGCACCGTGTGTGTTTGTGTGTATGTATATGTGTGCTGGGTTGGAGAGGGATCCCGTTAGCCGTGGTGAAGGCAACCTTTCTAGGAGAAGCAAATCTCTGATTTAAAAAACTATAAAGCGGGAGACCAGTACCCGCATTAAGCTGGTCTGTAGTTTAGTTTAACTTGTTGCTGGTTATCTTGCTCTTGTTTGTTTCTGAATCTCAACATTTTGAACCGAGAGAGATTTAGCTGTCGTACAACGCTAAGACTCTGTAACATCATCTGTGTATAGATACTCCCTCAGGCATTTTTCTATAAAAATGGTCCTGTGGCGATGGAAGTCATTTTTGGGCTCATGGACTTTAAGTTTCTGAGGAAGTGGCACTTGTCTAAGAAGACGTTGCAATCATCATTTATGTATGTATGTATGCATGTATGTATGTATGTATGTATGTATGTATGTGTTCCTAAAACTTTCGACAAAGGCGATGGATTTTCACGTGATCGGAATCATTTGTAAGCTCGACACTTCGAACGACAAATATAAAAAAAAAAATGGCCCAAAGCATTAATTCCTTCACCCTCAACTGAGCAGTTTTCTATAAGGAGGAGTCGATTTTTTGCGAGCCATTTTTGCAAGTAATCATATCGGTTGGATTGATTTTCCCTAATTTTAACGTTCCGAAGTTCCGGTCGCGTCATGGAGTAGCGGTAAGACGTCAGATTTTCTTTCACTTTTTTTTTCACCTTCGCGTCACGGGTTCGAGTCTGCTTGCATACTACCACTTTTTTGCCCAACACACACCTCCAAACACGCGGGAAACGCCGGGAAACGTCGGATAACGTCGGATAACGCCAGACACCCAGGCTAGTATACATTATAAAAAGACAAATCTTGCTTGTGCGTTAAAACCGTCCATCCGCTTTTGATTTCAATGTGCATGCGTAAATAAAAAATAAATCTAGTTCCGGTTTCCGATGTGGATGAATAAATAAATAAAACAAAACTGGAAATGCCTTTTGTTATTCTTTTTACATCGGCATTTTACAAATCGTTCTTTTCCGTATATCATTTCTATTCCTTACATTTTGGTATATTACTTTTTTACAAATTCTAATTCAAACAAAATCATATAAAACCAACAATAATAATAATAAAAAAAACGATATACGTTTTTAGCGTCCTGAGGTTTTAAGTGATTATTTTGATTGCATTTTCATTGCAAGTTGGAATGGTTTTCAAACTAAAAAACAAAGCAAGTATGTTTTTCTCATGTAAAAAAGCATATTTAAAAAAAATTATTGCCTTTACCAAAGTTGTGCGTGATTGAAACTATTGATAGAAATTTAAAACATTTTTTAAAACTTTTTTCGTGTCCCTAATGTTGATTTACGGTTATTTTATTTGTATTTCACATTGCAAGTTGGAATAGTTAATAATTAAATTTAGAAATAAACAAAGCTAATATGTTTTTCTAATGTCAAAAAAAGCTAGTTGATCAATTTACATATTTTAAATATATATTTGATAGTTTTATGACATAACTCAGCGTACATTTCCCCTAACATATAAAGGCAATATAATTTTTTTTTGCTAATAGGTATCAACGGCTTTTAAAGATATGATAAAAAATGTCGTTTTAAAAAATAATTTTAAAAATTGACATTTTAGAGTTTGGACGACTATCGGTTATGTGCCACTAATGTACCACAAACTATGGTTTGGAACCACTACTATATATTTACTATTGTATAAAAGTCACTTTGTGTGTATGTGTATGTGAGAGTTCCTTTCTCATAAGTTCTGAAACAATTGAGCCGATCATTTGAAAATTTCACACAAAGCTAATTTATATGTCTAACGGTGTTCTGTTTTGCGCATCAACTGATAATTCTTCTGATAAGTACCGAAAATCGAAAAAAATCCGATCTTAAAAATAGTCTTTCTTCTTTTACGGATAAGAATAAGTTTTACGGGGGAATAGTTTACGTTACACCGGCCAAAGGAAATAATTCTATTATTTCTCTTGGATTCCACCGTCAAAATTCTTCTTTCTTATCTATAAGAGAAGAAAGGCTATTTTTTTTATTGTTTTTTCTTTTTTCAATTAAAAATATGATTTATTATTTCCTTTGGCCGGTGTAACCGAAAATATTTCCCCCTGTAAAAATTATTTTTATCTATAAGAGAAGAAAGACTTTTTTAAGATCACCAAACCCTCATATCAGCTGACGTGATTGTATAAACAAACACAGACAGAATTTGATGAACGACATTATCATTATTATTTTTGTTATTTAAAAAAAAAAATGCGAAACAGTCCACTGGGTAAACTATACATCGTAAGATTGAATAATCAATAGAGGATTGTTTCTATAATAATACATACGCAATCTGTATGATTTGAAATATCACGTTTAAGCGTATTGTATGACCGGTCAAACCCGGGCGGCAAGCTGGTTAAACGTATAAATGGGAACTTAATCAGCTGAATCGACCGATTTCTGTCGGGAGTGGTTAATGGAGAACACGTGATTTACAAACACGTGACGAAGAGAAAATACGGAAGGATAAAAAAGCACTCGTCTGGCATTTGTTTAGGGTCGTTTTTCTCTTTTCTTTGGCTTAAAACTACCAATAATGTTTGCCATACGGTCATCTGTATTTGCGACAGACAACTTCTTGAATATATATTTGCTTAGACTAACCTTTTTTTTAATGCATTTATAAACAAAATATAAATAGTTGCACGAAAAGAAAACCTGAATGATACCTTCAACCTGGACACGTGTTTCCACTAGCAATGAAGTCTGGCGTTGCCAGTGAGCAAGTAATTCAAATATAAAAAGTTGAGATTTTTTTTACAAGGAAGTTATTACTTATTAATGCTCAAAAGCCATTCGATTATAAGGATTAATTGATGTCAAGTGACCGATAAGACAATATACCGATGATTGTTAATGGGGGAAAAATGGGTAAAATTTAATTATTTAAAGCGATTCATCTTATTGATTGAGATTGTCGGACTGACTTCCTCATCTTGGTTGTTATTGTCACAACGTTTCGGCCGTGTTGTCCTCCGGCCTTCGTCAGGTGAACGGTTTGTTAGGAGTCTCGATTCGAGACTCCTAACAAACCGTTCACCTGACGAAGGCCGGAGGGCAAAACGGCCGAAACGTTGTGACAATAACAACCAAGATGAGGAAGTCAGTCCGACAATCTCAATCAATGAAAAACAACTCATCTAAAAAAAATACAGACAATTACGATTAATCTTAACTCAACAAGAACTTGTTTATATTGAACTTGAAACCGACGATGTTCTAGTCGGCTGAGAAGCAGCATCGCGTTATTGTCTTCTACAGGCGCACAGTTCTATGAAGGAATTTTTGATAGTGAAATTTTCGTCGAGTTATACACACAGGTAAAGCGTGAGGGAAATTGTTAACAGTGGTTATATCTAGACGAGTGCTTGTTGTGAATGTTTTACAAGAGATGTCATATTTTGAAACTGTCGAGCACCTGCCATGAAAATAAGGATAAAGCAGAGATAGACACGCGACGTTTCCTTTATGAGAAAAAGGTAGTAATAAAAAAGAAAGGACATTGCCTTAGGAAATTATGGCTATTTAATTTGCTTCCCCCAAGAGAGCAATGTATGACACAAGGTCGCTTTTAATGTGAGGGTATTAGGCAAACATAAAAGTTGACTTAGTATAGAATGGTTTCCCTCACATTGACTGATGACAAATTAACTTAAATGTAGCATCAAAACAGATACTACACCATCACATGACCGTATATTTGATCCCAATTAAGATTGGTCTCAAATATGACTCCCGAGCCCGAAAAGACAATTTCCGAATTCGACATGATACACTTGAAGAAGGTCGGAGGGTACATAATGCGAATAACATTCACAATGAGAACAGTAGTCGGAATAATCCAAATAATGCGAATTACGGATTGATCTACACAAGATCAGAGTATAGTATCTGTTCTGATGCTATACCTAAGTTAATTTGTACTTAGTAAATAGAGGGGGAAACCTTCTACACTAAGGCAATTTTATTTTTGCCACTTTTCCAAGTGCCTCTTTTTTCCCCTCCACATGAAAAACGACCTTGTGTCACATTTTGCTTTCGTGGGGAAGCAAGTAAATACCTACACGTATCAGTATGGTTGATCTCTATTCGTTTGTCACGCTTCTGTTTTAAATAGCATTTCATAATTTTAAAAAGTGCAAAAACGGCGGGATGTATCTTGGGAATATCTGCCATTTTTTTTTTTTTTTTTTTTTTTTTTGCTTTGCTTTCGAGAGTAGCAACAGAAAATAGACACAGGAGGAAAGCATACGAACAAATGAAACAAAATGATACAAAATGTAAAAGATGTCATTTCTAATGCAAGGGTGGGTGATTTTTTTTTTTTTTTTTTTGCTTGTTTGTTTTTTGTAATTTGGAATTGACTAAATTTAAGAAACCGGAAGTTCTATGAACGGAAGTGGAAGTAGACTTTTAAGGGAAGTTGACGATAAGAAATAGACTAAAGTGAAATGAGAAGAGAATTTATAATTTGAAAAAAAAAAGGGTGGTAGTTGTGAAATGCGTGGGAATAAAAACGGAAGAGAGATTAGATTTTTAGCGAGAGGAAGGTTGTATGGAAAAAGGGGTTGGATAAAAAGAAAAGAAACGCTTAATAAGGAAGAAACGAAAAAAGAAGGGGAGGGAAATAATTAAAATCTTTGGAGGAAAATCATGAAAAGGAAGAAAAAGGAAAGTGGGGGAAGGGTAAAAGTAAATTAAGACAAAAAATAAAGTTTAAAAAAGAAAAAAAAAACGGATGTTGACGAAATACAGAAAGTGAAGAAAATCGAAAAGAGACAAAGAAAAAAATAAAGATGAGAACAAAAAGTGGTATGCTTATTTTGTTTTACGGCATATCAACCCTTTTCGGGTTATTTAATGTTGAATCCAAACATTGGAGGAAAATGGTTTCATGCTTAAGGTTCTCCATATTTCCAAATATTTATTCATTGCGTTTGGTTTTGTTGTTTTGTTTTACGGCATATCAACCCTTTTCAAGTTACTTTATGCCAAATCCCCCCTCTCTGTTCCCAATTTAGTTCTTCTTACCGTATCCAATTCATCCATATGAAAATAAATTCATTTCAACGGATACCATAATACTTGGTTCGCGGTACCTTATCATAACAAAGCACCACGCCAAATTTCCATCAGATCGACCCAGTTTTTTCCGAGAAAAAAGTTAAACGGTCCAACAGACAGACAGACGGACAAAGAGAAATATAATAGAAATACTAACACATTCGTTCGTACACTTTGTAGCAGAGGGTTAACATAGAAATCGAAGCAATCGTGCCATTTTGAAGGGTAACTTGTTGGATATCATTCCAAACTATTGGCCAGCACGTTTTCAAACCATCAATAGATTCGACATTTCAGAGTTTCTGCTTGCAATCCTGAAATGCATGACATTTAAGCCTGGGCTTTGTAAGGGCCAATCCTGTGGTGCAATGAAATCGGGAGTAGATTGCTGACAAAAGTCAATTGAAGCCCTTGTCATTCGAGTCTTTTAGCTATTTTTTATGTCATATCAATGCTTTGTAATCCATTACGTTTTTTTTTTTTTTTTTTAAATCGTGAATCATTTGTAGACAAAAATGCTTTTCACAATAAACATGTTGGTTTACTGACTGTCTGCTTTTTCGACCTGCCTCCAGAACTATCATAATGAATCTACAACCTCAAATTTCATGCGTTTATAGTGATCACCTTTTATTAATGGAAACTTTGTTGATCGTCTCGTCAGTAGAAAATGCTATCCTGAATACGTTTTGCACTCATCTGACATAAACCCCCAACATAGGTTCATCTGTCAAATAAAAAATAACATATATGAAAACAATGACAGAATATTCCTGGATTGGTAAGGGCTATCACAACAGTTTCAACTGAGAGTGCGCTAAATAACTACCTAGCTCTACCTACGTATTGAGCACTGTTGAAGTAAATACAAAAATTTACGCATAAATTATATTTTCGTATATTAATTTCTGTGATTAAATGAAGTAGTCATATATATATATATATATATATATATATATATATATATATATATATAGAAAGAGAGAGAGAGAGAGGGAGAAAAAGAGAGATTGATTAAATGTTACCATATAAACATTAACAACGACATTGCCCCGTTGACATCTCGCAGATCACGGAATGGAAACAGTATGCCCAAGACAACTCAGATTAAAATAGTTCAAATAACTCTTTGAAGTGCTTTGTTTTCTATTCGTTTTCATCCGCGCGAATTTGCACGTGTGACATATGACGTGCGAGTTATTCGCAGTGATGCCTGTAACAGGATACTAACTCGCGTGCCTCTATGTGATCGGTTAATTCCAATAGACAGATAGATAAATATTAACATGCACATCTATTTCTCTATCTACCTCTATATATTATAAAACACACACACACACGTACACATATATTCATTGAATTCATCATATAAATATATATATACATGAATATATATAATGTATATATACAGGGTGACCACCCCCCGAAAACGGACCCTAACGCTAATTAGGCCCCGTTTCTTAGTGTTTTGTCCGAATGAAATGAATCTTTGGTCATAACTAGTTTATTATATTCAAAACATCACGTCAAAACACTAGGGTCTTTGGCCTTTTTTTCTCCGTTGACTGTAAAATGCTCAGAAAAACAATTGAATGTCCTCTGTTTTTTATGGGTCACCCTGTATTCATATAAACATGAACATACACACACACACACACACACACACACAAACACACACACATATATATATATATATATATATATATATATATATATATATAAAATCAAATAATATAATAAATAATAATGCGGCGGGGCAAATGCTGTAACTAGGAGCCGGAAAAACATCGTATACCATATCGTAACCTGAAAAAACCTTATCTCTAGGTTCTACTATATATATATATATATATATATATATATATATATATATATATATATACTAGAAGATATACTCGACGTTGCTCGGTATTATACCTAACATTAAATTTGCTAAAGAAACTGAAATAAAAAGAATAGAACGGAAATAAACTGAGACATGTTCATGCGATTATTATGTTTTTTTCTAAACAGTTCATTTCTTATTAGATAAAAATATACTCGAGCTAAGAAAAAACACAAAGGCTTAATACAGTGAGTCAAGTACGATAACCATTATGCTACCTTAACACAAAGTTTAAAATGTGTTTTCGAACGTACTTATTCCAAACATAAGTAACCTGTCATCTTAACAATTCACGCATACGCATTCGTGAAACAGTTTACAAATAGACACAAATCAGATGAACCCCACGCATCAATTTTTTTAGTGTTGACCCCTTAGCAGCTATTTTTTAGTGTTTACCCCTTAGCAGTTATTTCTCCGGATGAACACTGATTAGAAAATTTTCCACCCGTCTGAATACCCTATACACCAAATGTCAATCCTGTAGCGGAAATTTTCTGCTTGCTGTTCATGCCGTCTCGTTTCCACTGTTCCACTCTCTCTGTCTTCCCGTTGCTGCTGCTATCTCGACGTGATGTCACACGACTCGCTCCCTCCTACTGCTCCTCTCATTGCACTACAGTTACTGCTGTCTACGGTACGTTGACACACATTATGGTACATGAGGTAATTTGGTCACATATTTGAAAAAAAATTATTAGGTTGATTTAATCAGAAAAGTTTTAAAGCCAATATTGTTATATAATTTTTATTATTGTTTTGATTATTAAAAAAAATCAAAATATTTTTTTATTTGGTAGTAATATTCTCAACGATGTGAATAAATTTCCCTATTCATAATTCGTGCCACTAAAGCCAAGGTATCAATCCACACTGTACAACAACTACCAACAGTATTCCACTCTCAATGATAGTTTGATCCGGATGGATTAATATCACCGTAACAAAATTAAAGAAAAAACAGTTTTCTTCTATAAATATACTGTATTTACATCAATAGTCTCAGAAACAAAACAAATAAAAATATATATAACAGCAGTATTCCATTAATCGACGAACGACTGAGTCTAATGCTAAGGTGATTGTCCGGGTAACAATCCGTCATTCTGCTGAACATAGAATTGAAAGGGAGCATTTCGTATTGTCTGATGTTATGTGAACGTAATATGCATGGCACTATTACATTAAGTAAGTGGAATAATGTACCGGTGTCTTGTAGCTAAGTATTATGATTTAGAGCTTTGTAGGAGGACTAAAATTAAAGATGAAATTATTTGCTACTACTGTGGTGAGATTAGGTTGGTGAGAGAGTGAGTCAACAAGAAAGAAAATTAAATTTCATGGAAAGATAGGTAAATGTGCTAAAGAATGAGTTTGGAATGGTGAGTGCATAGGGATTGCCTCATTACTTTTAAAGTTTCAAGAGGATAATTTATAGACATTAGTAATTAAGCACAGTTGATTTGATATGTGACCAAATTTCTCTATTCAAAATTCGTGCTAGCCACGCTACACATCAGTTTACACACCAACCATCAACAACATCGGACACGTGCAATTCTCTCGTTATGAGTAGCCGACTCCCTCTATTTATTACCACCACGGACCAAATAAGAGAAAAAAAAGCACTAGTTTTTTTTCTAAGAATTTGTTGTTATTACAACGAAAATCTAAGAAGCAAAAAGAAAAAAAGATAATTTTAATCATTTAATTTATATATATATATATATATATATATATATATATATATATATATATATATATATATATATATATATATATATATAATATTCGTATTATTTGAATTCTCCGGAGTACTATTCTTATATCGAGTGTCATTTTTATATCGTTTCGGTCGATGTAGCCTTGTTCCTTCTTTAGGTGTATCTTGCTAAACTGTGGAATGTTTCTGTTGAACTCGGGGATCTGGACGGAATTTCGAACGGAACCTTTTATTTAATACTACAGGTATTGCATGTTCTCATTCCGTCAGCAATGACGTTGTGAAAATAACATTTAAGATGAGAACAGTAATTAGAACAATCAAAATAATACGAATAACCAATCCTCAACTCAAAAAATCAGAAACGTAAGATATGCTATTATCAAACTTTCTAAATTATCGAATAAATTAAAATATGTTTATTTGCCGTGAATATTGGTTGTTAGAAAAGTAATCAGTGAAAACTATCTTTCCTTTACAAGAAAAAAAAAACAAAAACATTATATTGAAAGTGAATTCTTTGATATAGGAATATCGCATTTCCGGTCCGGTTTGAAACCTTATTTTCCTAAAAAGCAAGATATGTAACGTGGCCGTCTCTCTCTCTCTCTCTCTCTCTCTCTCTCTCTCTCTCTCTCTCTCTCTCGAAATGTGTTCGTTACAGTTCAAACCTCTCTTGGATCCCCCCCACGTCGTCCAGCACCACTAAAACGAAACAACAAACAAAAACAAATCTGATTCGGCTTTTCTTTCTTATTTAACACAAGTCGTTTATTACCGTTTTTCTTTCTCCCCCGTCTGGACACCAGCTTAAATATTTCTCGCTTCCATGTCCATTTAACCTGAGAGTTTTCTCTTTCTTCCGACCGCACGCTGGCCACCGCCATCTCATTCTCGCCTTCACTTTACACATTCGTCGCCTTCAGAGCCAACCTAGTTTCTCCCCAACCACGCGGAATCGTTTTTTCCTTTTCTTCAGATGCAAGCCCAATCACACTTACCAATTTGCATACGGGTTCAAACGCTACTCCTGCTGCTAATACCATCTTGCAGCTGTTGCTGATATTTTCCACGAACTCATCTGCGCTCTGTTACAAACAGCTATCAGTGATTGTTTACCTATAACCAATATTTACAGTAAATAAGCATAGTTACTAGTGCGTAACCACTTATCAAGTCTCAAAGACCACTCAAGGATTAAGATTAAATGAGCACCAGGTGGACAGGGAAACAATACCGTGATGATTGGTAATGATGGTGTCGTGTGGATTTTATAAAAATTAAACCTATCAGATATTTGTTTACGTTGTATTTGAAAACAACCATGTTGTAGTCATCTGAGAAGCAGCCCCGAGGTATTGTGCTCAAAAGACTTGCAGTTCTAAGAAGGAAACTTTGCTCATAGAATTCATGTATAGTTTTAGGTAGGTAGGTAGAGAGAGAGAGAGAGAGAAAGAGAGAGAGAGAGAGGAGAGTGGGAGAGAGAAGGGGAAATTATTGGCATTGGTTTTGGGTCAGACAAGGTTTTGTAGATTTAGATTCTTCGAACTACTGTTCTAATCTTGAGTGTTATTTTCACAGCGTTTCCGCCGATGTAACGTCCAACATTTATAAGTGTCTTTTGTCGAACTCGGGAATCTGCACCGAATTTCAAACGGACCCTCTATTATTGAATAAATGAGTGTGGCACTTCATCCTCCAGAAGAATGTTTCTCATAACTGAATTTTACTGATATTTTATCCCTCACTCTACATGGCCATGCGGGTAATTCTTGTATGGGCTTTGAAAACCTGAGACGAGTTTTTATTGTTTGTTTCCCAGATTGAAACTCAGTCGAGCACCCACTATGAAACTAACAATAAAGTAAAGAAAAAATATTTTTTTTTTACATTGGGGTCCCACTTATCAAGGCTCGGAGGCCACTCAGAGATAAGGGTTATTGAGTGTACAGTAATCAATGAGATAGTATTGTAGTAATCATTAGTATTGGAGATTTGATAGAGTGTCTTACTTAAGGGGGCGGTTTGTCAGGAATTTGTTTATGTTGGATTTGAAGACATCCAAGTTGTAGTCAGGTGGGAAACAGACGAACGGAAGAGAGTTCCACAATCGTGCACTTCTGAGAAAGAAGCTCTGCTCATGGAATCTCCTTTGGATTTAGGCACAGATAAAGAGTGGGGAAAATTATTGACAGTAGTTTCAGCCAGACGTGTGTTTCTCGTGAAAGATTGTCGAGGGGGGACGAGAGATTGGAGCTCAGACGAGTTCTTGCCATGGAAATAACGATAAAACAAAGACAGGCTCGCAACGTATCTTCTGTGGGAGAGAGACTGCAGGGAAGAGAAAAGGGCATCTCCGACCAAACCACAAAGTCTATTTTGTACTCTGTCAAGGCAGAATAGGCTGTTTTTAGCAGCTCCTGCCCAGATATGGCAGCAGTACTCCATCCTTGGACGTACTTGGCTTTTATACAGATAGAGAATTGCATCAGTAGTGAGTTATCTTCTGGAGCGATAGAAGGATCCCACCATTTTCCTAGCGTTCCTGGCAACAGATTTGATGTACGTGTTCCATTTCAGATCAGGAGTTAAAAACTGAAAAATAGGCAATGGGGAGGAGACAAGATCATCGCTCACTAGGTTAATTTTTTATTGCATGCTAGCTGACAACCCTGCATTGTCCGGTCGTACAATACTCTTAAACATGCTTTTTTTAATTTATCAAGATCGCATATGTATTATTATAGAATCAATCCTCTATTGATTATTATATATTATGAGGAATAATTTGCCCGGTGGACTAATTTGTAAAACATATAAAAGAATAAAAATATATTAATGATAATATTTTTACATCAAATTCCGCCTGTCTTTGTTTACAATAACGCTTCTGATTAATGTTTAGTTTTAAAATATAGAAAAAAAGAAATAATTTGCGGCGACTTTAAATAGTACGTTTTCTTTTATCGTAAATACCGCTCATTAATAAGAAAAAGTTACAATAAAATGTCGAATGCCCTACCACTAAGTTATATCTTCAGATGGCAATAAATAATGATTTGTTGAGATTTAATTATCTCCCTTGGCCCATGTAACTTAATATTACACTGTAAAAATTCTTCGTTCAATCTATGAGAGATAAAGGCTAATTTTAAGATTGGACTTTTCGATTTTCGATAATTATCAAATAGCTTTCTCTACAAAACCTATCTAAGAACACTGCCAGACATATAAATTAGCTTTGTGTGAAATTTGCAGAACGTAGACTCAGTTGTTTCGGAACTTATAAGGAAGCAACTCTTTCACACACACAAAGTGACTTTTACATAATATATATATATATGCATACATATATATATATATATATATATTTATTTATTTATTTAAATAAGGAGGTAGTCACCAACAATGTGTATTTTTTAACATTATTTTATTATTCCGTGTCTTGGTTTTTCATTGAGAATTATGTTTAGATCATTGTAATAATGTTTTTAAATCATTGAAATCGTTTTAACGCGTTTTAGACGTTCTGTGAAGCGTCCTCTTCAAAAATTATTTTCAAAATGTGTTGGAGATGTAACAATAGCATTTTCGTAGTTCATTTGAAGTGTTTCCAAGGGGTGGAAACGTGTAAGTGTCTACTATTCATTGGAATGTTCAATTTTTATTACTCTTTTATTGGGCTGTAGCGAGGCCGCAGAGATATATTATATCTCGGCGGCCTCGGCTTTGGTCACTCTTGCGTTGTGTTTCTGTCTCTCACTCTCTCTTTCTGCTTGTGTTTTTTTCTTTTCCTGTAGGGTAGGATGTGTGTGTGCGTTTTCTTTTATTGGTTTGATATATATATATATATATATATATATATATATATCCAAGAAAATATTATTAAATGCAACAGAGACAATTTTTCGATTTTCCGTATAACCCTTTGATACGGAAAATCGAAATATTAAAAAAAAACATGAAGCAAAGTGTCTCCGTTGCATTTTATATTTGCTTGAATGAAAAAATGCTGCGTAAATATACTAATTTCAAATATATATATATATATATATATATATATATATATATATATATAGAGAGAGAGAGAGAGAGAGAGAGAGAGAGACAGAGATAGAGAGAGAGAGAGGAAGAGAGAGAGCGATAGATAGATAGATAGATA
>NC_136515.1:70037605-70075105 GCF_053919585.1 Euprymna scolopes | reverse complement strand
GAAAATAAAAATTGTCTCAGTCGTGAAGGATTTCTCCTCCACTGACAGAGAACAAGAAATTGAAGTGCAGCATCTGAAGAACAGATGGTATTTATTTGCTCCCCCACTGAGCAAATTAGGCACAAGGCCGTTTTTAATGTGAGGTAAAAAACTACCTCCCCTAAAAGTAGGCAAAAAGGGGGCACTCTGGTTACCAAAAATAATAATTTCCCCTCCATTGACTGGTACAAATTATCTTAAGTGCAGCATCTGAAGAACAGATACTACACTGTGATCTTGTCCCGAAGGCCAAGAAAAATATCTTTTGTGTTTTTTAGTACTCATATACATTAAAAAAAGACATATTGACATTTTCACGTAAAGCGCTGCTAATCAGAATCACGTGGAGTTGAGCAGCGAGATGTTTGTTCACATTACCTTTAAGATGCTGCATGTTAGTATAGTCAGGGAAGCAGGACACAGGGTAGGAATTCCGAAGTCGAAAAGTTGGACGGATGAAACTATTAGAGCAGTAGGTTTTCTCGCATCTAAGTACCTCATTAGTGAAGGGGTGAGATTTTGCTGCTCTTTGAACTAGCCGGGGGTGGTTATGTCTAATCCAATACATGGTACATGCGTTAATAGATGATGGCTAAAATATCCGCAGTAGATCAGTCAGAAAAAAAGATTACCATTTACGAGGCTGATGGCTAACGCTTGATTGATTAATAACTAAAAACTTGTAGCGAAAAAGTGGAGGAAACAAACAGACCGATAATTAAGCGAGCCATTCATCAGAATTCTTGAATAGGTAATTTTACAGCTATTAGAAAAGCAAGATTAGCGTAGAAACTTGTTGTCAAGTTAAGAAAGGATAAAGATTAGCCTAGTGGAGTATTTTTATTAGTATAGCAGGGATTATATCCGGCCCATACGCATTGGGTGCGTCTATGCTTTTTATCATGCCGGAAGGCTGGCTACTCTAATTGTTTTACGCAATTAACTGTCATCCTTTAAAATTCGTTCTCACCTCCGTTTCACTGGTTGAAAGAACATGCAGAAATTAAAATGTAATATGAACAAACATCTCGCTTTCCAACACTTTTACTTAAAATGCCCGTTGGCTCTGTAAGGCTATCTTTTAGCTATGGGGTTACAAATAAAACACCGACTTTGGTCCTTTCTCTTTTTACCATGTATTTATCACTTTCTCTTCAAGGATCACCACAATACCACATTTACACTATGTGCTATCCAACTTCCTGATGAACCAAGTGCAAGGGAGATCCAGATAATTGCGCTTAAAGAAACAGCGAGGATACTAAAAATGAGCTCCCGACTGGTTTCAATAAAAAGCAGAGCAATGTTGGAAGTTGGTTTGGCTGCCCCATACCCAGCGTTACAATTTTCAAAGGAAGAAAGTTAAAAAACAAACAAACAAACAAACAAACAAACAACAAAAACAAAAAGAAAAACAAAACCCGGAAAACTGTCACGAGTAAGCTCATGTCAGTTTGCAATCTGGTCCAACTAGCGAGAGTGAAAAGTAACAAAATCTAGAAAATGTAACGAATGTAAAAAAAAAAAAAAGTAACGTAACGAGTTTGTAATGTAATTCGAATCTGTAGCTGAATACTTGATGCTTCGCCAGGGCTATCAAGGGTATTTTTTTTATTGTGACGCCATCATTAAAGGGGTTGCCTACCATGGCTTAAGAGAGACCCATCTACCGTTGAGAGAAAGACAGACCGCACCAGTTTCCGAACCTAGTATTTTACCACGTGGTACATAGAGCCCCACGCATTCCAAAATTGTCACCCATCTGGTACTGGCCAGGCTCGACGTTGCTTAACTTTGTTAATCTGGTGAGGTTTTAGTGTAATTTCAATCTTGTCCGTAGCTGAATACGTGATGCTTCGTCAGGGCTATCGAGGGTATTTTTCATCATGACGCCATCACTAGAGGGGTTGCCTACCACGGCTTAAGAGAGACCCATCTACCCTCGAGAGAAGGATAGACCGAACCAGTTTCCTAATCTAGTATTTTACCTCGCGATGCATACAGCGCCTCGCCTTCCCAAATGGTCACCCATCTGGTAGTGGCCAGGCTCGACGTTGCTCAGTTTTACTGTTAACTAGGTGTAACAGAGCGCATATGGCGGCAATTACCGAGCCGTGTGCGAAGTGACTTCACGGTAAGAATAAAGGCTGTTAAAAGGAGAGAGAACACGTTAGAGAGAACGATCACGTGAAAGACAATCGAGAAAACAGAGATCAGTGAATCACGTTTTATTCGGGAAAATACTCAGAAATAAATGTTGTTATAAAAACAACATAAAAAAGAACATTGAATCAAGTTATTACTTTTCTTTTCCTTGCGACGTAGACTACATGCAGCGTGTTGGGACCTGTGTGAACGCGTGTACTACGTTACAGAAGACGACTTATGTTATTGCGGGCGTATCCTCGACTAGTATTAGTAGGCGAGCCTCTGTGTAAAATCTTGAGCTACCACGTTAAAGAGCACGCCTATGTGAGTCAAACGCTGGTATTAACGCTTGAACTCACGCGTAAGACGAACGTGATCGTCGTTGACCATAGCGCACGTACTTCATTTCCCTGTTGTATTGCTTCGCTGTAAGCCAGTTTCGTAAATGTCAACCTGCTAACAATCAACTCCGCACCGACCGCAAAATGTAAAAAAAAAAAGACAAGGACAAAAGTAAAGGAGACCATTAGCAAAACTTTATAAAACAAATAAAAAAAGGGGGGGGCGAATGAATACCATGTGCTAATTCGCCTTCAAACAGTAATAAGCGTTTTCTTTTTATTTTCTGTCGGGCGATCCCATTTATAAGAACAGGTATTTTTTTTAAGTTACAGAAAAATGGATATTTGTTCTTAAAATGCGTCCATCTGATCTACTTTAAAATGTTTTCCTTTTTAGTTTGTTCTAGCTGGGGATGGGGCAATCTACAAGAATGCCAGACATTTACTCACTAGACTTCGTAGCCTAGTGGGAGATACTCTTTTTTCTTCACTGCAACCTCATTCTCACAGAAGAGACGTTGCGAGCCTGTCTTTGTATTATCGTTTTTTTTTCATGGCAAGTGCTCGTCTGAGCTCCAATCTATGCCCCCCCTCGTCAAACATGCACGAGAAACACTCGTCTGGCTGAAAACACTATCAATAATTTCCCCCACTCCTTACCTGCGCCTTAACCTAAACGTAGATTCCCTGGACAAAGTTTCTATTTTATAACAACACACCTGTGGAACTATTTTCTCTTTCCCTGCTTTCCACGTGACTACAATATGGTCGTCTTCAAGTTCAATGTAAACAAGTTCTTGATGAGCCGTTCGCCTTTATGTAATCCAATTTACCAAATGTACACTTCTAACGAATACTATATTCTCCTTTTAACCACTGTGCCCTCTTTAACCCTTATCCTCGAGTGGCCTCTGGGCCTTGTTAAGTGGTGATTCCCTTGTAAAAAAAACAAAAAAAACAACCTTATACATTCCTAACGAGAGATATTTTTTTTTAAAGATTTCAACATGCCCAGCAAGTACATTTGTTTATAGCTTTCTTGCACTTGGTTCACAAGGTACATTTGACAGGTAGTTTTTGAACATCTTTTACATGCGTTTGGTTTGCTGAATTAGTGGACATCGTCCTAAGATTTCACTTTGTTTTTATATCATACATAAAACCTTGATATTTTGTTATCTTCACTTTCTCAAAATCATTAGTGACACTGACTTCTACTGTGGTTGCTTCTTTCGCGTTCTTGTCCCATATCACTATGCCAGTTTTAGAGCTCCAATTTCTAGGTACGTAGCTGTAAGCAGTCACACTGGATGGTGTATGGTTAAATTCCGACATTTCTTTCTGGTATATGTTGTTAAGACTTGCTATTGCAATTTAATATTGAGCATTTTACATATAATTCATTGGAAATACTTACACACTCAA
This sequence comes from Euprymna scolopes, assembly GCF_053919585.1. Classification (NCBI taxonomy): domain Eukaryota; kingdom Metazoa; phylum Mollusca; class Cephalopoda; order Sepiida; family Sepiolidae; genus Euprymna; species Euprymna scolopes. Next base: position 70,071,152 of record NC_136515.1, on the reverse strand, counting down.
TTGAACTTTACGTCTAGATGTCAGGTGGTTCACTCTCTCTACCCCCTGTATAACAGAACCTGCGCTTCTTGTCATTGCTGAGACCATTTATTTTCTTAAAGCATTGGTCATCAAACCTTGATCTTGGACAGCCTTTATACTTCTCTCCTGATCATAGTTAAGCGATCCTGTTTTTATTCGGTCTATATAGCCTTCTTTATCTATCTATCCATCCATGCCTCCGTTTAGTCTCGAAAGACAAAGGATACCCCCTGTAGGGGCAGCTGAGTGTGTAATTGTGAAGCAAGGGTTGGGCAAAACACAGCCAAACCTCTCCTGAATCGGCAGTGTTTCAGTCCAATGGCAAGGAGAAGTCCAGGGCGACTGAAAACAATGTCGAGATAAGCAGAGAGCACATACAGCACGTGGAAGTCCTAAATTGTCACCCATTTAGTACTGCCCAGGTTCAACGTTGCTTAACTTCGGTGATCCAGTGGGAACCGGTGTGTCAGCGTGATTATGCCGTATTTTATCTATATAGTTCTGAGTGAATTCATCCAGAAAATGATTGTAACGCTATTGCTTGGCCAATTTTTCCAAATTTTGTGATGGAAAGTTCTAGTATATTTTTTAGCGATACTTTTGTGCTACTTAGCATGTGTGTCCGGCGTTGCCCGGGTATTTGAAGGTGTATGTTGAGCAAAAAAAAAAAAGAAAGCGGTCAATTTGTTTAAACTTTGACCCCTATTATGACCCCTATTATGACCCCTTAAAATTTATTGTTTTGGGCTCAACTCAAGTTATTAAGTTAGATCCATGTCCAAGGAATCTATATCTAAAATTTCAAGTGCGTAGACCCAAAATTGTTGGAGGAGTTTGGTAGAGTTCTCAAAGGTCAAATCGTTGAACTTTGACCCCTTAATCGCCAAATTTTTGGCCAAAAACCGATCACATCGATTTTCCCATATCTCAGCACCCTGTATATCAAATTTCGAGTCTGTAGACTAAAAAATGACAGAGTTATTGCGTATGGAAATGTACACAGATACACACACACAGCATAGACACACACACACACAGACACACACACACACACACACACACACACACACACACACACACACAGACACGTTCACTTTTATAGATATATAGATTTCCGCCGCAGATTTGTTTTATGCAACCCTCTCATTTGTAAGACAGTCTTGTCCAAAATGTTTGGCCAGTTTCATGGCGCTGGCTTTCTTTTCTTCGTGTTGATGTTCTTTCATGAGGTCTGGATTCTAGAAGCCTATTAGATATTTCCTGCTACTCAAAATAGTCGCATGATGCTTATGGTCAGTCTCCTGGAGAACCCCGCCCCGCTGTTCTTTTGGGCAAATAAAGGTAACAATTATATTACGCGTATTTATGTCTGTTATAGAAAGCATGGGGAGTTAGTTATTGGCAGTTACCTTGCTTTTGTTTTACAAATTTTGTTTATAAGATCGGTTTTACAAAATTTATCAGCGCGGTTGTACAAAATTTCTTATTAAACTTGGTTTTAATCATTATGTCAGCTCGATTTTACAAAATTTTTCAGCCCGGTTTTACAAAATCTTTCAGCCCGGTTTTACAAAATTTTTCAGCCCGGTTTTACAAAATTTTACAGCTTAGTTTTACGAAACTTTTCGGCTTCGTTTTACAAATTTTGTTAGTTCGGTTTTACTAATGTTGCTAGCTCAGTTTACAATTTTTTAAAATCAGTTTTAGACTATTTGTTAATATATAGGTTTTACAAGTTTTGTCAGCTCAGTTTTGCCAAGTTACAACGGGTTGTGAAAATTTTTGTAAGCTCTAATTTACAAATTTTGTCAGCTCGCTTTTACAAATTTTCTCAGCTTAGTTTTACAAATTTTGTCAGTTCAATCTTTCAAATTATGTCCGCTCGGTTATAAAAAATTTGTCAGCTTGGTTTTACGAATCTAATCAGCTTGGTTTTTCAAATTTTGTCAGCCCGGTTTTACAAAATTCGTTAGTGTGGTTTTACAAATTTTTAAAGCTGGGTTTTGAAGCAAATTTTTAAAGCTGGGTTTTAAAGCTCGTTTTACAAATTTTTAAAGCTGGGGTTTATAAATGTTGTAATTTAGTTCGGTTTTACAAATTTTTAAAGCTGGGTTTAATAAATGTTGTAATTTAGTTCGGTTTTACAAATTTTTAAAGCTGGGTTTTATAAATGTTGTAATTTAGTTCGGTTTTACAAATTTTTAAAGCTGGGTTTTATAAATGTTGTAATTTAGTTCGGTTTTACAAATTTTTAAAGCTGGGTTTTATAAATGTTGTAATTTAGTTCGGTTTTACAAATTTTTAAAGCTGGGTTTTATAAATATTGTAATTTAGTTCGGTTTTACAAATTTTTAAAGCGGGATTGCACAAATTTTCTCTACCCGATAAGAATCGCTATTAGTAAATATAGTTCGACAGACCAACCGACAAGATCCATTTATTGAGATCCGTGAAACGGTGGCCGATAGGTAAACTGAAAGACAAAGCTTCCTCTACAGATGAAATGACACACCAGAAAACAAACTCGCTAATGCTGAGTTCTATTTTAAATAAAAAACCGATTCTCGTCAAGTTAGGTTTTAGTCGTAGTTTGTTTAGTTGAAAAAACTTATTCAGACTGACTCGTGCTGACTGTGTCTTAAGATTAAATAGCGCCAGAAATAATAAATTTTTTTAAAGTTTAATAATTTGTAATTCGTACAACATTTTAATCGATGTAACCTCCGACTTTCTCCAAATGTATTTTGTGGAATTCTGGAATGTGCAGGCAATTTCGAACAGAACATTTAATCCACTGTAGTAGTATATTCTCGTTTCGTCAGCCATGACCGGGGAGATTGTTTGTTTGCTTTTCAGGTTATTTAATGCCGAATCCAGTGATTTTGAAGAACAATTTTTAATAGAATATATTTGTTTCAAATCGGTTTCTATTAAACCTATAGTTGGGACCCTAACAGGTACTACCACTCCGGGTCAGAGTGGACCTGGGAGCAATGGCAATTAAAAGGTGGCTCTACACTCCCCAAAGCCCGCAAGCTGGGGTCTCACCATCGGATATAGTTTAAGGTCATATCTAGGACCTACCGAGTAGATATTTGAAATAATACGCAATTACATTTTAAGTATCACATACACTAAGGGTAGAACCTTCAACCTCCAGAAGAGTGTCACTTATAACTAAATTCTTTCTAGTATTTTATCTATTATGTTTATGAATAGAAAATGTGTTGTCTGTCTATCCGTAATGAATACATTGCAGAATTTTCTAAGTAACAATAATCTTAACTACATCCAGGAAACTTAAAATATAGCATTAATAGTACATACGAGTTGGCTCAATTAAGTGTTGTGGTGTTAGTATTTGAATAATTGACGAGGAAGACACATTGACAGTTAATTAAATATGTATTAACGAATGTACATGAAAGAAGTAATCGAGTTATATCTTGGCTCACCGTTGGACTAGTGGTGACGACCATACTCTTCGTCTGGTAAACTGATTCTCCTTACCCGGAAGTAACGTCATCGACGGAAATGACGTCATGGAATAGTTTATTATTCCAGATAGTAGGGGTGTGTCTCCAACACATCCTCCCAAGCTTCGTATTCGTAAAAGCTGTTAGTACTTTCGTTTAGGATCGATCATTAGTGGATCGGTGACCTTTCATTTCCGAACCGAGCGTCGTTGTTCAGGTGTTGTTTGGGGAGGTTCAAGATTAAATGTCTCGAAAATAGTGTCGATCGGTTCTATTTCGCTAGTGCTATCTGCTCGACATCTTAATTAGTTTTGGTGACGTTTATGGGTATATTTCGGTCCTTGCACGATATATACCTTATCACTGACTACCTAACTGATCGTACCCACATCCCAGAATGAGGTGTTATTTTTGTAACTTTTGAAGAAAACTCTCTCTCTCTCTCTCTCTCTCTCTCTCTCTCTCTCTCTCTTCTGGCATGAAACGTTTACTCAGTACGCAAGTGGTCACTTGTGGTCTTGACGGTTTTGGTAAGATTTAGCCAAAAAACAGATCTCACCTTCCGTACAAATGTAAGAAATGTATTGTTGTCCCAGTTGTCAGTCTTTTGCACCTTAATACCTCAGGCCACTTGATGTAACTATCCACTACGATTAAGTAATAGTGGTCGTCGCGCGGACCTGCAAAGTTAATATGAATTCTAAACCACGGCTGATCACTTCGACTAGGGTGTGAATGTAATGGGTGGTACATTTGCAGCGAGGGCACAACCTGTGCAAAAGTCTATCATCTCCATTACGTCTTTGTCCATGTTGGACCAGTAGACGTAGTTTTTTATTAAGTTCTTCATTCGTTTTTTTCCAGGGTGTCCTTCGTGAAAATCACGCAGAATTCATTTCTGCAGACTTTTTGGAATCACCAATTTTTAGCCATATAGTAAGATCTCGTCGCAAAGTGAGAATACTTCAGGAACATTGCCGTCTTTCATGGCGATTTTATTGTTGATGTCGTAGGTAAAGTCATCCTTATCTGCTTCTCTTTTAATTTCAGCACTTGTGCCCCCACGACGTGAACACTCTCGACAGACCCGACAAGCTGCAAAATCCCACCCCACACTGTAGAGATCCCTAGATGTAAAAGATCTTTCAACTCCAGTAGTTTCTTCACCAGAACCGCTAGACTTTGGAATTCCATTCCAGGTCACTGCTTCCCCAACTGTACTGACATGCAGAAGTTCAAGTGCAACGTGAACCAACATCTTGCTGCCCAAATCCCTACATAGTACCCCAGTAGTTGTTTCCCCTGATAATAGTCCCCTACACCAAAGTGGCAATGTGCCTTGTTTTGGGTGAAAATGCAATAAAAAAAAGGTATGGATAACGGAAGCTCTCTAATTGTGTTGCGCATCATTGTTTTTATTTCGCAGTCAGTACGAAGAGCAGCAATGATGGAATCCTCAAAAGTGTCCCTTTCCATAGGTATCAGTCTAGATAGCTATCAGTATGGCTAATTTGTTTTGATCACAAGTACTCTATGTGGAAAATTATAATTCAGTAAGATTGTACACCATCTCAGCAGTCTATTTGCAGTATATGTCGGTAAGCCTTATTTGAATCCGAAAATTGTAAGCAACGGTTAATGGTCTGTTTGCAACGTCAATTTTCTGTCATGTATAAAATTTCGTTACGGCGATTCTTAGTGCCTCTTTTTCGATCTGTGAGAAATCTTACTTTATCGCCTGTCACTGCTCGAGATGACTTATTCGTCTTACGCATTTTTGGTTTCTTCAACTTTTTCAATGACTGTAAGTTAATAATGGACAGGTCTGAACCAGAGTCCAACTGTAACTCTAATATCTTATTGAGGATGTTGACAATGACGTATTTCCACCGGTTCTTCTCCGCTTCTCTGTCGAATCTTGTTTATCTGACCCTATTGTTTTTGTTCCTTTTACAATGCGTCGCTTGGTGGAATTTCCTTTCACACTCATTGCATATTTTGTTTCTGTAAAAACATCTAACGAACCAATGTTGTCCGCCACAACGGTTTCACAGCCTTGTGGGCGAATTCGGTTTGGAGATTGAATGGCCACTCTTTGGTCGTGCCTGGGTTTTCTTCTCGTTTGTTTGTTTGTTTGTTTGTTTTCCATGAGATTAATCCTTTGGTCTAGAACTAGTCCTTCGCACGTATAACACGCCTGATTTTTCGTTGTTTCTTGAGTCGGTCTTCACACTAACAACACGTTGGCAATCGTCGGCCAACTTCTGGAGAGTGAGGCTTTATTTACTTTCGAGTCTAGATAGAACTCATCGTCTTATCTCTGCACTTTTGCTGAAACAAAACCTATGCAAAAATCAAACATTACAAATCGAGCGCTGATAAATTTAGCTTGCCAAAAATCGTCACAGTGTTTGTTAACAATAGACGCGAAGGTGAGGTAATCATTGTCGTCGTTTTTTGCCAGGTTGAATACTTCCATCCCTTGTGAAAAAGCGTCGTATTTGAGCTGGAAAGTTCAGATAAGAGCTTGACTACTTCGGAGAATTCTAGCTCGCCCGTCTTCCTGGGTTCTGTGGTTTCTAGCTTGGCATTGTTCCAATATTGGCAGCAGTCAATAGTGAATAAGTCCTTGCATCTCCTATAAAAAGCGTCAAACGTCATATCCTGCTCAGGTAGGCAGTTCAATGTATCGATGGAATTCTATATGGTATTTTGGGAAAATGCGGTGCTGTCACCACTGTGTTCCGTCTTATTCAAAACTTTTTAAAAACAATTCCTCGTGTCTCTTCTGTTGTAGTAGAAATTTCTCGTCTTGTTCCTTCTGTTGAAGAAACAATTTCACCTCCAGCATATGTTGTCGCTGTGCTTGTTGTTGCATTTGGTCATTAAAACTTTCCTACACCTTTTACTGGTGATCCATTTAAGCCCTTAATAATTGCGTAATTATGGCCTTATAGTCCTTCATATTGTATATCCTTCCGAGGCGAACGACACAACATTTTTTTCTGAAACCAAGAGAAGAAAAATCTTGAATGGGCAAAAAATGTCTTTTCTTCTCTCTCTCTCTCTCTCTCTCTCTCTCTCTCTCTCTCTCTCTCTCTCTCTCTCTCTGTATGTGTGTCTCTGTGTGTGTGTAAAGGCTTTCAGGTCTCAACTTGGTAATTCCGTGTGGAGGGAAAAAGACTTTTTTCAAAAATTTACCGCAGCAAAAATTTACTGCAGCAAAACAAATTTACTGCAGCAAAAAATTTACTGCAGTTTTTGCTAGCGAAAATGTCTTCGTTTCATAAAATTAAATGTCCATTTCCAACGAGTCTGAAAAATAAAAGAAAAAATATCTAAACTCAAGAAAAAAAAAAAAACTTGACAAATTTACGTTTTCCAGTTCATAAAATGAAATGTTCATTTCCGACGACATTCAGAAAAAAAAAACTTGACAAATTTACGTTTTCCAGTTCATAAAATGAAATGTTCATTTCCGACGACATTCAGAAAAAAAAACTTGACAAATTTACGTTTTCCAGTTCATAAAATGAAATGTTCATTTCCGACGACATTCAGAAAAAAAAAACTTGACAAATTTACGTTTTCCAGTTCATAAAATGAAATGTTCATTTCCGACGACATTCAGAAAAAAAATATTCAAACTCGAGGAGAAATAAACTTGAATAATTTAAAGTTTTAGTTCGCAATGAATTAATCAACGAACAAGTCAACTGCAAAAACGTGTGAAAAATTGGGTTAACCTTTAAAAATGGACAGTTCTCTACTTCCAAAAGGACCGCTCTGTTTATTTTTCAAGCATAAAAGTCTGATTTGCATAAAAGTGGACAGTTATATTTAGAATTTAGGTTTTTTTTTTTTCACAAAAACAGCGTAACGTTTTTATTTCTTTTTCATTTGCCACAGTAACAAAAGTTGAAACAGTTTTATAACTGCATTTTTTTTTTAGAGAAACAAAAATTACTTAACAAGAAAAAAACATAATAAAAACCAGCTGGTGAATTTTTCAAAAATGCAATCTGGACATGACGTACTAGAAGGAACGATATGATATAAAATGTCGTTTTAAACTAAAAAAAAAAAAAAAAGTCACAGAAACGTATGGAATGCTCCAGACTGCTTTTGGACCATCTTGCATTAATCGAGAATCAGTTTTTTGAGAAGCACAAGAGATTGAATGATAGCAGAGAGTTTGTGGGTGATGATTAGAAGTGTGCGAGGAGTAAGAAGTCAGAACACCAGAGTTGATTAGCCAAATAAAGAATTTCATGGATAAGGACCGTCGTGTGTCTATGGAGACAATAAGTGTACAGTTTGATGCCAGTGTGGGAACTGTACACACCATTATTCGTGAGGAACTGAAGACGAGGAAGATTTGCGCGAAGTTTGTCCTAAGAGTACTCAGAGAAGACCAGAAAGGATGGCAGGAGGATAGTCAATGTAGATCCCTTTAGTCCAGGCTTGGCTGCCTGTTACTTTTGCTTATTCCCTAAGCTATAGGAAAGCCTTATAATTTAGACAATGGAGAAGATGAAAGAAGCTGCGACGAAAGTCATTGATACGCTCACACAAGAAGACTTCAGTGAGGCCTTCCAAAAATTTGTTGGAACGGTACAAGTGCATTGCAGCCGGAGGAGAATACTTCAAAAGGGGACTAGAGTTTCATGTGTGTAGTATTAAAAAACGTGCCCACTAGAAGTCTAGAAATTTATTTAAGGCACCTTGTAATGAATTCTCAACAAATCACGCAGATGTCATGATCGGAAATTGAACCCTTGAGCTATCCAGCCGGAGTTTCTTTCAACTGATCTATTTGGATTGTCTTTTCTTTTTTGAACAGAGCTTAAACATCACCTTTAGAAAATAATCATAAATTTGAGATGAAGTCATAGATTTATGATTCCCGTCATGTATATAACATGAATTCAAATATAAGCAACTAGCAGGGTTACCCGACGTTACACGGAATTGAATGATGGTCAACGAATGTTTCATACTTCCATATTTTTATTGTCACGAAATCGCCCATTTTTCAATCAAATCGATTGATTACCTGCTCTAATTGGGGACCCATCGCGGTGCACCTTGAAGAAGCTTCACACTCCTCTCACAGTGACTAAGTTCACAATATATTAGAACCCACATTGCACTGTAGAGAACCTACTGTTGATGTTATAAAATTATTTTATATATAAAGGCTTGAATTAAAGTTTAAAATGCAAAAGTTTCAAGCTTCAATTGTGCTCTAAACAGAAACATTCATTTCCAACGCGCCCTTGTCATACGAATGAACATGAACTTACTGTTGATTTTATATGTCTGGCATTGCTGGTTGTACGGCGTTAATGGCTTGAATCGTAGTTTATAAGGAAAAAATCAAGTATCAGTTTGAAATTGTGTTTTAAACAGAAACATTGATTTCCAACGCGCCCCTACCCTATCCAAGAATATACTGTTGATTTCATGTGTGGGTCTTTAAGCTTGTGTGGTAATAAAACTTCTCAAATGTACTTGTGGTGTAATGATGTGTAAGATGTTAATTTGGTTAAAATCGCCTGTTCCTTCTTTCATCGGATTATGCTGATTCTCGATACTTATCAAAGACATTCCGCCACAAAACCTATCTAGGAACACTGCCAGACATATAAAGCATCTTGGTGTGAAATTTCATAAAAGTCCACATAGCCGTTTTCGTGTTTATTAGTAACGAATGCCTAGACACACAAAATTCATAATAGTAGAGATAATAAAAATAAATGACTTAGTAAACATCATCATCATCATCATCATCATCATTATTATTATTATTATCATTATTATTATTATTATTATTTTAATTTTATTATTATTATTATTTATTATTATTATTATTATTATTATTGTCATTATTATTATTATTATTATTTTAATTTATTATTATTATTATTATTATTATCATTATTATTATCATTATTATTATTATTATTATTATTATTATTATTATTTATTATTATTATTATTATTATTATTATTATTATAATTCTTTAATTATTATTATTACTGTTATTTATTATTATCATTATTAATATTATCATTATTTTAATTTTTTATTATTATTATTATTATTTATTATTATTATCATTATTATTATTATTATTATTTTAATTTATTATTATTATTATTATTATTTATTATTATTATCATTATTAATGTTATTATTATCATTATTATTATTATTATTTTAATTTATTATTATTATTATTATTTATTATTATTATTATTATTTTAATTTTTTATTATTATTATCATTATTATTATTATTTTAATTTTATTATTATTATTATTTATTATTATTATTATTATTTTAATTTTTTTATTATTATTATTATCATTATTATTATTATTTTAATTTTATTATTATTATTATTATTATTTATTATTATTATTATTATTTTAATTTTATTATTATTATTATTATTATTATTATTATTATTATTATTATAATTTTAATTTTTTTATTATTACTACTATTATTGGCAACCATTATCAGTAGCGTTGGAAATTATTTCAAAAGTCTAAAACAATTTATTTTACTTGGCCAACATATTTCAGGTAAATGCTTTCACAATTATATAATTCTCTAAACTATTAAAAGTATACAACCGAGCAGAGCATATATTTACGAGTTTAAATTTTATTAAATTATTTATTTAAGTTGTAATACCCAACCGTAAGGAAGTAAAACAAACGATGCAAAACATAAGTTTATCAGCAGCACCAATACATAGGAAGTTGTTGACTAAGACACAAGAAAGGAACATAAATATGATTGTTAATCAAGGTGTGGCAGTGATTTGGGACGAAACGATTGAGCGATAGAAGTTAATATATTTAGAATTGATTTACAGGCAGTGCGTTTTGCGACAGTTTACGATATCTAGAGGCGGTTTACGGACAGTCTTGAGTCTACGACACTTGAGGATAGTTGTCAGTTTAATTAATTCTTTCACAATTATATGCTCCTGCCAATCTACAAAATGCAGGCTAACAGGGGAAGCATATTTTTTCCATATTTTGATAACAGCATTTCTGTTTTCATTTGCAATATTATGCAATCGGCAGTGTAATTATGCATAAATATTTCGAGAAAAAAATCCCTATATACTTTGTTTCCCACAACAGCAAAACTAATACTGTGGAAAAGCCAAGATAAAGTCTCTATTGAAATAAGTAGAGTTAGACACTAGTTTGGTTTTTAATGGGGGGAGGGAACTTATGTTTATTTCCCTTAATGTAATAATCTCTCTTTCTAAAAGTAGCTATTATATTTATTACGGACGGACTGACGTAAAAAATCTCTATAAGAAGACGCGTAGCGTAAGAGATAAAATTCTTGGTTAAATTCAATTGTAGGTGACACTTTTCTTAAGGTCGAAGTTTCAATCAGTGCAAGCAATACTCAGAATACACTTGTAAATTACTTGAGAATTTTACTCGGTGATGGCTGACGGAACAAGAACACGCTATCCCAGTCGTGAAATAAAAACTTAGGTTCGAAATTCCGAACAGATTCCCGAATTCAACAAGATAAAGCTAAAGAAGGTCGTAGTTTCCATCGGCCAAAACGTTGCACAAATAACTTTGAAGATGAGAAAAGCTATGCACCCACCTCCCTAATGTCTTCTTCGCTGACCGTGACCAAGGACAGAAAAGACGATGAGATGCCGTATCAGAGAAGAGAATACACGTTGCTCGAAACGTAAAGCCCAAAGCGATGTAAAGTCACGTTTCGACAAACGGGTCTCTGTTTTTTTGTTTTTAGAAATGGCGAGGAAAATGCAAACCAGTTTCTGACCCAATTTCCACCTGATTGTTTTTGTTTGAGAATGTTTTCACGTTCTGCTTTAGTAAACACGTTTTGTTTTTGTTTTCTAAGAAAAAGAAAATCAGACCTTTTTCGTAACGAAACTCTTTGTCTCTCGGTGAACATTAAAAAAATTGATCTATTTGTAATAAACACACTATCAGATTAAGTTCGACTTATTAAAAACGTCATTTTGAATATCCTTTCGTTAGTCTTGTTCCTTTTTTTTATTATTCTTCCTATGTACTTGCCTTCCCACGAGGGAAGAGTTAGTCACAAGGTTGGCTTTTAATGTGCGGGAAATCCACCTCCCAAAAAAGAGCACTCTGGATAAAAAAAAAAATTACCCGAATCTAGAAGGATTTTTCTTCCACTTACCGAAAGTGAAGTGTAGTATCTAAACAGATACTACATATTGTTCTTCCTTTTTTATTATTAATTAACTATAAAATTACGATCAATTTTATTTTAGACATTAATTTTTACAAAGTTAAAAAAATATTAAAAAAATATATATATGTTGTAGTGAGACATTTTTCTAATGTTAATCTCTTGATGGAAAGCGTCTATCTTTAAAATTGATTTATATATATATATATATATATATATATATATATATATATATATAGTCATCCACATGCATTACTGTTTCGCTGTATCACAGCTCATCAGTAGGGCTAGACAGGCAACTACCGCAAGCCATGATCGATTGCGCTAATCAGCTGCTGCTGTGAGGGTAGTGAATTAACGATCTTTTGATATTGTCCGAATACGTAAGCTCGATTTGTTTACACAAAAAGCATATATATATATATATATATATATATATATATATATATATATATATATATATATAGAGAGAGAGAGAGAGAGAGAGAGAGAGAGAGAGAGAGAGAGCGAGAGAAAACGTAGGGTTTTAATTATCAAGGTCAGTAGAATAAAAATCTCAAAGTTATATACGCACACACACACGCGTACACACACGTACACACACACACATATATATATATACATTTATATATACATAGATTTGTTATTGTTGTTGTTGTTATTTTTATATATATATATTATATATATTATATATATATTATATATATATAATATATATATATATATATATATATAACCCAGAATCTAGACAAAAACTTCTATGGACCCTACCATAAACCCAACCAAACGCTATTCTACATAGATCACAAGTCCAACCATCCGAATAGTATGAAAAAAGCACTTATACCTAGCACCTCAAAAAGAATATCCAAAATATAACAACATGAAGAATTATTCAATAAAAACAAGGCATATTAAAACCAAGCCTTAGCTAGATCAGGATATAAAGAACAAATTAAATTTGTTAAGGAAACTCAAAACAATAACATAGATACGGAAAGAACAATAAACAGTGCAAATGTAATATCTTACAACGTGTCGATGAGGAAATATAAAAAAGGGGGAAAAATAGCAAAACCAAATGAAAAAATAAAACATACAATAAACACAAAAAAATAAAAATAAAAAGCTAGACCATAATAAAACTGAAAGAGAAGTTAAAAAGAAAAATAGAAGGAAGAGCCAGACAGGGTTCAATCCACCGTTCAGCCATCATATAAAAAATAACATCCCAAGGGAATTTTACCAAATTATAGAAAAATATTTCCCGCAAAATAGTAAACTAAGTAAGATAATTAATAAAAAAAACACTGTTAAGCTATCCTTCTCAACGTCTGCAAACTTAAAAAATACATTCTAAGTTTTGTTTGTTTTTGTGTTTTTAATAAACATGGTTACGTGTAATTTTTTTATTTAGAGTATTCTGAGTTGTCTTTGTTTTTGTGTTTTAATAAACATGGTTATTTGTAATTTTTTTATTTAGAGTATTCTGAGTTTTGTTTGTTTTTGTGTTTTAATAAACATGATTATTTTTAAGTCTTTTTTTTTTAGAGTATTTGGAGTTTGTTTATGTTTTAAATAAATATGGTATCTTTTAAATTTTATTTAGAGTATTCTGAGTTTTGTTTGATTTTGTGTTTTTAATAAATGCTAAGTGATTACGACATATATCCTTAAAACAAGTTTCTTTACTTGCTAACTTAACAAATACCATAATTGGCTCAAATAACACAAAATTAAACAAATTTTTGACAAACAGAGATAGGACAAAAAATGAATCTAACAATGTAAAAGAATGTAAGTGCCGGGACCCTAATCAATGTCCAATGAGGGGGAACTGTTTAACTTCAAACGTAGTATACAAATATGAAGTTATAACAAATAATGAAACTAAAGTATATCTGGGGAGCACCGGAACTTGTTTTAAGGACAGATATCGTAATCACCTAGCATCGTTTAAAAATGAAACTGAGAAAGAAAAGAACACCAAAAATAACGAAAACAACAACAATGTAAATAAAAATGAAAACAACGGTAAAAAGGATCACAACAATAGTGACAACCACAACTACTATAACGAAAATAGAAACATAACCAATAGTAATAGCGAAAACAACCGGAAAAAAACAAACAAAAACTCAACCACTTTAGCAGCATGGCATAAGGAATTAAAGGAAAATAAAACTGAATATAAATTAAGATGGTCAATAATTGATAAGGGGGAAAATATAAACCTAGCAAATCGAAAAGATGCAACCTATGTATATTAGAATCTTACCATATACTAATATCAAAAGAAAAATTATTGAACAAAAAACTAGATGTAATCCACGGGTGTTTGCATAGAAACAAATATTTAATTTCACGCACTAGAGCAGATTAGGAAAAAAATGCAAGCCAGGTAATCCTAGATAAAAAATGATACCACGAGAGTGATCTCCCCTGCATCGGATAATATAATACAAATTCAAACACTAAGCAAAAAAACAATATTACAAAAAACACGCATAAATATAGGAATAAAATTATATAAAATTATATGATAATTGGAAAAAAATAAATAGGAAAAACATGGAAAATTAAAATAAAAATAAATAATTAATAAATAAAAAATAAAAATACCAAATTACGGGTTAAAACGGAAAGCTATCTTTACATAACACCAAAAGATGGAGGAAGTGAGGAAGCATGGCTGTGGAAATCTTTTTACCCGAATACGATGTCCAGCATGTTAAAAATATACCATTTGTTGTAAAATCTAATGGATAAACATCTGAAGAAGTTGGTGAGGACAGGATATTTTTACGGAAACATAAATCGTAAAATTGTCAACTCATTAATGAAACGGCTGTAATGGAAAATCCAGGAAATAAATGAAGGTTATTAAAAATAAAACGTGAGTCTTAATTTTCAACAAAATTTTGCACTATATATATATATATATATATATATATATATATATATATATATATATATATATGATTGCTTTCATTCAACTATTACGATCAGTTCTATTTGTACATATTTTCTACATTGTGAATAATGAAAAAGGAGGGGAAGAAGTATCTTAGAAGTCCCAATCCTTACCCTTGAAAAAATTATAAAGAAGCAAACCATTGTGGCATTACTGTGATGGAAAGGGAAACTTGCAAACTGTAAAAATTTTAAATTCTAAAAAAAAAAAATAAATAAAATAAAAATCTTGAAAGAAAGTCTGAGTGCTAATTGCTGTCACCCAACTATGAGAAACTTTTTGAATTACATCGTTCTATACCTTACTTAAACTACAATATGAGGTGTTTTAAACACGTTTCCAGGCTTTTTCCGTATGGACACTTTTATCGATATTACATAAACTAGGTGCACCGTTCTTTTAGAAGGCTCCATAAAAGTACTCTTGTGTGATCGTGTCCTTGACTCTCGTCACAGCCTCTTTCATTTGTCTCATAATGACAGCTTCTAAGATTTTAATTGACCTTAGAGAATAATCAAAAATCACAGGGAGCAAGGTCTGGAACATAGGGAGTATGAGGAACTGTTTTGATGCCCATCTTGGTAAAATAGTCTGTGACAAAGAATCTTCAGTTCATCGCGAATAATTGTGTGTACAGTTCCCATACTGACATAAAACTGTGCACTTATTTTCTCCATTGACACACGACGATCCTAATTAATGTTATTCCTTATTTGACCAATCAACTCTGGTGTTCTGACTGCCTTACACTTCCTACACCTCTCGTCATCACTCACAGACTCTGTGCCTTCCTTGAAACACTTATGCCACTCAAAAACTGATTCTCAACCAATGCAAGATGGTCCAAAAGTAATCTGAATCATTCCATACTTTTCTGTGACATGTCTTTTAAAACTTTAACACAGAAATCTATTGCAGATCCTTCTTTTGGATTATTCTTACGTCCAGATCCTTCTTTTGGATTATCCTTACGTCCAGATCCTTCTTTTGGATTATCCTTACGTCCAGGTCGTTCTTCTAAAGTATCTTCACGTCCAGATTACATTTTATAAATTCACCAGACGTGACAATCAGGCTTTAGTACCTATTTACAATGCCTCCCCACGGGACAGAGTTAGACACCAGGGTCGTTTTTTAACGTGGAGAAAAGGTACAAAAACAAAAATTGTCTCAGTCGTGAAGGATTTCTCCTCCACTGAAAGAGAACGAGAAATAGAAGTGCCGTATCTGAAGAACAGATACTACACTTTGATCTTAGCCAAAAGGCCAAATTGTTTAATCAGGCTTTAGTAGGGTGTATTCTAATTCATTCTGTAGCTGTTCATTTGAACCCCATAAGATGAATAAAAATAATATGCTAGCAGCCTTCACTATGTCCTCAGTGTATTTATTCCGGTTTATATTGTCCGTCTTGTGTCGTCCATTTGTTAAAGTGTTCTTATATTGTTGTATGTGCGTGCTTCACACATAATAAAACAGTTTATTAACATCAGTCTGTGTAGCGCACAGGCAGAGAACATACACCTCTCGATTATGTCCTCGTTTCGTCTCATCATTCATGTTCATCTCCGGATAAAGCCAAACAACAATCGGTTATATATTTGGTATAACTTTATTCTTGTCTTTCCGTCGGAGCTGCAATATGTTGGAATTTTCTACATTATGCTAAAATCGCATTTCTCCAAGCTTCCAAAACGCAGAGACGATATCTTTTGTGTAAACTTGTGCTACTTACACTAAGATAAACTCATTACCCAGCTATCTCGTTACGTCATTAACTCCACGTGACGAGGATACAAATCGGATGATCTACCTTCGTCATTTATTTTGTTGATTTTCTAACATCTTTTCCATCAATGTAACACTTTTGGACATAAATAATTTTAGCTGTAAATATTTATTTCGTTTTTATAACATTTTTTTTGTCCGATTCTTTACTTTTACAAATATCAATAACGCTAAAACGATCACAATAATCGTCCAGCTAACTTGGCGCAGCCCGGTTAATATCTATCAAAACAATTGCAAGCATAATAATCAACCATTATAATAATCAACCATTATAATAATAAACAATTATAATAATCAACCATTATAATAATAAACCATTATAATAATCAACTGTTATAATAATCAACCATTATAATAATCAACCATTATAATAATCAACCATTATAATAATCGACTGTTATAATAATCAACCATTATAATAATCGACCATTATAATAATCGACCATTATAATAATCAACCATAGCATACACAGATAGTCGCGTTTCAAACGCTTTTTTAGTAAAAAAATGAGGAACATTAATTTTCACTTTCATTTTGATTATGTTATAGTATTCAATGTTTCCAGACTTGTTTCGTATGGACACATTTATCAATAATCTTCTCTGACTGCAAATCACTTGTTCTATCATCCCAACAAATTCGGGCAGGCGCAATAAACGTCCTCTCGTGTGAGGGTTTCAATTGTTCTCGTCCCTGCCTTTTTCATCTTCTAAATTGTCTCATAGCGACAGCCTTTACAGTTTTACTTGAATAACCAAAAATCGCAGAAAGCAAAGTCTGGATTATAGGGGGGTCAAAATAGTTTGGTCAAAATAGTTTGGTCAAAATAGTTTGGTCAAAATAGTTTAGTCAAAATAGTTTGGTCAAAATAATTTGTGATCTTCTCTGAGCACCGTTGGGACAAACTTCGTGCAAATCTTTTGCATCTTCAGTTCATTGCGAATAATTGTTTCCCACACCGACATCAAACTTTGCACTTATTGCCTCCATAGACACACGACGGTCCTTATCTATAAAATTCAGTTATTTGTCCGATCACCTATGGTGTTCTTACTTCCTTATTCCTGCCACACCTCTCATCATCCCTTATAGACTCCCTACCTTCTTTGAATCTCTTATGCCCCTCTAAAACTGATGCTTCATTTATGCAAGCTGGCCCAAAAGCAGTGTGAATCATTCCACACGTTTTAGTGGTTTGTTTTCTAAGTTTAAAACAAAATTTTATTGCATATCCTTCTTCTAAAGTGCCCTCACATCCAGATTGCATTTTTGAAATTCACCAGTGATGACAATCAGGCTTTAGTAGGGTGTATTCTAATTTCTGCTGTAGATGTTCATTTGAACCTGAAATCATAAAAATGGAGTTAGCCATCTCATAAATTATAGCAATAACATACATAATTTTCAAGAATCTGCGACAATGAGTCCGAAAAAGTCTTTCTCGTGTTCTCTTGGTCTTGTTGCATAGGGGTACATATTTAGGGGACACATTAACGGGGACTCAGAACAGATGACGATGATAATGAGGGAGACATTTATATAAGATTTGGTAACTTCCTGACGACTATGATGATAAATATGGAGAGAGACATTTATATCAGACAGGGATATATGATTCTTGGGGACTTCATATTAATACGAACTGGGAGATATATGATGCAACAGTTCTTAACACATATAGAAGGGAGGAGATACTTCACTTATGATGGAGGAGGGACATTACTTCTAAGGGGGTTACACAAGAGTTCGTTACAAGATGATGATAAAACACATTTACCTTTTCTGGTTGTAAGGAATGACGACACGAGACAACAGTTACAAACATAGTTGTTTTCTTTATTCTTCAATCGGCCGATTGGTGATGTCAGGAATTCAAACTTTGATTTACATAGTCTATTTTCCTTTACGATACACACTCGAGAGTCAAAACAATGAAAAGAATATGCTGTTGTCCTAGCCCTAGTTATTACTTGAGACAACATCACTAAGAACGTTGGTCTACGTGTATGGTTTTTGTTAATCACGTTGACACACCCTTTCTCACTGTATCACAAAGGTTAAGCAATGATTAGCCTAGCCAGTACCAGATTTTGAAATACCAGGCGCTGTACGTAGAATGACGTTGACCCCTTCCTGCTAAAACTGCAAAAAACCTGACGTTGTTATCTCGTTTAGCAAGGATATACATGTAACTGAAGACCGCTTGTGAACTTAGTATTCCCTTGAAACTTCATCCTGCGAAGGAAACCGGTTCAACCAGCCTGGCATTTTTATAGTCTTTAAGATACGAAATGTTATTTCTCATCATTACTCATGTTTCCTATAACAAGAATTCAAAATATACGTTTGCTTTCTTTTCATTTAATTTTTTACATTTATAAGGCCGCACCCGTCCATAAAAACAACAGTGTTTAAAATTTGTCTAATTGTTTTATTCGGGTTGAACTGATTACTTAGTGGAGTTTTTCATTGAAAATATTCAGTGAACCGTCTCTCTTTCCTCTCTCAGTGCGTGTGTGGTTCTTACGAAACAAGCGAACTATTCACCATATTTCCGGTGGCAGGAAATAAATATTGCAACTTATAGTAAACTAGTATAAAGCAGATTATAAGGATTACTGATTTTGTTTGTTTGTTTTTTATATATTGAATATGGGAGGTGACTTTAGTCTAGTGGTTAATGACACGAACTGACGACCTGGATGTCCCAAGTTCTAAACCAGTTTGTTCAACAAAAATCATTTACATGTAGGATGTTGGCAACATTCACTTGGTCCCGTATGTAACCGATGTTTTTCTAGAAAGAACTCTGACTAGAGAAATATTGGGAATACCAATTTTTGGGTTCATACGATATTATTATTATTATTATTATTATTATTATTATTATTATTATTATTATTATTATTTGTGTGTGTGTGTTATTCGCACAACATCTGTTTGCTTAAATGTATGTATGTATGTTTGTATGTCTGCCTAAAACTTTCGACAGAGGCAACAGATTTTCATAACATCGGTATAATATATTGGCTAAAAACATTAATTCCTTCACCCTCAACTGGACACTTTTCTACAAGAAGGGGTCGTTTTCTTCGCCTATATTTTCGATGGTCTTCTCATCTTTCCGATTGATTAGCCTTAATTTAAACCTACTCACTTCCGGTTTAGCGATGAACGCAACAGCAAAAACGTTAGTTTTTTTTTGTTTATTTTGTCACGTTCTTTTCCTCCTCCACCGTACGGGTTCGAGCCTGCCTACTACCACCACATATTTTTTTGCTCAATACACACCTCCAAACACCCGGGCAACGCTGAGCACCTAGGCTAGTATACAAACAAGAGACATGTCACCCACGAAGTTAAAAAAAAACACCGAAAAGCTGTAAAATTTTGAAAATGACCACATAATAAGCGAAGAAGAAAACCTCTAACCAAATGGGTGAAGTAAAAATTATATACAGAAAAGAACTGCGTAGAATAAAGCGCAGTGATTCTGGAGGTTAACTCATGGTACATTATACCATACATAGGGTGTTCTAGGAAATAAACTTTATTCAAGCGAGTTTTGTTTGTTTTTTTGTAAGGAAAATATGTTTTGGGGTGTTTTTTTGCTGTTATTTCATGAATTCGCATTGTGAATTTGTATATGAGGTTACAAACCACTTACGTTCTTATGTTCTCAAGCGCTTTCTATCGGTGTGTCCGATTATCGTCAGGACCAATAGAAAGCGCATGAGAAGAATATGGCCGAACAGCAATTTTTGGGCGCCATTTTATATAGCATGCCAGCTGAAATTAAAAAGACCGCTCGGCAAATAGAAAAGACATTCAGAAAGGTCAGAAAAGAGAATAACTCAATCGTATTCAATCAGCCGCGCTTGAATAGTGACATTTGGCCAAAACACACACACACACACACACACACACATATATATATTATTTTGCAGACTTGTTAGAAGTAATACGAAACATTATTGAAATGAATACCCTTTGAAAAGTAATAAATAACCAACTGAGAAAACTTTATATTTGGGACTTTGAGAATTATTATTTTATACTATATATGCCTTGGAAACCAACGAAAAGGCGTTTATTGAGCTCGGACGTTTTCCAAAATTTATAATAAAAAAAAAATATTTTTTCATCATAAAGCAATCTATTTATGAGAAATATTCTTTTTTATCCATTACGACTTGCAGAAACAAACATAGTGTGTTTCAAGTAAATGTAAGACAGAATGTTCCCAATGGACTCCTAAACGGTTGAACAGATTTTTTTTCACACGAATGTACGTCATGTATCTGGCAGTATTTTAGATAGGTTTTGTAATCAGTGTCGTTGACCACCGTCACTACCCTTTTTAGGCATAATACATATCTGCTTATCTGAATATGTACAGTCACTCATCTAGTACTAGCCAGATCTAATGCTGCTTAACTTCTTTTATCTAAACCTATGTGTCAACGTTATCATACCCTGTGATTTGCTTTGAAGAAGTGTTGCTTATTCTGTTTACAATCTGGAAGCATGTGTCGATTTTCGCGGTGACACACACTGTTACATAATTTCAATGTCGCAATTTATTTTTTTTCTTGCTTGCGTGTGACGTTCGTTATCAAATCATGTGAACGCAGCACCTGTCATCCCGCATTTCCCGTTTATCTCGATGCTTTCACCATCCTTGTGTTACGCTTATGATCTTCTTTTCTTATCGTACGCCAAGTTACAGGTGTGGGGTTGTGACACACAGGTTAGGTTTGTTCAACTATTTATGGGTTAATTTAAATTCAAATGAAGTTTGTCAAATGGTGGGTATTGAAATGCGAAGTGTTCTTTGCCTGATATCGCTTTTATGTGTTCATTAATTGTTGTGTTGGGACTCCCAGCCGAGGTTGTTCGTCTAGTCTGACGAAAAAATCACACTTTTTTATGATCTTGTTAATATATTCTGCAACTTTATTCCCGTGTTCTGTTTTCCTTGTAATCCTTTTATACAGGGCTGTAGCAGTAATAGAGGATGGATCATTTATTTTATTAAGTTAGTGCAAAAACAATGTCGTTTTTTTATCAGATATATACGTCCAAAAACGATAATGTTTTTACATAAACCTAATAGTTTTTTTTACAAAGGAGGCACCACTTGTCAAGGGCCTGAGCCCACTCGAGGATAAGGGTTATTGAGTGTACAATAATCAATGGGATAATGTCGTAGTAGTCGTTATTAATGGAAATTTGGTAGATTGGATTATTTAGGAGTAAGCAAGTTTCAGATACCTTTGATTTTTTATTTTTCGATTTTTGAGACATTTTAGCAATAAAAGTATTTAATATCAATTAATGAACATTATGTAAATGTCAGTTTTTTTTTTAATGTAGTGGAACAATATGAAAGGATAAATGAAATTAAGAGAACAACGCAAATATGGCAATCATATATTTTTACTTATGAATGAAGTGTACATTTTTACTTATGAATGAAGTGTACATTTTTACTTATGAATGAAGTGTACATTTTTACTTATGAATGAAGTGTACATACGTAAATATTCGAATGCCAAATAATGATTTAATTACAATTACAACCCGTTGTCTAAAATAGTGGTGATAGACCCATCGAGCAGAATAACCGGGGCTTAAAACTCCATATTTGCAAAGCGATCGAGTTCGAGGTTTCGTTTCTATGAATGTGTCGGGCAAACGGAAGCTAGTCGCGCCAGATAAGTATAAGCGGCTGTTATAAGAACCACCTTAGGATGACAACTCGCGTTATGTTTATTATTAACCTGGAAGTGTCTAGCGGATTGTGTCTTTTGCTGATACCAAAATTCCGTGAATACGTTTCCCACAATACTCCCCTCCGTTTGCTACAAGGGCATTTCTAAGTTTTTGCGCACAAATATCCATTTGAAAATGCAAATACACTATGCCTTTGCGCTAAATCTTATTAACAAAAGCCTAGTAGTCGATGCCTTTCCTCCTGCCTGTTACCTATTTTCCACAGAAGAGACATTGCGGGCATATCATAGCAAGTGCTTGTCTGAACTTCAATCTATGGCCCCTCTGCCAAACTTTCATAATACACTCTTTTATCTACAAACACTATAAAAAACGTCACCTACTCTCTATCTGTGCTTATATCTAAAGGAAGATTTTATAAACAGAGCTTCTTATCTAGAACTGCCCGCCCGTGGAACTTTATTCCGCTAGACTGCTTTCAAGCTACTTATAATATGGTTATCTTCAAAATCAATGTAAATAAGTTCTTGTTGAGTCATCTCCTTCAATAATCGAATTATGCACAATTTCCACCATTACGCTGTCACCGCAGTGATCACCGTACACTCGTTAATCCTTGTTCACAAGTGGCCATCAAGCCTTGATAGGTGGTAGATACCTTGTCAAAAAGTAATTAGAATAACTGTAAGAATAGATAATTCTTTTCATTCTTTTGACTCTCAAGTATATATCTGACACATAAAGACACAGTCAATCAACCGAGAACCACATCAGTCTATATAAAAACATAGGATATTAACGAATATATACTCAAGAGTGAAAACATTTTAAAAGAATATGCTGTTGTCCTAGTAATTATACATCAAATATGCACACGTTTCTGAATTTAAATTTCTTTTTAGACTCTTAAATTGAGTACCATTTCTAGAATCAAAATAATGTTGGTTGCTTGGTTATTTTTGTTTTACGGTGTATTAACCCTTTTCAGGTTATTTAATGCCGAGTCCAGTTATTTTGAAGAAAATATTTTTAATAGAATATATATTTTTTTTTGAAGTCGGGTTCTATTTAACTCATAGTTGGGACCCTAACAGTTGTTACCACTCCGGGTCAGAGAGGACTTGAAAGCAATGGCAATAAAAGGGTGGCTCCACACTCCTCAAAGCCCGCAAGCTGGGGTCTCACCATCGGATATAGTTTAAGGTCATAGCCAGGACACTCAAAATAATGTAATTGATTTGGATCAAAATAATATGATTGGTTTGGATCAAAATTAGAATAAGGATACAAGACATAAGGTTTAGTAGAAAGGTAGATTGCTTTTAATCTTTTCTATGGGACGAAACATAGAAAAAAAAAATTGTTCTCATCAGAGTAATTAGTTTTACCCATCCTGGGACAGGTATTCACCGATAAAATACTTGTACTAATTTTCCGGTTTCGTTTGAGACACGCTCTTGACGAGATACATATATAATTTGATGTTTTTATAAAGTCAGGGATTGACGTTAAGATTGAACTAGCAAAATTATCCAGCGTTACCCAGGGCACAACCATAACAAGTTTATATTAAGCATTCTATGTGTGTGACGTCTAGTGGTTAAAATGTTCTTCTGTTGTTGTATGTATGTGTGGGCGTTTCGCATACAATAAAACAATTCATTAACATCAATTTGTATAGGCAAAGAACATCCACCGTGCGTTCGACTCACTTCAGTATCCAAGTTCATTTCACTTCAAAGGAAACCAAACAACAATAAGTTATATATTTGATAAAACTTTATTTTTATCTTCCCATGGGAACTGCAAGACGTTGTAATTTTCGATATTATGCTGAAGTCGCGTTTCTCACAGCTTCCAAAACGCGGAGACGATATCTTTCGTGTTAACTTGACCGAATATTCCATCTGACTCCAAACTCTTGAACTAACTCATTACGTGTGTTACCAAACTATCTCGTTACATTATTAACTCCACGTAGCTAAAGACACAACTCGGATGATTTACCTCGTATTTTATTAATCTAATTAAACATCATTTTTCACTAAAGTAACATTTTTTAGGAATTTTTTAATATGAATAATTTTATTTTTAAATATTTTTTCTCCCTCATTTCTCCCTCACTCTCTCCATGCCATCTTTCTTCTCCAGACAGTCCATTTCTCCCCGAGGGTAGACACATATAAAACTCATCGGAAAATTAACGATGTTATTAAAAATTTTTTTGTTTTTGTACAAAAGTTATGTAAGCAAGTTAAAGACACTGGAAGTGAACTCGGTCTATCTAAATATGGAATGAAAGTCAGTAAAAACGAAACGAAATACAAAACCATATGGAAATTATTTTAAACTATTATTTTAGTTTTAACAATTCTTGTGTTATTACGAAATAATAAAGATAATAAACTTTCATTTTTTTTAGATTTCTAGAAATATTTTTTGTTTTAACACTTGTTTTATTAATGAGACTATTTTTTTATTTTTCTTTTTATAAATTGTGTCGTTTTGAAATAATATATGTATGCCTTTCACAAGTTCTATCAATTTTGTCATAAATAATGCATTAAAGTGTTTTATTAACACTTATATAAAATAAACTTATTTTAAACATTTTTATAAAAAATTTTCTTTTAAAATGAATAAATGGAATTTTGTCATAAATAATGTATTACTTTTAAAAATATATATTTCCTTACGAATATATCTTAAATATTAAAAATATTAAAAAAAAATATTTATAGAAATGTAAAAAAAAAAAAAAGTTTATTATTATTTATTGCTTCATGATAAAACAAGAAGTGGTTCCATATGGTTTCGTTTTTCGTTTCATGCTTAGTGACTTCCCTTCCATATTAAAGTAAACCTTGCCCACTTCAAGCTTCTAAACTTTACGTACTAAATTTGGGACATAACCAAAATTAGAATTGCTCCCGTTTATTTTGAATATAATTTGGCTGGAAAATTCTCCCTGCCTGACGAAACTTACCTTCGTTTAAGGTTTTTCTTAAATTTTAGATATCATTCATTCAGGATTATGTCGATTAAGAAAATACCAACTTTCGAGTATTTGTTTTGTCTGTATTATTTAATTGGAATTCATTATTGAGTATAAATAATACTCATCTCAATAATGAATTCCAATTAAAATAATATATATACCATTCGGTTCGGACACGACCATGGAGATCAGATAATAAATAAAAGTGATTTTATAAGACCAAAAAACTCAAGCTTGATTGCCCTTCGGGGCCCGTGACGCAGTTGATAGAGACATTGAATTTTTACGGTTCTAGGTGAGAATAGTCTGAAGATAGCGGTTTCAATCCTACCCAAAGCCGGCCAGTGGCTTACTTGGTCAAAACGTGGTGAGACGACAACAACTACGGAAGGCAGTAATTACAGTGGATGCAGTCAGGAGGTTCAGAGTTCCTATCCCGTCGCTGTTACCACCTGACGAAGGCCAGGGGAATAGCTGGCTGAAACATCGTGAATCTACAAAGAAGAGATATTAATCCGCAATAAATAAAACTAATTTGTTTTGTCGTTTTTTTAACCAGAAATTTACAACTCACAACGCATACATACAGACAACTGCTATTTATATGTATAGCTGATTTATTTTTTTCTAGAATATCCTGTAGGTGTTTTCTTATTCGAAGAGCACTGAAATGTTTGGAGCATTTTCGACCGTGAATATTTAAGAGATTAGCTTATCTTTTTGAACTGAAAAAAATGCATGAAAAACATACATAGCGTACGAGTGACCTAAGGTTACAATTTTTTTTAATCTTAATAATTTTAAATTTATCTCAATCCTTCACCCGACAAAACTGAAAAATTGAAAAATTAAAAAATTAAAACTAAAAACTAAAAAAAAAAAAATTGTTTTTTGACAAAATTTGCTTTCTGTTAGATGTTACCAAGAATCTAAATAAGAAGCTCTGTCCGTCTTTACGCCTGTCTACCGATTTGCCGTACTTTAATTTTAATTAGTGTTTCTACGTTGTACTATTTATATACGACTAATTAAGGCATGACAAAGGACGACAACTGACCCTTATCCGTTTTAATTTAGACGAACTGTCATACTGTTTTAATTTTACTAAAAAATATTTACTAAAACTACAAAAGTTTTTTTCGGACTGACTGACCGATATTTGGGGGAATTAAATAGTTGTTTATATTTAGTTTTTTGGTTAATTTTTATCATTAACAAAGCAGACATTTACTATGAACCAAAAAGCATTAACGATTTTGAAAAATTAAACATAATTTTTTATGTAATTTAACATTTTTTACTCGTTTTTATTTTTTTTTTTATGAATCTGAAAACAAACTTGCTTATTTCTTGTCAATAATTGTGAAATTTATGTCTTAAGCGCTGGGGTTTTCCAGAAGTAAAGCCTCTTACTTTTTAACTCGAAAAATTGAAGAGCTATGAAGACAGAAGTAATACCATTACGACGAACGACCTACGTGCTCCAGAATATATTTTCTACAGTCATCCCTATTCTAAATGCTTTTTTTGCCAGCGAAGAACGATGGCTGTGCATGGGCTTCCGGAGTGTACTTTGTCATACGAGGGTCGTTCAAAGACTGGAGACCATTTGTGCTCCAGAATTTAGTTTTATACAACCATTCTCAATGAACTTTCGCCCAATACAGATGTTGTATTTCACACTATCAATATCCGCAAAAGAGAGATGAAACGTTTAGATAATTAATGCTTCAGTTCAGTCATCATAACAAGGCAATTTGCAATCCTATCTGATCTATTTATGTGGAAAAAAAAGCAAGAGATATTACTTTGGAAACGCCACTCGTAGAATGATAACTTTTATAATCTTTGATGCACCTTGTATCCTTTTGGTTCGTTGCCAAAAACGAATGTTAGTTAGTGCAGACGTGAATTGGCAGTCATATTGG
Source organism: Euprymna scolopes (assembly GCF_053919585.1). Lineage (NCBI taxonomy): Eukaryota > Metazoa > Mollusca > Cephalopoda > Sepiida > Sepiolidae > Euprymna > Euprymna scolopes. The sequence continues at coordinate 70,043,991 of NC_136515.1, read as the reverse complement.
CGCCGGTCATTCTATTTTTCTCGGAGGCTATAGTAGAGTTACGCGAAATGTGGGTATTTCTGTATTTCTAATGTTATATTTCATATAAAATATAAAATTACATGTTGGCACCCAAGGTCCAAACACTGGCACATGATAGACCTCATCATTATGCGTGAATGCGAAATCAATGGCGTACAGGTGACACGTGTCATGAAGGGTACTAAATGCTTGACAGACCACAGAGTTACATGTATCCCAAAGACCGTTAGAGCCTCAGTCAAAATTGCTCGGCTAAAAGGTCCAGCTTACCTAACATAATGTACGTCACAATCACGTTGACACACCAGTTCTCGCCAGATCACCGAAGTTAAGCAACGTTGGGCCTGGCAAGTACCAGATGGGTGACAATTTGAGAAGGCTATGCGCTGTATGTACTTACTGGGTTGGTTGGACATGAGGCCAGCACCCTCACTCCGAAAAAAGGACTCCTCGCTACAAAATATTCTTCAAAGTTGTGGATGGCCTATACCACCCTACCCTGGGGACTCAAAAGCTTCTTTTTTTTTACATAACATAATGTCATATATCTTTATAACAAGTCTGTTATGGTATCTTTATTTATGTGTACCTTTATATTTACTGTTATATAAAAGTAACTCTGTCTGTTTGCGTACATTCCAAATGAACTCAAATACAGTTGAGCCGTTTCTTTTTATGTTCCTGGCAGTGTTCGGAATGCGTTCGACAAGTATCAATAATCGATAATCGAAATAATCCGAGTAAAGAAGAAACAGGCGATTTGAACCAAAGCAAGCACCTTGCGCAGCCTAACGTTACAATTGCACTTGAGAAGTTTTATTCTCAAAGATTTCGAACAGCATAGCAAATAAAACGAACAGTAGTTTTTTTTTTATATAAAAGGGACGCGTTCGAAATGAATGTTCATGTTTAAAGCAGAATAGAAACAAGATATTTGACATTTTTATTTTAAACTAAAATCCAAGCCATTATCACCGCACACCAATTAAAAGCAGGTTTTTTGATATGACAGGGACACGATCGAAATCAATGTTTTTGTTTAGAGCACAGTTGAAATATGATACTTGAGTTCTACATTTTAAACTTAAATGCAAGCCATTATATATGAAAATTAAATTCATTAAATCAACACTAGGTTCTCTACAGTGCAATCTAGACTACACATATTGTAAACTAAGTCACTGTTGGAAAACATGTAACGCTTTCTCGGGGTGTACTGCGATGGGTCCCCAACTAGAGCAGACAATGAATTGAGTTGATTGAAAAATAGGCGATTCACCGATTCTAATGACAATAAAAATATGAGAGTGTGGAATATTCGTTGATCATTATTCAATCCCGGGCAACGTCGGGTCTCCCTGCTAATATGTTTATATATTCCTGTGTATTGGATTCACCTATAGATGTGAGCTATATTTAGATATTTTATGTAAAGTGGCCAGAAGGATCCAAAAATATAGAAATCTCCTAAGTATGTAACTATTGGTTTGCTTTTTTAAACCATGAATAAAAAGAATAATTTAGATGTTATACTGTTGCTTCATTTCGTATATTTACTGATTGGGATTGTCTTATAAGTATTGATACTAATATTTATATAGATTTTAATGTTACATGTTCAGTTAACACACCCACTCACATACACACACACGTATATATATATATATATATATATATATATAATATAAATCTCACCTGTCTGTTTCAATGTATGTATGTATGTATGTATATGTTGTGGAGACGCCTACTAATTAACATAGGCGAGTGAGTGAGATATATAAAGGTATCAATCACTAATATCGGGGGAGTTCGACAACGATCGTCAAATAGGCAAGACGCTTATGCTGCTTCCAGTAAGACATGCAACACGCCATCTGCCGGAATATCTCCAACTGAAGTATATCTGAAGGTATATAAATATGTATATAACTTTTCTTCCTAATATATTATTGTATACCTTTACTTTCGTGTTCTTGTTAATTATTTCTGCAGACACAACAGTATGTATGTATGTATGAACTGATTAAAGTAAAGAAAAGATATGAGGAAGCCATAAAAGAAAACGGTCAAGTAAAAGAAGACACTTATTTTGAATAAAATTTAAATGAGAAATTTTAAAACTTTAAAGTGTCGGAAATAATGATACATTCATTTTAGTTACTTTTATTGTTGTTGTAAGCCCAATAATTTCGCTAAAAATAGCTTCATCAGGGTAGGAAGTCCGGTACGAAGCTTTTTTTCTTTTCTTCATTTTGGTGAAAGGAGGGTAAAAAAAGTAAAAAAAATCACGTATCGGACTTCCTACTCTGATGAAGCTATTTTTAGCGAAATAGTGGACTTACAACAACAATAAAAGTAAACAAAATGATTTTATCATAACTTCCGACGTTGCAAAGTTTTCAATTTTCTCATTTAAATCATATATATATATATATATATGTGTGTGTGTGTGTGTGTGTATGTGTGTGTGTGTGTGTGTATTTGTGTGTGTGTGTATTAGTCGATATATATATACATGTGTGTGTATGTGTGAGTATATATAGCTGGCCAGAACGTAGTGAAACAACAACTATACAAATGAGGATAACAGTCCTTACATAAATGAATAAATAAATATACAAATGATTTCAATAATAAAATAATTTAAATATTTTTTAGAAAAATGAACATTCATTCATTTTATACTAATGTTTATGAAAAGCGCGTATCTTTTAAATTGCTTTATATATATATATATATACATATATATATATATATATATATATATATATATATATATATATATATATAATGAAATAAGAATTACAGTAAAGTTTACCAAAATTAAACCAAGATGGTACAACTAAAGTATATTATAAATAATGAAGAGTTAATATTTATAAAGTAATCTCAATCAGATGTAAAAGCTCGATAAAACCAAATAGGAAATAGAGCTTATAATAATAAGAACAAATAGTTAATAAAACATGTTTAAAACACTTTGAAAAGAGTTAAAAACATATTTAATTTAAAAAGGAAGCACAAAATAAGTGGATAGTCCTTAATCCGCGGAGTTTCGAAGAAATACTTTCCTTCCACGGATTTCTGCCTTTTGGATTACTTTGGACCATCTTCCAATTACGCGATTCCCTTGGAATTTACTTGTGGAAATGGAAATTTAACAAACTTTTTTAGACTTTACCGTTATTGGATATTTTACCCTTCACCAGACTATCCATTCACGTGAAATTAACCTTTTCTTCACCATATACCCCCTGCTTCACTACTTGTTACCAAGTAAGATCTATGACTTACTTGTAGTTTCATCAAATACTTTTGCAAGCAAAATCCGATCCCGCATTTTGCTTAATCCTACCCTCTGATGAGAAGGAAAGTATTTCTTTGAAAAACTCCGCGAATTAAGGACTATCCACTAATTTTGTGCTTCATTTTAAAAATTAAATATGTTTTTAACTGTTTTTCAAAGTGTTTTTAACATGTTTTATTAACTACTTGTTCTTATATATATATATATATATATATATATATATACACATATATATACATATATATACTTATACATATAGAGAGGAAGATATATCGATAGAAAAGAGAAAGTGAGAGGAAAATAGAGAAATAGAAGGAGATAGAGAGATAAAGGGATTGATAGATAAACAGAGAGAGGGGGAGAGTTAGAAACAGAGAGGGATGAGACAGAGGAAAGGAGAGAGATAGAGGGAGTTAGAGAGAGAAAGGGGCTCAAAGAGAGATGGAGAGGGTGATATAGAGAGAAAGATAGATTGAGAGAGGGAAAGGGAGAGATGGATAGAGAGAGATATTAAGAGAGGAAGAGAGAGGGGAGAGAAACAGAAGGTGAACTACACTTCACCATTTTTTTCCTCGTTCAGTAGAGAAGAAATCTTTCGAGACTGAGGCTATTTTAATGTTTTGTTATTATCCAGAGTACCCCTTTTTGTTTGGAGGGGGGGCTAGATTTTCCTCACATTAGAAACCGACCGGGTTATCTGTGCTTTCACTTAACAAATTAATAAAAGAAAAACATATTGTAAAATTTGAATTTAACATGAAAATACTATTTTAAAAAATAGCACGATAACATAAGTGCATAAGTGCCACTTTAGGTACTCCTTGGGCGTTGAGTTCCATGGCGACCAGCATAATTATTTAATGGTCGCTCCCTTAGCCCCCCCTAGTCAAGGCTAATGCATGCGCACGTAACATTTTTTTATTTACTGACGTTGGCTTAGTAACTAAACGATTTATTGATAATTTCGTAACCCTTAAACGCATGCCGGAAGATTTAAATTGGTTCATTATTGTTGTAATGAAAAAAAAAGTTTCATTCAACACGAAACCAAAAGCACATATTAATGATAAATGATTTATTATTCTATTCATTGAAATTTACTAATTTTTAAATAAAAAAGTAAAAAAAAAAAAGTTAATAAAAAAGTAGTTGCTTATGTGCGCATAAAAACATTGTTTTTTTTTTTTTTTTTTAGATTAGGTCCACCTTATAATCACTCCCACCCTCCTCATCTTAAGAACAGCTTCCGGAATAAACACCACTTTTTTTGGGGGGGGGGCTATTTGCAAAATTTAACTGATATTTGTTGTCAGCATACCCACCCGAAAATACTATTAAAAAAAAAGAGAATTGTGGAGGTGGACCTAAATGTAAATATTTACCCAAAAAGTTATCCCGAAGTTTATTACAAAAACGTTTTGTTTTCGCACTATTCAACAATTTGTTCATCCGCGCATGTAAATTAAAAAATATTTGTAAAAGTGAGAAGTTATCAGTAAATGATTTAGTTTTTTTTTTAATTTATTTATTTATTTATTTTTTACATTAGGTCCACCTCCACAAATGTTAAGAACGGCTTTCAGAATAAACACCCTCAACCTCTCCATGTAAACAACAGATTTCGGAATAAACACCATTTGGGGGGGGGGTATATTTAAAAAAAAAAGTCGATAAAAGTCATCATTTAAAAATAAATTTAAAATCAAATGTTTGTAAAAGTGAGAAATTATTAATAAATGTTTAGTAACATTTTTCGGTGCTAATGCAGAGAGTGATCCGCGCTATTTTTTAAATCGTATTTCCACGTTTAATTAAAGTTTTATGATATGTTTTTTTTATTCAATTGCAAGGTTAAAGTACAGAATAGGTACAAAACACCCTCCCCTCCCCATGTTAAGAATGGCTTTTTAAATAATAGCGTTATTATTTCAGCATGGATCACTCTCTGCATGAGTACTCATTTTCCTTTTAATATTCATAAAAAGTAAAACTTTTGTCAAAATAAATAAATAAATTAATAAATAAATAAATGTTTGTAAATGTGACAAATAATCGTTTAGTTACGGCAACGTCAGTAAATAAAATATGTTATGTGTGGGGTGGGGTGGGGGACTAAGAGAGCGACTATTATTTTTTTCTGCTGGTCGCCATGGAACTCAACGCCCAAGGATTACCAAAATGTAATTATTTTGTCAAATTTCAAGCAATTTTTGCAATAAATAACAGATAGCAACTTCGTTAATTTTACGACTCGCCCCAGCATATTATAAACACCCTAACTTCCCCATGTTAAAACGGCTTTCGGAATGAACACCCCCAACCTCCCCATATTAAGAACGGCTTTCGAGGTTTATGGAAGGGCGTTTTCTGTTAGATGGGGAGGTTAGGGTGTTTATAATACGTTGAGGCATGTCGTAAAAATGAAACAGTTTAGAAAAAGTTAAAACAAACTTTTTTATGTAAGCAATGACGTGAAAAGAAACTAAACAATTAAAACGTAATGTTTCATGAGTGAAAAGCCTTAACATAAATTTAAAAAATGGTAAGTACGTAAATGAATTTAAATTTTTAAAATATGGGATTATTTTTTGTGTGTGTGTGCTAATACAGAGAGTGATCCGCGCTATTTTTGTTTAATCGTATTTCCACGTTTAATTAAAGTTTTATGATATGTTTTTATTCAATTGTAAGGTTAAAGTACAGAATAGGTACAAAACACCCCCCCTTCCCCATGTTAAGAATGGATTTTTAAATAATAACATTATTATTTCAGCACGGATCACTCTCTGCATGAGTAAGTTTTTTTTTTTACTTATTTGGTAATTCGAGAGTAGTGTAAACGGAAGTTACCAGAAATAAAACTGGGCAAGTCTCGCAGAAACGACTTCGAAAAATATTTATATTTTATATAATATTTTAATAATTCGCGAGGTAAATTTATTTTAATGACATAAAAACATCCCTCGACTCTAAAGATGGGTTGTCTGAAAATTTCAAATAAATTGGTAACGTAGAAATATGGTTTTATTCACTTTTAACGAACCAAATTTACATTTAT
>NC_136515.1:69822605-70032605 GCF_053919585.1 Euprymna scolopes | reverse complement strand
TTGTAGTTTTGAATTTTTGAATTTTTGAATTTTTGAATTTTTTATTTTTGAATTTGCGAATTTTTGAATTTTTAATTCTTTATTTTTTTATTTTTGAATTTTTGAATTTTTTAGTTTTGAATTTTTGAATTTTTGAATTTTTTATTTTTGAATTTTTAAATTTTTAATTTTTAATTTTGGAATTTTTAATTTTGGAATTTTTAATTTTTGAATTTATGAATTATTTATTTTTTATTTTGGAATTTTCTACTTCAAGATGCTTTTATTTGGCCACACTTTTTTAATTATATATAATTATAATGTCAGAGGTATACTCACTTTTGTGATACACTGCATGTATATATATGTATATATATATATACACACACATACATATATATATATATATATATATACTTAGAGATACAAGTGGTAAAAAAGAATAAAACGTGTTCAATACGTAAGTAGAGCTGAACATGTTTTTCTTTATTTTCAACCTCAAAACATTAACTTAGACCATTACAATTGTTCCTGCAGACAGGAGATCCCTGTATGTTTCCTCAGATGGTAAAAGTAAAACTTCTACCATCTGAAGAAACAGGCAGGAGACTCCTCTGTCTGCGAAAACAATTGTAATGGTCTAAGTTAATATTTTGAGGTTGTAAAATAAACACACACACACACATACACACACACGAGACAGACTTCTATCTTACAAGCACTGAATCAGTTCTGGAAACACAATCGCGTTCTTTTCGATAAATTCGGGGTCGTTAAGATTCTCTGGCGGAGATTGAATAACTTTGTGTAGTTTTCGTATCCCTAAATACCCCAGAAATTTCACCTGCCAAAATTCGATTTTAGATTCCAACTCGTCAAAGCAAAGTCGATGGCAGGGCGCATAATACATTATGTTGAACAAATACCGCAGTGGTAAATCAAATCGGCGAAGAATCAGTACACTCACGATTAAGTTATTTCAAGCTAAAGGTTGACAGCGAACTGAATTGAATCCAAAATTCGATATTTTTTTTAAAAAGTAAAGTTGGAGGCTTCTGATTGGTGGATTGTCCTAATCGTAAGTTCTAAGTAAGAGTGTGGGAATCATTGGGGTCATATCCTCATTGGCAATCAAAAACATTTTAACACAAACACATACACATATGCATATACATATACATACATACATATATATATATATACAGAGAGAGAGAGAGAGAGAGAGAGAGAGAGAGAGAGAGAGAGAATAAATGACAAAAAGTTATATTCCAAAATTCATGATGTTGACCATCTTATAATTTATTTCTTTAATTCAGTTGACTTAGACAATTCTTGACAGTATCTGTTTTGTAGCGCAAAATCAATCACTTAATTATTATATCAATCAGTGAATATATTATGCCCTTAACTCATCAGGAGAAATAGCAACACTCCGTCAAAAGGAATTGAAGTGTTATTTGACATGATAACAATCCGAAAATTGAAAGAGAGAAAGCAAATACCTTTATACTTTTCCATTACGCCATATTGAATTATATATATATATATATATATATATATATATATATATATATATAACTACTTCATTTACTCACACAAATTTAATATACGAAAGTATAGATTTATGCGTAAACTTGAAGTATTTACTTCAAAAGTGCTCAATACGTAGGTAGAGCTAGTTAGTAATTTATAAAATATATATGGCGATTAAGCTACACTGAATATTATGCGTTTCATCCACTGTAGGATTCGTCAGGCTTATGCGCGAATTTTGTGGTTGCTTCTAGTTTTTATATATGTTGAGAAAGCTGATTGGCTAACTAGAAATCCTCAACATATATAAAAACAAGAAGCAACCACAAAATTCGCGCACAAGCCTGACGAATCATACAGTGGATGAAACGCAGAATATTCAGTGTAGCTTAATCGCCAGATATATTTTATGAATTACTATATATATATATATATATATATATATATATATATATATATATATATATATACTGTTAGTGTTAATCGTACGTATAAAAAAACGAAAAATTCGAATTATTTAAAGAAAAAAATGGGACTATTTAAAGAAAAAATCGAAATTCTTTATTTCGAAACTTCCTCTGGATGAATGAGATTAAGAAACAAAAAATACCAGTACAAAATATTTGAAAATGTTTCACGTGCACAGTGTGACGCAGTTCTATTTCAGAGAAACGGAAAAAAGACGTTGGAAATTCAAAAAGAAGGGGGAGGGCTGGCGCTGTTAAAGAGAAGAAATTTTAGTGACGTCATATAGTCGTTAATGTAATTTTAAAACTATGAACGCAAGTTAATATTCTTATTGGGAATTGTCGGAATACTATTTCCATCATTTTCATCATCATCATATATATATATATATATATATATATATATATATATATATATATATATATATATATATATATAACAGTTCATGTGAATCGTACGTATAAAACAAGAAAGGGGTGCATAAATGATATCCAATTACTTAATTCTTTAGTCATTTTAGTTGAGTCCGATTTATTTGACTTCCTAGCTTTACACGCTTGTACTTATCTCGCCTGACGCCATGTCTTCTAGCTATTGTTCCCACGAAAACATCACGTGTTTAAACATTAACTGTTTCAACCCTGCCTTACTTGACAGCAATCTTTCTACGGGCCCGACTTCTAAAATAAGTCCTAATTGAAATTCATGCAATATTTAGCAATACATTGTTCGGCTTTCAATTATTTTTAAATAGCTGCCATCTTATCTAATATTTTCTTTACATAAAATTTTTATACGTAGGCCAGTCGACGAATTTTGCTTTTTTTTTAAATTCCAATTTTACCCCAAACAAGGCACAATGCCACTTTGATGTAGGAGGTCATAAGTTGCTGGGATGCTATGTAGGGAGTTGAGCAGCAAGATGACTTCACATTACACTTGAACTTCTGCATGTCAATACAGTTAGGGAAGCAGAATCCCGGAAGGGAATTCCAAAGTCTAGCAGTTTTGGGGAGGAAACATTTGGAGTAAAAGGCCTCCTTACACCTAGGGGTTTCTACTGTGTAGGTGTGCGATTTTGTTGCTTGTCGGGTTTGTCGGGTGTATTTACGTCGAGAGGGTAAAAGCGCTTGTATTTCGTCGGAGCATCCACCATTAAAATACTTGTAGAACAGGCAGAAGGATGTAACATTTCGTCGATGGGGCAGAGGCTGAAGGCTAGGTGACAGTTCAGGACCTATCAGGTTGGCGACTCTCTTTTGAATATTGTCCGGGAGCAAGAGACTCGTAGCGGATGCACCTGCCCAAATGTGACAACAATACTCCATACATGGGTGAATGGTGGCCTTGTAGAGGCACAGGATACTTTCAGGCGTAAGTAACTTTCTAGCACGTATCTTTCGCGCATTCATTAGTTATTTTCCTTTTTTGTGTTTTCTTTATAGAGATAACTTCAAATGTTCATTATAGAAATACATGCAGGAGACAGATTTTTCTCATTGAATTTTTTCTTGTTGTTATTATTTTTCATTGTTACCGTCGCACTTTCGACTAGTGGTTGCCTTATAAATTCATTTTATTTTCTTCGCAGTCCTAGTTATGATCCATAATCAGTACAGCTACCACAACCGACCTGACCAAGCTGCTCTCTACGCTCTCGACGATCGGACACCTCGCTCGATCTGGGTGCGTTTCAAGCAGCTGGCTGCTCCCACCCCTACCGCCTTCATTGCACTCTGCAAAATATTATTACTATTACTATTATTATTATTATTATTATTATTATTATTATTATTATTATTATTAAATGGGTGGACACAGCGAACAGAGATCTTAAAGCCTTTCACTCTTGGCGATTATCAAAGTTATCTTGTCAGTTATTACAACATCGATCTAACCGCACACGTCACATAAGCCAGACTGATCTGAATCTACGCTCTCTGTCCCTTCTAATATATACTAGCGGTGGTACCCGGCGTTGCCTGGGTGTGGTGAGGTGTGTGTTTAATATTATAAAAAAACAGCGAACGTGATGCAAAATAAAGAATAAACGAACGATGTTAAAACTTCTTTTAAAAAATCAGGGTCCTGGATATGAGCTTAAAATACATCTGATGGTAGGGACCCAGTTTTCGGGCTTTGGGGAGTGTGGATCCACCCTTTAATTGCCATTCCTCGGAGTGGTAGTACCTGTTAGGGTCCCAACTATGGGTTAAATAGAAACTGACTTGAAAAAACCCCAAAGAAAACAAATATATTCTATTAAAAAATTGTTTTTCAAAATCACTGAATTCGGCATTAAATAACCTGAAAAGAGTTGATAAGCCGTAAAACAAAAGCAACCAACCAAATTTTAAATAAATCGGATAAAAGAACAGCGAACATGATGAACAAAAAAACGAACATGATGCAAAAAAGAATAAGCGAACGATGTTAAAATTTCTTAATCGGGAAAAAATCGGAAAAACAAAAGCAAAAAAAAAAAAAAAAAGCGAACGTGATGGAAAACTCTTAATATAACGACGTTGCTACTATACCGACTAGGTTATAACGGCGTAAGCGAAGCAGGTGTTTTTTTTTTTAAATATTTAAACTTATTCAAGAAATAACTTTTTGCGCATGCGTGTCTGGCTAAATTGTCATGAAGGAACGGTGTTTTGCTACCCGTCCCTGTAGAAAAGTGCACAGTTAAGAGTGAAGGAATTAATATTTGTCGTCCGAAGGGTCGCACTTAAAAATGATATCGATCTCGTGAAAATCCGTCGCTTCTGTCGAAAGTTTTCGGCAGACATACATACATACATGATGATGATGATGATTGCAACGTCTTGTCAGACGAGTGCCACTCCCTCAGACATTTAAAATCCATGCGCCCAAATGCCTGAGGGAGTATCTATACAAAGATGATGTTACAGAGTCTTAGCTTTGTACGACAGCTAAGTCTCTCTCTCGGTTCAAAATGTTGAGATCCAGCAACAAGCAAGAGCAAGATAGCCAGCAACAAATTAAACTGCAGACCAGCTTAATGCGGGTACTGGTCTCCCGCTTTATGGTTTTTTAAATCAGAGATTTGCTTCTCCTAGAAAGGTTGCCTTCACCACGGCTTACGGGAGCCCTCTCCACCCCAATACACACACACACACACACACACACACACACACACACACACACACAAATATACACTGTGCTAGTTGGCCGTTGACCCAGAAAAAGAGTTCATTCGCCCTTTGGAAGGTCTTGTTTTTAATCCTTCAGGGAGACTAGCCACCCTCCTCACCAAACAAGTCTGGTGGGGGAACCAGTTTAGTCGCCGGTGACCCGACCATGAGGCAGGTAGTACTGGGTTACATGGTACCAGTAGCATATGACATGACCTGACATACATACATACATACATTTAAACAAATAGGTGAGATTTGTATTATAGCTGACGTCATGTACCATGTGACCTATTACCTCATATCTAACCTTCAGCTTGTCTATCCCTGTTAGTGTATTGTGAGAATTAATTTCTTTTCCAAAGTTTGTGTCATATCACCTGAACCTAGCTCGACCGTTGTCAAAATTAAAACTAGTTGATGTAATCGCTATCCAACGTAAGGTCATTCACTATGTAACGCTTATAAATACGTATAAGGCTGTATTCGTCCATACAATGCTACTTGGAACAGAATACAGTAGTTTGGAATAGTCAGCAGAATTTAAAAAGAAAAGCACAAAAAATTGCAATAAACCACCTTACATGTACGTAAAGTTAGTTTGAAATAAATTTAAAAAATATATATTTTGCGTATTGATTTATTTATTGTTACAATTTTCATATTTTAAAAACACAAAAAAAGTCTGCAGAGATAGAACAGGTCGATATAAGCAAAAGTAAATTAAGGCATAAAACGCTGCAATAAACTATGGAGGTAAAAATCCCACTTGCATTCCTGTGTTAAATGGTTTTATTTGCTTGAGATTATTCTTGTTTATTGGTTACATCTCTGCATTGTATTGCATTCTATGAATTACCTTTATATACATATGAAAATGTTGTTGTTTTTTTACAAAATGGATATGCAAGCGACTACAGGAACGTTTACTTATTTGCATATTCCTTTGATAAACAAGAGTTAATTAATTCTTCATTTTTATGCTATATTAGATGATTGGTTTCATTTCATTTTTACGTTGAGTTCTATTTATGTATTTGCGTAAAATTAAAGATGAAAACGTTCTATAACACACACACACACACACACACACACATATATATATATATATATATATATATATATATATATATATATATATATGCATTCTTGTTTTTAAAATTCGGTTGAATTCTAAATAAGCAGTATACGATTTTATTTTAAATATTTTCCTGATCATCATTAAGCATTCCGAATTTCATACCTAAAGATTGACTATTATTTATTAAACTGAACGTAAGTATAGTAATTGTCTGTATTTTTGAGATGAGGTGTTTTCATTGATTGAGATTGTTGGACTGACTTCCTCATCTTGGTTGTTATTGTCACAACATTTCGTCCGTTTTGCCCTCCGGCCTTCGTCAGGTGTTTTGTATCGAACTGGGGAACCGTTTGTTAGGAGTCTCCAAACCAACCCTTTATTATTATTACGGGGGTACCGTGTTCGGACTCCAGCTAGGCTTTGGGACATAGTTGCTGATTCTCTGTTTTGAATGTTACTTTTTCATAACATAATCATCAATAAAGATATTTGTCATCCAAGGGACAGAGCTTTAAAATTATACCGATTTCGTCAGGATCCATTGCCATCAATTAAAATATCATATTTGATCATTTTACGACAAAACAAGGCCGGGCGTTTTCCTGGTAACATTTCTCTTCTTCATAGTAAATAAATTCAAATTCAAGGGAAAGTCATTTATATTTGCATGAAAGACTATAGTGGCACTGGACGAAATCGAACATGAGTATCAGAGCTTAAAGCGAACACTATTCTATTCACTTGGCTACCGTTCTCCTTTTAATCAAACAACCACCTTCAGAAAAAAAAAGATAAAAGGTTCGATAAAAGAAAAAAAAAGTATACGAAACGGAAAGAGAACATATTGATGCGTGATTGGCGCCAAATCTCGGCGATCTTATCAACAGGAAGCTGGAGAGACGAGCCCCAGGTCGCCATTTTTCCGTTTTCGGTTGTTCTGCTATGCGTAAATCTAGAAACAATTACGCTAGAGTGCAGCAGAACTTCCGGTCTACGTTCAAGATCGCATCTGCCAGATAATTGGAGGGAATGTTCTAAGTGATTCAAGCCACAATAAAACAAGTATATATATATATATATATATATATATATATATATATATATATATATATATATATATATATATATATAAGCTCTATCTCCTATTTGGTTTTATTGAGCTTTTACATCTGGTTGAGATTACTTTATTATTTATAATAAACTTTAGTTTTACCATCTTGGATCATTTTGGTAAATTTAATTGTAATTTTTATTTTATATATATATATATATATATATATATATATATATATATATATATAGTGACACTTGTTTCGTCGTCTACGACTCGACGACGAAACACGTGTCAGTGGATAATTGGTTAAAGAGAAAAATATTTTCAACTCGCATTTAGGTAAAAATGCACTTTCATAAATAATTGAATCCATTCAAGACGTATCGCAAAAACAAAAACAATATATATATATATATATATATATATATATATATATATATATATATATATATATATATATATATATATATATACGATGGACGTAATGCCTCCTATATTTATTCTGCCCGAATTGATCAAATTGCTATGTTGCAGATATTGAAAGTACGAAACTCTAAGAACGCACAATTTCCATGGACCTGCGTAAGAGGCAGACATATAACGCTGACTTCTTGGTAAAATGCATTGAGAATGGTGGTAACTATGTAGAAACATAAATTTTGAAATAAAAAAGTCGCTCGTTTTAACAATACCACTCACGTCTTCGTAGCTTTTCAACTCCTGTACATATAATTTAAATTTCATAAAAATATTTGAAGTTTTTAGGAAGTTATGCCCTCATAGATGTGGAACACTTCCATTGTCTTCCCCCGGTGAATTTTAGGTTAGAATACACTTAAGATTTTATGTAGATTCTCTAACCATCTTTTCTATAGGCTAACAGTGTATATATATATATATATATATATATATATATATATATATATATATATATATATATATAACTACTTCATTTACTCACATAAAATTAATATACGAAAGTATAAATTTATGAGTAAACTTTAAGTATTTACTTCAAAAGTGCTCAATACGCAGGTGGAGCTAGTTAGTAAGTTATATTATATATATGGCGATTAACTACACTGAATATTCCGCGTTTCATCCACCCTAGAATGGATGAAATGCGGAATATTCAGTGTAGTTAATCGCCATATATATTTTTATGCGCATAAGCCTGAAGAGTCCTAGATGGATGAAACGCGGGATATTCAGTGTTGCTTTATCGCCATATATATTTCATAACTTACTATATATATATATATATATATATATATATATATAGTCATCTACATACAGTATTGTTTTCTGTTTCACAGCTCATCAGTGCGGCTAGACAGGCAACTACCTCAAGCCAGGATTGAAACCCGACCGTCTGTACGACAGTCAAGACTCCTAACCATTAACTATTGGCGGCTGCTGAGCGAGTAGTGAGTCTAACCATGTTTTAACATCGTCCGAAATACCTCAGCTCGATTTGTTTACACAAAGAGCGTCGCTTATATGCTAATGGTAATTCGTGTATCACTTCTCAATATGCTCAACTCAAGATGAGGAGCATTATAGTCATCCACATACAGTACTGCTTCGCTGTTTCACACCTCATCAGTGCGGCTAGACAGGCAACTACCTCAAGCCAGGATTGAAACCCGATATATATATATATATATATATATATATATATATATATATATATATCCGTTGATACACCACATTTTTTAGCAATTTTCTAAGTTTTAAATCTTAGAATTTAACAAATGAAAGATCTTTTAAAAGATAATTTTATTGTGTAGTGCGCTATGTGACATTTGCTCTTAAGGTTGCACATCAGAGCAATCATCCATAATCAGGAGTCTATTTTTGGCATCTTTTTTATCTTGTTAGAAATAAGCAACCAATTATTAAATTTCTACAAAAATTCTTTTGTATTTGCATCTGAATTACAAAATATTCATATTTTCCCCAAAACCTATGATCTTGATGGAGAGGAGTCCCAAACTTGCTCATATGATTTCAAGAGATCTGAAATAATAGTAAGAGGAGACTTGATTCAAAACTTTTTGATTATTCTCAATGCTTGTCTATAGATTTGGTGAAATAAATATTTTAAATATATCTATTGAAATATAGAAATTACTTAACACACACACACACACATATATATATATATATATATATATATATATATATATATATAAAATTTTACTAATCAAATATAGAAGGGTAAATAAACAAACTTGCAATGCTTTCGACGGGTCACCATCATATCGTATGAATTCTAAGATTCTATTATTGGCATTGGTTTTTCCGAAATTTTTCTTTTAGAAAAGCATCAAATATTACGGGAAGCACCACATGAAGGTTGCCAACATCTAAGTGAGAGTGATTATTGTTGAACGCACTGGATTCGAACTTGGGACACCCAGGTCGTCAGTCCGTGTCGGTAACCACTAGACCACCGTCACTATCACCTAGCCACAGGTAAAGTAAGTCATTAATAGATGCTTTGTATATACGAGCTGTTTGCGCTTTGTTCTTTAACGCGGCTTTTGCGGTTAATTCATTCACACTTTTTTAACCTCTATATTTAATAGCGTATCCGTTATAGATACAGGGTGGAACGATAAAGTTGTCGCCCTAAAGAAAACAACAATATAGCCTAATTTTAGAACTTTTATTGAAAAAATTAATTCAGGAACTTAATTATGTAGTACAGCTGACATTTATTCAATGTATCCGTCTTCAGCCCCAATCAGCGGCTCGATACGAGGCCGGAACTAGGAGCATGCCTTTTCCACAAACGCCAGCAGGGGAGCGACCAATACTCGGCGGATGGTGGAGACCAGGGCTGCTTTGGTGTTGTGAGAGGTTATGTTGGTGATGATCTTGACGTATAACCAAACGAAGTAGTCCAGCGGGTTTAGGCCGGGGAAGGCGGGGAGCCAGTGAGAGAAGGGTACAATGTCGTAGCACTCTTTCTGAAGCCAAGCCTGGGTGTCTTTGGACTTGTTAACAGGCGCTTAGTCCTGCTGCCACACCTAGAGTCTGCCAGCAAACAGCTGATTGCACCAGGATATCACTACACTCTTCCAGATAAACTTTGGTGTTGACTTTCAAGCCACTTTCGAAGATGTGAGGTGGCATGATGTGGCCCTTACTCGAAACTACACCAAATACCATAACCATGGCCGGGAACTTATTTTTCATCACTTTGGGAACGCCCTTGTTTATTATGGCAATCCAGCGATGCATTTAAAGGGTGCTGTTGTCATTACTTGGATCGGTAGAGAGCATTTGTACACCGGTGCATCTCCGATCCCACTCGTTGTACATTGTGTCACTTTCAGACATAATAGAAGATTCCTATTGCTCTTGGGAATTGTACACAACTGACCAACTCGTAGATTGTCTGCAACATATAAAGAAAATCTGTTTTCATCAAACGGAAATGGAATCATGTCGTCTTTTCTAGGACGGCAATGTTATCGTTCCGCGCTGTATAAAATAAAAATTAATTTTCTTCTTTTTCATATCCATTACTGACTGACTTTGTCGTCTTTCTTCATCGCCAAAGGGAAGACGCTCCTGGACTTTCTTAAAGGTTTTATTTGAAGAGAATTGAACCTCAGAAGGGAGTTAGAGGGACTAAATAATTCTTTATTTCTTACTATGCTAGTTTTCTAAATTATGAACTAAATGATACAGGCAGACATTGATATCATTATCAGTTTTCTACATTATTCGACTGTGTCTCGTCCGCGTGGCTTCCACCGAGAGAACTAGTTTATAAAGCTTTGCTTCTCTCCCTTGAAAACATGACGTTATTCGTCATCGTTCGACTTCGTTTGTATCCGGCGTTTGCAACCACTTTGTCAACTATCTCTCATTGAATCCGGAAACGGTTCTGTTTTACTGATCGAAGTTATCCTGGCGTGCACTAAGAGTGACCATTTTCAAAATTCACATTAGTTAAGTTTATCGTTACTAGGCAGGGTCCCTAATACGTATTAATCTCTCTCATTCTGTCTCAGTATGTTATGCTTCAAGCGGCTTTTTGTCTATGCTTGCGTCGGTAATGTGGGAAAATATACGATTCACGTAGTCCTGTATGATTCGATATAAACGTTGAAAAATAAAACTAGCAGAGTATTAGAAGAGGGTCCATCTAAAATGGGTTCCGCCTTAGAGTATGTGAGTAGAGCCACACGTCTAGAGACATCTGACACCTCTAGATGTATTTCTCATTAGTATTGTTCCTAATAACTTGCCTGTCCACGAGGGCAGAGTTAGACACAATGTCGGTTTTTAATGTGGGGGAAAATTCAGCTCCCCAAAATGGGGAACCCTGGATAGGAAAAAAAATTAAATTGCTTGAATCATGAAGGATTTCTCCTCCACTGACTGAGGACATAAAAGGTATAGTGTATAGCATCATAACATATTACAACTAGAGTCTTGTATATATATAGTGTATAGCATCATAACATATTACAACTGAGGTCTTTTATATATATAGCGTATAACATCATAACATATTACAACTGAGGTCTTGTATATATATATATAGTGTATAGCATCATAACATATTACAACTGAGGTCTTGTATATATAGTGTATAGCATCATAACATATTACAACTGAGGTCTTGTATATATATAATGCATAGCATCATAACATATTACAACTGAGGTCTTGTATATATATAGTGTATAACATCATAACATATTACAACTGAGGTCTTGTTGCGATTCCTAGCACAATGGGATGTCTGTAAGTCTTTTATGACAGCCCCAAAGAATTTTCCAAAAGTCTTCTTCGGACTACCAAAAACAAGTGTTCCAAAAGCTTTTTTAACCGTAACCTTAAATAATCTTAAAATGTCTTATTACTTCTAACAAAATGAGTGGTCCAAAAATTATGTTACCATACCTTAAAGGATAACCAAATGTTATAACGTTTTGTTTACCCTACGAAAAATGGTTGGTCAGAATGTGTTATATAAGAGGTTGATCCAAATATCTTGTAGACCCTATCCAAAATGGTGATCTCAAAATGTTTTTGCATCTACGAAAATAGATGATCCGAAAATCATGTTAATCCTACTCAAAAAGGCTTCTTTGCTCTATCAAAAATGGGGTAATTTTTTTTTCTTTCCCTTACTAAAATTGATCCGGATGTTTTGTAACCCCTACCGTAAAAAGGTGAACCCAATGTCTTGCTGACTGAATTTAAAATGATTGTGTTTACAATCTTGATACGCCCATCAACACAGAGTTGTGCGGAAATTTTGTTGCCTCTGCACGACGTTTTTTTATTATCTTTACAAAGTTGTTTCTCATATTAAAAAAAACAAACAAAAAGAAAACTGAATAGAGTTTACATGAAAAAAACAAAAAAACAAAACAACAAACACACACACACACACACACACACACACACAAGAAAACAACACCAAGTTTTCGTTCGGTAACTTTCGGCGGTTTACGTAACTTGCCTAGAATATGACGCGGTCCGGATTCTGTATATTTACAAACACTTATATACGGTCATGGCTAACGGAACGAGAATCTATCCTCAATGAATAGTTTAGTTAAAGATTTTATGCAGGTTCCTGTATTCAACATAAAAATTTGAAAAGGTGTTGGAGGTTATATCGGCCGAAACGTTGTAAAAAAAGAATCCAGGATATCGTTATTCTAATTATTTGGATTATTCAGACTAATGCTCTCATCTTGAGTGTTATTTTCACAACGTCTCGGCCAACCTTCGTTCGAGTGTATTTTGTCACACTCGAGCGTAATGGATAAAGTACTTGGTCCAGTTTGCAAAGTTACATTTTTGGGGAAGTTTAAGGTTAAATCCTTAATGCGGGCGACACACAAAATACAATTACGAATTACTTCTATACAGTTATAGCTGACAGAACAAGAACATGCTGCTCCTGTGGATTAAAAAGAAAAAGGTTTGGGTCGAAATTCTGTGCAGATTTCCGAGGTCGACGGAAAGATTCCCGAGTTCGACAAAAAAAAAGATCATGAGTTCGACAAGATACACCTGATGAAGATCAGAGTTTTCATTGTTCGAAACGTTGTGGGAATAATATTCAACATAAGACCAGGAGTTCGAAGAATCCAAATATACGAATAATCAATCCTCATCTCAAAAATTCAGAAACGAAAAGATGAGAATTGGTCAGAAAAATCCAGATAATATGAAGATAGAACTCTGAAACTATTCTTTGCTTTTCCGACCATCCCTGACAAGTCGTGACTAATTCAAAAGTCTGGCATTTCGAGGAGCTCAGATTTGATAGCTTCTATTAAAATCGCGAAGAAATACGCCATTCTTCTTTCTTGCTGACTAATAGTTAAACATCTCAACAAAATATTTTTATGTAATTTTATTTTAAGAAAGTTATTTTTCTTTTCTTGTTTAATTGTTGGAAGAGTTTGTGCAATCTTTTGGAATGATCAGCATGCCTTGTATTTATATGCTATTCTTACTGCCATAAAACTTCTATGTAAATCGCTAATATAAATGACGTCAAACAATCGAGTCCGCTCAGAAATTCCACGGTGTTTTATACAAACAATCTGTATAATTACTATTAATAATACTAATATACTATAATATATTTATATATATATTACATAATATTCGACTCAGCTTTTTCAGTTAACACGAAAGGCATTTATTTATGGTACTTTCAAAAATAGCGTATTGCACCTTGTTTTAAAAGTCTTTTAGTTTATCTCCCATGTACTAAACAAAACCCTGCCATCTTGAAACGAGCTTTAAAAGTCGCCCCTGCCATCACGAGCTACACATCCATAGAAGCTTACACCTACCGAAAGGATATGAGCATAGCATCCAGGATATAATGGTAGCCCGACGAAGGCCGGATGTTACGTCAGTTGAAAGAGTGAAAGAATTTCAACCGCATAATTATTACATGTTCACATAATTCATATAATAAAACTTTTGTTGCTGATAGCTTATCTATATATCTATAACAGTAAGAATGTATGTGTGAGGACACTGCTCAACCTATATACTCAATGAATTTTTGATACTTGAAGTTTGACTTGAAATTTGGTATATAGGGTATTCAGGCACATGGAAAACTTTTTAATCGGTTTTCATCCGGAGAAAATATCTACTAAGGGGACAAAAATGAAAAATTAATACTTTGGAGGCCATCGGATTTTTATCTGTTTGTTAACTATTTCACAACTGAGCATGCGCGAATCGTTCACGTGACAAATTCCTTATGTAAAGAATAAGTAGGTTTGAGAACATTTTTTAAAGACGTGGCCTAATCTATTTTAGTATAGCATTTTCATCAGTCTGTCACACTACAGTTTGTTATGATATGTTCATCAGTCTGTCATATTTTAATTTAATATAGCATTTTAATCAGCCAATCACACTCCGGTTTCGTATAGCATTTTTAAAAATTCCATTTTTTACCTCAAACAAGGTACTGGGACACTTTAATGTAGGGGGCTACTATCGGTAACATAAATTACAGGGAGACTATGAAGGGAGTTGGGATGTCTGTTCACATGACACTTGAACTTCTGCATGTCAGTACAGTGGGAAAGCAGGAACCCGGAAGGGAGTTTTAAAGTCTAGCAGTTCTGGGGAAGAAACTATTGGAGTAGAAAGTTTTCTTACATATAGGGGATCTCTACTGTGTAGGGGTGGGATTTTGTTGCTCGTCGGGTTTGTTCGGGCCAAGGGCTTGTAGCATCCACCATTAAAATACTTGTAGAACAGGCAGAGACATGTAACATTTCGTCGATGAGACAGAGGTTGAAGCATAGATGACAGTTCACAACCTATCAGGTTGGCGACTTTCTTTTGAACCCTGTCCAGGAGCGAGAGACTAGTAGCGGATGCATCAGCCTGAATGTGAGAACATTACTCCATGCATGGGTGAATGGTGGCCTTGTAGAGTTACATGATACTTTAAGTCATAAGTAACTTTCTAGCACGTGTACAGTTGGGAAAGTAGAAACGTGGAAGGAAGTTTCAAAGTTTAGCAGGTCTTGAGGAGAAACTATTGGAGTAGAAGGCTTTCTTACAACTAGGGATTTCTGCTGTGAAGGGGTGGGATTTTGTTGCTTATCGGGTTTGTCATTATTTAAAGCTTCAGTTTGAAATAGCACGTCCCTTGATTAACGGACGCCTACTAGACATTGCCTTCGAGAGTGTGAGGTTTCGCTGTCCAGGCGTTTGTCAAGACAACCGTTTTCTGAAGATACTTCGTCTTACAAGTAAACACTGACTAAGAATTAAAAAAAAAATTAGTATTAGAAGCTCAAATATAATCCCTATCTACATGGCTACCCTACACTTGCTTATACGATGCCTAGTGCACCATTTTCCAGTGATGCTGCCAACACTAAGCTGGATACTCCACTGGACTTGCTGAATTCTTGTCATGGAATTCAATAAGACCAAGACACTGAAAGATATACTATAACGTAATTAACTTGTCAATCAATAAATGAGATGAAAAAATTATTTATGTACCAACTAAACGTTAGAAATATATAAAAAAAGATTAATGGAATATTCGAATATCTATTATCTCATATACAGCGCAAGTGTTAGTCCTGTAAAAGGGACCCTTTGCTTTTTTAGGACTTCGACTGACGTATCAGGCTGACAAGAAAGTGTTTGCGGTGTTTAACTTTTAAATTCAGATGTAAATATTTCGGCTCAAGCAAAAAATATATTGATCGAAATAAACACCATCAGAATCAACACACTTTTGCCAATGCAAAAAACGAGTGTATTTGTGTCAGTAACGTAAAAATCTTGCGTTCTGGTGGCGATGAAGTCGCTGAAGGCGTTTTTGATATCGCTAAAGTTTTTGAAGCATTTCTTACGCAGAAAGTTGTCGAGACGCTTGAAAACGTGGTAGTCGATAGGTAAAAGGTCTAGAGAGTATGGCGGATGTCAAAATTTCGTAGCCTTTCGACTTCTGCAAGGTCGGTTTAGCAACGTGTGGCCGGAATTGTCGTGGAGAAGAATTGAGGCTTTTCTGTTGACTAATGCTGGGTGTTGTCGAATATTCTGGGACATTTAATTATTTGTTGGCAGCACTTTTCCGCCGTAATGGTTTCGCCTGCATTAAAAAAAAAAACTGTAATAGATAGGACCGGTCGCAGATCACCAAAAGAGTCAGCATTTTCATCGCAAATCACAACCCGGTCAAGAATCGGGTCGTTTTTTTGTGTAAAAGAAGGGATACTGACACTTCATAATAGCGTTTCTTTTAGTTGAGGTTCAATTTGTGAGGCACCCACAAGTGGTTTTATCTTTCCAATCTCTTTGAAGTGGTTAAAAATTGTCGTATACGTTACGCCTAATTCAGAAACAAGTTCTCAAACAGTTGTGCGTGGATTGGTTTCGACTATGGATCTTAATTGATCTTTGTCAGCATTAGATGGACGACCACTACGTTCATCATCTCCAAGACTCTAGTCGTTGCCACAAAATATCTCTAACCACTATTGTGCTGTGCGTTCAGTAGTGATTCTTGGGTCAAACGCTTCGTTGATATTGCGAGTTGTTTCGGCAGATTTTCGGCTTGGCTTGAACTGAAATGAGAAAACCATGCGAATTTGCTTATTTCCAATCTTGTATTCAACGTTTTGAAAAGAAGACATAATTGTTTAAAAACGATTGTAATTTAAACGATTAGATGGAACGAAAAACGCTGTTTAAAATAATATATAAAGTAAAGGTATTATAAAAAAATAATATATAAAGTAAAGGTATTATAAAGAAAAAATAATATATAAAGTAAAGGTATTATAAAACAAAGGTATTTAAAAATACATCATCCGAAATAAAAATTTAAAATTCCGCAATAACTTTTTTCTCAACCGTAATAAAAGTAAACACGGAAAAAACTTGAATTAGCGCATCTTATGGGAGGCTTTACCTGTGGTGTTCGTTGGTCTGTCAAGCATCGTTTTGAAATAGCTTTTAGTTTAAGATACAATTTCCAGTGCTAAATTTGCAACGTAGGAAATCCTGTTCTTTCTACCTGTTCTCATATTTTATGCAATCTTTGAAAACGATGAGAAATTTCATACGAAAAAAGACACGTGCCTACGAGGGGCGTGCAATAAGTAATGCCCTTGACCCACTTCTAGTTGTCCTAATCTAGCTGAAATTTTGTCATGTGCAGTGAGTTTTATCTCTACGGGTTATGTGGCAAATTACAGCTCTGAACTAATTGTGGTTTCTGTTTTACAGGTGTTTGAACTGAGTCAGGTGTGAAATGGAGCCTGTTGAATGTCAAGCAGTGATCCGGTTTTTGTATTTGAAAGGACGCACACCACAGGAGACTTTTGATGAAATGAAAGAAACTTATGGCGATAATGCCCCATCATATGACCTTGTAAAACGCTGATATTGTGAATTCAAACATGACCGGAAGTCTGTGGAAACAGCTCCCAGACCTGGTCGGCCTCTCCCTTCTGCCATTGATGAGGCATCTGTCCGTCAAGTTGAGACTGCCATTTTGGAAGATCGGCGCATTACTATTCGCCAAATAGCCCAAGATGTCAAGATTAGTACAGAATCTGTGGAAACTATCATTCATGACCATTTGCATATGCATAAGGTGTCTGCCAGATGGATTCCCAGGTTGCTCACACCATTCCAAAAACAAGAACAGGCCGAGTGCTCAAGGATGAATTTGGAGATGTGCCAAGAAGATGAGTCAAAGTTTTTTCAAACGACTGATTACACAGGATTAAACCTGGTTCCATCACTATGATCTAGAGACCAAAACCCAGTCAATGCAGTGGAAGTAGTTGGACTCACCTCCTCAAAAGAAGGCAAGGGTGCAACCCTCCGCTGGCAAGGTCATGCTCACAATCTTCTGGGACCAGGACGGAGCAGTGATGACAGATTTCCTGGAAAAGGGTACCACAATCACAGGAGCTTATTATGCTTCACGTTTGAGGCAATTAAGGGAAGCTATCAAAATTAAGAGACGGGGCAAGATCAGCAAATGTACCCTCCTCCTGCAGGACAACGCTCCGGTCCACAACCCGCATGTCGCCAGATCAGAAGCACGGACGTGTGGTTATGAAATCCTCCCCCAACCTTTATACTCTCCTGACCTTGAACCCTCTGACTTTCACCTCTTCCTAGCCATGAAGTTGTTTTTGAAAGGAAAGCGTTTCCCAGATGATGCGGCCTTGATTTCTGACGTCACGTCATGGTTGGAAGACCACTCTAGGGTGTTCTACAAAAACGGTCTCCAGAACTGCATCAAACAATAGGACAAATGCATAACCCTGGGTGATTCCTATGTAGAGAAAGACTAATAACTGTGCCAAGTTTCGTTGTTCTACTACTATGCGAAGTTGGTCAGGGGCATTACTTATTGCACGCCCCTCTACATACAATGATTAATCCATGAAATATCTAATATGAAAATAGGAGAAAACAACATTTTACGATTATAGAAAGGAGAACATCGCGAAGTGGCGTTTTAAAAAGAATAAAACAATCTTGCACTTTGTGCAACGTATATAACTAGTCGCGTAACATCTTAATTACAGACGATACTTATGAAAAATAATAATTAATGAATTCAGTATTAACAGATAACATTTTCCGACTATTTCTATCTATAGGATAGGGGAGTGAATAATTACAAAGTTGTTGCCCTAAAAAAAAGCACTACATTATTTTAAAACTTTTATTGAAAAAATCATTTCAGGTAACTTAATTATGTAATAGAGCTCACATGTATTCAATGCAGCCACTTTCAGCTTCAATCACCGCCTCGATACGAGTCCAGAATTAGACGCATGCCTTTTCCACAACCGCTTGCTGGTGCTCGGCGAATACTCGGCGAATACTCGGCGGATGGCGGCAATGAGGCTGGCTTTGGTGTTGTAGGAGATCAACCATGACCAAAACGAAACAGTCCAGCGGTAGGGGGCGGGGCTTGTTAGAGAACCTATTTACTATGCTTCCCCACAGGACAAAGTTAGACACCAGGGTCGTTTTTTAACGTGGAGAAAAGGTACAAAAATAAAAATTGTCTCAGTCGTGAAGGATTTCTCCTACACCGAAAGAGAACAAGAAATAGAAGTGCAGCATCTGAAGAACAGATACTACACTTTGATCTTGTCCCGAAGGCCAAGTCAGGGCGGTTGTATTTATTTGCTTCCCCACTCAGCAAATTAGGCACAAGGCCGTTTTTTATTGTGGAGAGAGAGGGAGAGGGAGGGAAAGGGGGATCCAGCTCCCGAGAGGTGGGAAATGGGAGCTGGATAGTAACTGTGGTCTGTAGGGTGATCCCTACATTGACCAAGGTCAGATATGTGGGGTTACCCCCACATATGGTCTTTGCTAGTCATAGCTAGTCTTTGCTTGCAGCATCTGCCGGAACAGATACTACACTTTGACTACACAAAGACTATAACCGTGGCCGAAAACTTTGTTTTCATCACTCTGGACACGAACCTGTTATTTGGGGCAACCGAGTCATGCATTTAAAGATTGCTGGCAATGGTTCTGTTGTCATAACTTGGATCGGTAGAGAGCATGGGTTGCATAGCGGCACATATCCGACCTCGCACGTTGAACATTGTGTCACTTTCAGACATGATTGAAGGCTCCTATCGCTCTTTGGGTGGCCAACTAGTAGATGGTCTGAAACAAAAAAGGGAAAACCGGTTTTCATCAAACGGAAATGGAATCATATTTTCTTTTCTATGGCGTTAATTTTATCGTTCAACGATGTATCTCTCTCTCTCTCTCTCTCTCTCTATATATATATATATATATATATATATATATATATATATGTGCGTGTGTGTGTGTGTGTGTGTGTGTGTGTGTGTGTGTGTGATGAAAATAATGGAAATAGTATTCCGACAAAATAGAGAAATAAAAAGGAACAAACCGTATTATGTGTTCATCAACGTTTCGTCTTTATTTCGTCCAGAGGAAGTCTCGAAATAAAGACGAAACGTTGATGAGCACATAATACGGTTTGTTCCTTTTTATTTCTCTCTCTATATGTACATATATATATATATATATATATATGTATATATATATATCAAATTGAGCTTGTCTGTCTTTCTATGTGGAGAACATTCAATTTTGTTTTTAACCGGTAAAAATAGACTATATTTTCTGCAGTAGATGTTCTAAATACCCGAATAGATCAGAGGAGATTACAAAATGCATTGTTATGATGACTGAACTTATGCATACATATCCGGAAAATTTCGTCTCTCTGTTAAAAATATTGACAGTGTGAGACTCTAAGAAAGCAACACTTGTTATGGGCGTGCATCAGAAGCAGAGATGCGTCATTAGAATTCATAAGAAAAATGCAAAAATTGAACATAGTGGTGACTATGTACAAAAATAAATTCTGAAGTACAAAAGGTCACTCGTTTTAATTGTACCCGTCATGTCTTCGTATGTTTTTGTTTTTTCATTTTTTTTTTAGTTTAAATAAATGAATAAATTTTCCTCTGCAAATTTACGCGTTTTCCGATTATTTCGGCATCTATTCTTTTGGTTGTGGCCATTTTAATTTTATTATGCTTTCTAGCGTGTATATTTTTTGTCTATTAGCATTTGACTTATATCGGATAGACCGGCGAAATGCGCGCTAATTTTACCCAATGCCAGCAGCACAATTTGAAGTGAATCACTGGAGGGTATGGGGGCTTGTTCAAATACTTCCCCGTGGGAACACATGCTTCGCTTCATGCTTTGCACCATTCCGTTGCCTCATCGACACACTGTTCAGCAGGAAGAGATATTAGTCCATGGGGCATCTTTGATGTGTTCTCTGATGACTTCTCAATCAAAATTTTTTGGAGTAGCCTGTCGTTTGGAACAATGGCTTCTCATCTTGGAGTTCCGGGTTTCCAAGTGGACTATAGGCGTTTGTTGCACACTCTCCAGCTACTGTGGTTAGAAATAGTCAACAGGGATTCAGTCCCACATTGATATGTTCCACAAACGACAAGCCTTTGCAAAAGAGCTCTTTCAACGAAAATTCTACCCCACTAAGCACCTAGGTCCAGATATAAAAGTATCTTTTTTTTTACAAAGGAATCACCACTTATCAAGGTTCAGAGGCCACTCGAGAATAAGGGTTAAAGAGTGTACAGTGGTCAAAAAGACAATATCATGATAATCGTTAGAAGTGTAAATTTGGTAAATTGGATTACTTAAGGGGAATGGCTTATCAAGAACTTGTTTACATTGGACTTGAAGACAACCATATTGTAGTCAGCTGGAAAGCAGGTAAACGAAAGATATTTCCACAGGTGTGTAGTTCTCAGAAAGAAGTTTTGTTCATGGAATCTACGTTTAGGTTTAGGCGCAGATGATGGGTGGGGGAAATTATTGATAGTGTTTACAGCCAAGAGTGTTCCTTGTGAATGATTGGCGAGGGGGGGGGACCATAGATTGAAGCAGACGAGCACTTGCCATGAAAATAACGATAAAGACAGGCTTGGAACGTCTCTTCTGTTAGAGGTTGCAGGGAAGTGGAAAGGGCATCCGCCACTAGGCTACGAAGTCTATTCTGAACACTGTCAAGGCAGGATAAGATCTTCCTAGCAGCTCCTGTCCAGATGTGGCAGCAATACTCGATCCTTGGACATACCTCTTATATAGGTAGAGAACTGCATCAGCACGTAGATATCTACTTGATCAATAGAAGGATCTCATCATTTTTCCAGCGACCGTGGCAACGGATTTGACGTACGTATTCCATTTTAGATCAGGAGTAAAGGTCAAGCCCAGAAGTTGTCAAAACATGGAGCCTCCTCAAGATGAGAGCCATTCATTTCAATTGATGCCAGATGGATTTTTCTCGTTGTGATAGAAGGCTGAATTATTTCTTGTTGTCAGCAATTATGGAAACTTATTGCATTTTCGCAGAGAGTTTGCAAGGAGCATCCCTCATTTATAAGATGTGATTGTTTTAATATTGATTGCATGAACGCTCCATCCAGATAATGTTGCACTCGCCCATCGTGTCCCTCTTTGTGGGCTAGATGAACTCTTACTTTAAAATCAACTAATATTTCTCCAAATGGCTTTAAATTCTATTGCTCTTGATTATTAATATGTCTATACTATAAAACATTTTGATCGATGCATCCGTTTAGTTATAAAAGACAACGGATAACCCCTGTAGGGGCAGCTGCGCATGTAATTGTTTGGCAAGGGTTGCGCAATCTCAACTACACCTCTCCTGAATTGGAACTGCCTGAGTCCAGTGGCAAGGAGAAGTCCAGGACGACTGGAAACACTGTCGAGATAAGCAGAGGGCACATGCAGCACCTGGAATATCCAAATGGTCACCCATCTAGTACTGGCCAGGTTCATCGTTGCTTAACTTCGTTGCTTGATCTCAGCACAAAAATTCAACACATATTTATTATATCAGTGTGGATTTGAAATTGCGATCTGGCAAGCTACTGGTTATCCTCGTGCTTCATTCTTATCTCGACATGCCAGGCCATCTACTGCAACGTCTTCAAGTGTTTCGCTTTAATATCCAACAGACGCTTCGTTGTTTCGCACTCCTCGCTTTCAGACACGTGATTAGAAAACCTAAAACGTGTTATCACGAGAAAAAAAAAGTGGGGGAGATTTTTTTGAGACATAATACGCATTTATTTACTTGTTTATTTATCTTCTTCTGTTTATACTTACGTCTTGCCTTATCTACGGATATTTTGGACGCAAATAAACACTCCAAGAACGGACTCTTTTCAGATGCGACTCATTTACGCGTTTGACGATGAAAATACAGTTAAAAGTATAAGCGTGACAGACTAAAATACAAAGTATTTCGAACTTAAATGCAGTGTACCAAGAAATAAACATATGAACAGACAGATTCACTTATAGACTGTGTAAATGCGTCTAAAATGCAATTTTTACCTTAAGCGTGACAGAAAGACGAACAAATCCGAGGATGGACAAAACTTTCCATACATATATATGGGTATACTTTTGAAGCGTGCTACGTGTAACTTAACCGTGACAGACCAAAGAACATACATACAAGCTAACAAATCGTGTGGTAGACGTGCGTGAATTCGTCTAAAATTCTTTTTCACCTCAAGCGTGACAGAATGCTGGACCAATCGATAGATAAGCACAACTTCCCATACATACATCCATGTATACTTCTGAAGCATGCTATACATACATACATACGTGTGTACTTCTGAAGCATGCTATACATACATACATACGTGTGTACTTCTGAAGCATGCTATACATACATACATACGTGTGTACTTCTGAAGCATGCTATACATACATACATACATACATACATACATACATAGTGTGTACTTCTGAAGCATGCTATGTCTAACTTTAGTGTGACAGACCCACACCCCACCCAAAAGAAAAAAAACGGACATACGAACGATCAGATCCTTTTTTCGATGTGCGTGAATATGTCTACAACACTGTTTTCCTATTAAATGTGACAAAAGAACAGACTAGCAAATAGACGGATAGCGTTTATATAATATGTGTGTACGCTTCTGAAGCATGCTACGTCTAATTTAAGCAAGAAAGACCAAAAAAACTGGCATACGAACGGACAGATTCGTTTGCACACGTGTATGAATACATTTACAAATATATTACGCGTGATAAAATGCGGACCAACAGAAAAACGGACAGAACTTTCACAAAGTGTACGTTTTTTTACATATGCATAACTACTTACCAAGGCTCAGAGACCACTCGATGATAAGAGTTAAGAGTGTAAATTAGTCAATTGGACAATATAGTAATCGTTAGTAATGGAAATTCGGTAAATTTATTAACTTAAGTGGAACGGCTTATCAAGAACTTATTTACGTTAGACTTGAAGACAACCATATTGTAGTCACCTGGAAAGCAGGAAAACGGAAGGCGTGCAGTTCTAAAAATGAATCTTTGTTCATGGAATTTACGTTTAGGTTTAGGCACATATAAAGTGTTGGAGGAATTATTGATAGTGTTCTCAGATAGACGAGTGTTTCTTGTGAAAGTTTGGTGAGGGGGACCATAGATTGAAGCTCAGTCGAGCACTTGCCATAAAAATAACGATAAAGCAGAGACAAACTCGCAACATCTCTTCTGTGAGATAGAGGTTGCAGGAAAGAGAAAAGGTATATTTTGAACTCTATTAAGGCAGGATAAGTCCTTTCTAGCAACTCCTGCCCAAATGTGGGAACAGTACTCCATCCTTGGATATACCTAGCTCTTATTTAGATAGAGAATAGCATCATCAGTGAGATATCTACTGGATCAATAGAATGATCCCACCATTTTTCCAGTCGCCTTTGCAACAGATTTGATGTACGTGTTCCATTTAGATCAGGAGTAAAGGTCAAGCCCAGAAACTTGTCAAAACATGAGACCTCCCCAAGACGAGAGCCATTCATTTCAATTGATGCCAGATAGGGATCAGAACGTTGATGATGTAAAGATAGAAGCTTGATTTTAGATGCATTAAAAGTAACCAGCCACTCCTTTCCCCATTGTACCACGTGCTCAAGATCAGAGGAGAGAGAATCAGAGAGAACTTGGTCGTTTACGGTCTTAGGTATTTATGCGCTTCTCAAACATGCTATTTCGACTTTAATCATGACAGACCGAAAAAATGTGATTTTGAACTTATGCTTACTGGATCGAGCTAGAACGGATATACTTCTAGAACATTTACTGTACTCGCATAAAAAGGCTATAGTATAATATAATATTTTATATATCGATTTTCAGTATAGTTGTCCTCAGGTCACATTCTTATCTCGGCAGCCCAGCCCAGCTCATATACTTTACCGTCTTCACGTGTTTCGCAATAATATCTAACAGACGCTTCGTTGTTTCGCACTCCTCGGTTTCAGGCACGCGATTAGAAAACGTGAAACATGTTTTCATGGGGAAAAGGGGGATGATTTTTTTGAGACACAATGCGCATTTATTAACTTATTTTAAACGCGGTCAATATCGCGTAAGGAATCATCGGGCATTATAATCTGACGCTTCTCTACGGGTCTCTCTCTCTCCCTCTCTCTCTGTCTGTATATATATATATATATATATATATATATATATATATATATATATATATATTTATATTACATAGAAAAATGCGATCTTGAAAAGAAAGTAATATGGTTAAGATTACACAGAAAAGTAAAACGACTATGTGTTAAAACTGGAAAAGAAAAAGACAAGATGTGTTTTTTTACATAGGCATATAACTACTTATCAAGGCTCAGAGACCACTCGAGGATAAGGGTTAGGAGTGTACAGTAGTCACTTGGACAAGATAGTAATTGGAAATTCGGTAAATGTAAATTCGGTAAATTTGTTAACTTAGGTGGAACGGCTACAAGTACTTTAACGGTGAACGCTCTGACGAACTGCAAGAACTTGTGCCCCTTCGACGTAAATACCCCCGACAAACCCGGCACGTAGCTAAATCCCATCTCTTCACAGTATAGATCCCTAGATGTAAGAGAGCCTTCTACTCCAGTAGTTTCTTCCCCAGAACAGCTAGACTTTGGAATTCCCTTCCGGGTCCCTGCTTCCCTAACTGTACTAACATGCAGAAGTTCAAGTGCAAGGTGAACCGACATCATGCTGCCCACCTCCTTACACAGTACCCCTTAAGACTATGTCCTGATAGTAGCCCCCTACAACAAAGTGGCAATGTGCCTTGTTTAGAGTGAAAATGTAATAAAAAATTCTAGTAAAAAATATAATAAATTTATAACTTCAAATATTGCAACATTAAGAATGTTTGAAATATACAATTAACATTATGAACTCAATTCTGCAATATTTAAAGTTATAAATTTATTATATTTTTATTAGAATATTTTGCCTTTTTCTTTTTCAGTTTTAACAACTAGTCCTAGTACTTTTCCATGTTTAATCTTGACCATATTATTTTTAATGCTCGCATTTTTCTATGTAATCCATGATGTTTCCAAATTGCTTTGAAATAATAGTGTCTCTCTGTTTCAGTTGTGACTTACGAATTATTAGCGACAGTGCAGCTGAGCGACAGATCGGGACAGCGGTGAATTAGCGACAGTTTTTTAAAAATATTTTGTTACGTCATCATTTGCGCCGTTCCCAGCCCCTTTGAGGTAGTCTTAAAAATTTGATTGCTATGGTACCCGCAAGCTAATAAAAAAACAAAAACTGTCGCTACGTTCCTTACATTTTCTGAGAAATTTTTGGACACAGTAATTTTATTATAACTTTTGTCTTACTGGACAAAGATTATAAATTTTCTTTTCAAAATGTAGCTGATAAAGTGACCTCTGAACTGTAATTTTTTTTTTTTAAATTGGTCGCAAAATGAGTGAGCGGTGAAACTTTAAAGCAGTTTTAAATACGCAACACTAAAACTTAATCGTATATTTAAACACTAGCGTGTTTGAACGATAACGTTTTTTTTTACATAGTAGTCACCACTTATCAAGGCCCGGAAGCAACTCCGGGATAAGTGCTATTGCGTGTACAGTAATTAATGGGATGATATCGTAGTAATCGTTAGTAATGGGATTTGATAAAATGGATTACTTAAATGGAAGTTTTATCAGGAATTTGTTTATGTTGGACTTGAAGACTTCCAAGCAGTAGTTAGGTGGGAAACAGGCAGACGGAAGAGAGTTCCACTGGCGTGCACTTCTAAGAAAGAGGCTTTGTTCATGGAATCTACGTTTTGATTTAGGCACAAATATGGAGTGGGGAAAATTATTGACAGTGGTTTCAGCTAGACGGGTGTTTTTCGTGAGAGATTGGCGAGGGGGAACCGGAGATTGGAGCTCAGACGAACACTTGCCATGGAAATAACGATAAAACAACGATAGTCTCGCAACGTCTCTTCTGTGGGAGAAAGGTTGCAGGGAAGAGAAAAGGGCATCCCCCAGTAAGCCACGATGTCTATTTTGTACTCTGTAAATGCATGTGTGCCTAAGTCCTAACTAACTAATATTCCTGGTGAACCAAGTGCAAAAGAGATCCAGACAATTGCACTTAAGGGACAGCGAGGATACTAAAAGGAGCTCTCGGTTGGTTTCAATAAAAAGCAGGGCAATCTTGGCAGCTGGTTTGGCTGTCCCGTACCCAGCGTTACAAGCTTCAAAGGAAGAAAATTAATAAAAAAATATCTATGTGCATGTATATATCTGAGCGCATACACATATATATATATATATATATATACACCCACACACATATATCCACAAACACACACACACACATACACACACACACACACACACATATATATATATATATATATATATATATATATATATATATATACTTAGGGGATTAGAGCAAGAGTCTAAAGAGCAGAGTATATTTTAATGTATTAGTAAATTCATTAATACAATTAAAATAAAAGAAAACAGTGCTCGTTGTAATGTAGATATATAATAAGCTCGATAGGCATATATATCCTAGAGCTATTTTAATATTGAGTAAGATGATTGATAATGTATAATTAAAATTAAAAATTAAAAATCGGTGACAAAAGGAAGAACAAAAAAAATCAAAATCATGATTTTGTTAGTTCTTCCTTATGAAACCGATTTATATTTTTTAGTTTTAATTATAAATTATCAATCATTTAACTTAATATATATATATATATATATATATATATATATATATACATATATATATTTATGTATGTATATTTAAAAAATTATACATATGTCGCTCACCATTAAGGGGGTACCAGATTGGTCAATGGGAAAATTATTCCCAACAAGCATTTAGGTAAAACTGCACGTTCGTATAAATACTTGAATTCATTCAAGAAAGTATCGCTAAAAAAACAAATAAAAACATATATATATATATATATATATATATATATATATATATGATGAAAATAATGGAAAAAGTAATCTATATTTCTCTCTCTCTCTCTCTCTCTCTCTCTATATATATATATATATATATATATATATATATATATATACATAAAAAATGCGAGCATGAAAAGTAATATGGTTAAGATTAAACATATTAGTTTTCATGCTCGCATTATTTTTATGTAGGCACCGCCAAAAATGGCCGAAAAATCAAGTTGTTGTTGTTTTTTTAAAACGAAATTACATTTATTAAAACCCATTATTTCTGATTAACTTTTTTTTTTCCAGAAGGATAAAACCCTGAATTTTACTATATAGAAAGCAGAATAATGTAAAACTTAGTACCAGATGGGTGACCATTTGTATTAGTTTGGTTTTTAATGAGTATGTGTGTGGGGGCCAGGCTCTCCAAAATTGGGAGGGGGGGGCAATCTAAAGCAGAATAAAAAAAATATTTCAGCGCGTTTGGTCCACCGTAGTCGAAAGGCGGCAAACGTTTCCAAACATGATCGAAAAAATAATGATATTTTTAACACAAAGGGCACAATATTTATCGAATTTTTTTTTGTATCGATTCTTCAAAGCATGCCGGCTCGCTAAAAAGAAATTGTTAATTTATTTATCAAAGATTTTAAAATGGCTGTTTTCGTATAAATATTTAAAAAGAAATTTTTTTGTTTTGCTTTACTTAAATTATTTTACTTAGCATATTAACCGAATTTCATACTTTAAAACTCAAAAGCGGGATATCGAAGTTTTGATATTCAGATATCAAAATAAGGTATGCAAACAAGTTTTTATTTTTATTTTTTTTATCTATAATCCCGTCCCTTACAACATAATATGTTTTGTTCAGTTTCAGATGATTATTTTAAGCATATTTGGAACCCCCTCAAAACAAGTAAGCAATATATATATATATATATATATATATATATATATATATATATATATATATTGTTTATGAAAAAATAAGTACACTGTTATAAAGTTCATTCTTCTCTTAATAATCGCTGAAAATTTCGTATTGATTGGATAATTACCTAATTTTTGGTTGATTTTTAAAAAGACGGTCCGTCAAAAATACTTACCTTCCCTCCCCCACAGTTTTGGCGGTGCCTATTTGTATGTAATCCATGAATTTTCCAGGCTTTGCTTTTGAGCACAGCGACGGTGAATTATCAGCGACAGTACAGCTGAGCGACATATTGGGACAGCGGTGAATTATTCCCAGCCGATTTAAGGTAGCGCAACAGATTTGGTATCTATGGTAACCAACAGCGAATCAGAAAAAAACGTCGCTACGTTTCTTAAAAATTCTAAGAATTTTGGAACACATTAATTTTATTATGGCGTTTGTTTTACTGAAGTAAATGTAGCTGATGATGTGACCTATGAACTGTAAAAATTGTTTGAAATTTAGTCACAAAATGAGTGAGTGGTGAAGCTTTAAAGCAGTTCTAAGTGAGTAAAACTAACACATACCTACTACCGTGTTTGAATTATATATATATATATATATATATATATATATATATATCTTCTTCCAATTACGGGATTTCATTGGATTTTACCTGTGCAAATGGAAATTCTTTTAACTTTTTTGAAGTTTTACATTTGGATTTTACCGTCACTGGATTATTTATCTTCCACCAGACTATCCATTCATGTGTAATCACTTTTTTCTTCACCATATTCCCTCTGCTTCAATTTTTTTTTGTTTGTTTTCAAGTAAGATCTTTGACTTACTTGTTGTTTCATCAAATACTTTTGCATGCAAAATCCGATCCCGCATTTTGCTAATTCCTACCCTCTGATGAGAAGGAAAGTATTTCTTCAAAACTCCGCGAATTAAGGACTATCCACTTATCTAGTGTTCCCTTTTCACATTAAATA
The DNA here is from genome assembly GCF_053919585.1 of Euprymna scolopes. NCBI lineage: Eukaryota > Metazoa > Mollusca > Cephalopoda > Sepiida > Sepiolidae > Euprymna > Euprymna scolopes. The sequence continues at coordinate 70,002,503 of NC_136515.1, read as the reverse complement.
TGTTTTTAACTCATTTCAAAGTGTTTTTTAACATGCTTACTCGTATACATATATATATATGTATATATGTGTGTATATATATGTATATATATATATATATATATAGATATATTATGCTGGTGCAAAAATAATGTCGTTTTTATATATAGTTGAACGTAAAAAACGACATTCTATTTGCACCAGCCTAATATATATATATATATATATATATATATATATATATATATATATATATATAGAGAGAGAGAGAGAGAGAGAGAGAGAGAGAGAAAGCGAGAGAGAAAGATACTAGCAGAAGTACCCGTCGTTGACTGGGTTCAAAAACAGCCTATAGAAAATGGACTGTGATTGATGAAAGTATGATAGGTTATGAAAAGGAGAGGATCGTAAAGAGATAGATTTTGATACTCAAAAATTTTACCCTAAGCAAATTATGATGAAAGTAAAGATAATTTTTGCGAAAATATATTTTTTATATCAACTTTGTTTCCATTCGTAGCCAAGAGTGACCAACAAAATGATGTTTCCTTACAAAGAGAAAATTTTATATATATAATAATATAAATATACAAGAAATAAATGTTACCATAGTCAATAAAAGTTACTTTTATGGTAGAAAAGTTCATTGGTTTGTATTTTTAAGTAGTTTGTAAAAAAAAAAAAATTTAATTCACGAACCGGTTTTAAAAAAATCAAAATGGCAGCGACTTTGAAATGGAGAGTCCCGTTTTCAATTTGAAGGAGGGGCCCCTGAGCATTCTGTGTTAACAATTTAAGAGAGTTCCGTCAACGTAAGGAATATTTATAAACATATTTGAATGTTTTCCGTTATTTTGTGCGTGAAGAATATTCGATTATGGCATGTGTAGTTTATATAAAAAATCGTTTAAGTAGTTATCGACTCAAATTTCGTTTTAATTTCAGTTCGCTGAAATTATTTCAAGTAAAGAGCATTAAGAACTATTTCAAAACAAAACATGAACTGAACTTTTATTGACTATGGTAACATTTATTTCTTGTATATTTATTTTTTCGGGTAGTCGTTTGTTGGCTTTTCTGCTAAATACTCTTACTAAACAATATCGACGAAATATCGAAAAACAAAGAAACAAAAAGTTTTGAAAAATAATGAAGCTTTACTTACCTTAGTAAAATAATCCGAAACAGCAAAATGGGATATTAAAAAAGTAATCACGTAATTACTTTAGTTTTTTAAAGCAAAGAATCGATATAATATAAATAAGAAGAAAATGGCGCCCTTTCAAGCAGAACAGCTTCATTTCAGTTTTATAGTATTGAACGGTGTAGTATGGCGCCATCGGATTCAGATTCGTACTATTGTAATGTAAAGAACACGCAGAAAGGGTTGTAATCAACTGAATTCCTTCTAGTACATTGACATAAAAAGCTTAAACAGATATATAAATAATATATATATATATATATATTAGTCCTCGCGCGAAAGCGCAGGACACAAAATGTTTTAAATAATGATAATAATAGAATAACAATAACAAAGTCTTTCGCTAGCGAGGACTACTATTGAGCGTAACCAGTTATACACTCCTTTTGAAATTTTCATCTCTATTTTCTTCGTTATCTACTGAATATTTTTGATGAAACCTATATGAAATATGTTCCTTATTAAATTGTAAAGATTTTCTATTCTGAAAGAAGTTTAAAAAAAAATAATCTAAAAAAGTTTTTTTTAAGTTTTTGTTAACAAAATTCAGATTTTCTTATTATTCAGACATGTATGACAAAAGGAGAGTTGCAAAAAAGAGTTGTAGAGTGAGGAGAATTACAAACTGAAACAGAGAAAATATTCAGACCTGCAATAATACAAAGAGGGGGTTGCAAAAATGAGTTGTGGTGTGAGGAGAAATACAATCTGAAATAGAGAGTAGGAGAGTTTTATAGATACATACAAAATCACATTCATCTTTTTTAAAATCCAAATTAATAAATTAAATAAAATATAATCTTAAAAAGATAGGATACAAGTTAGAAAAGCATTTCATCCAAGGCATGAAAATTGTTAACAAAATGTTTTTACTATAGGCCTTAAAAATAAAGGTACAAGATTCAATTTGAAATTTATTTATCTTCAAAGTGCGCTTTTATACATTTTACAAAGTAAGGTATTAAATGTGCATACCTTACTTTGTAAAATTTATAAAAGTACACTTTGAAGATAAATAAATTTCAAATTGAATCTTGTACCTTTATTTTTAAAGCCTATAGTAAAAACATTTTGTTTAACAATTTTCATGCCTTGGATGAAATGCTTTTCTAACTTGTATATATATGAGCAAGATAATCTGAAACTTTAGTGTGGCACACCATAGAAAGTGCTATCTCAAAATTAACTGTGACAATGCAACCGACCGTCCCATTCATATAATACTATTAAGGTTTGTATTTTAAATGCTTGTTCAAGAAATCCGAAAATCTTGAACGGTTTCTGCCATTCTCTTCATAAAACCTTCATCCGCTATCAGTCTAAGAAAGCAACGACAAAAATCAACAAATAAAACAAAATGTAATTCATAAAACATGTGTTTTTTTTTCGGTTTTGCATTGCACGTGACCACATAGCCGCGTGGTATGTGCGCTTTTGGACGTGTACCACACGTGACTCTTTTTTGCTTGACATACAGTAACATTTTTATAAACAACTATTTCTTTGTTGGAAAGTGATGATGATGATGATGATGATGATGATGATGATGATGATGAGGATGATGACCCTCATGGGAGAGAGATATGAGATGATGCTTGCCGCTTGGTCGAATCGGGAATTTTTTTTATGGGTTGTCGTTGTCTCTGGCGATTGATTCGTGTAAACGTCTTTGTTGATCTTCTTTTTAATTTTTTTTTATTACATTTTCACCCCAAACAGGGCACATTGCCACTTTAGTGTAGGGGGTAACATCTACTGGGGTATTATGTGGGGAGTTGGGCAGCAAAATGTCTGTTCACGTTACACTTGAACTTCTGCACGCCAGTACAGTTGGGGAAGCAGGGACCTGGAATAGAATTCCAAAGTCTAGAGGTTCTGCGGAAGAAACTACTGGAGTAGAAAGATCTCTTACATCTAGGGATCTCTACTGTGTGGGGACGAGATTTAGCTGCTTGTCTGGTTTGTCGAGGGTGTTTACGTCGTGGGGGCACAAGTGCTTGCAGTTCGTCAGATAATTATCCATTAAAATACTTGTCGAACAGGCAGAGGGATGCAACATTTCGTCGATGGGACAAAGGCCGAAGTTTAGATGCCAGTTCAGGGCCTATCAGATTGGCGATTCCCTTTTGAACCTTGTATAGGAGCGAGAGACTAGTAGCAGACGCACCAGCCCAAATATGACAGTAATACTCCATACATGGGCGAATGGTTGCCTTATAGAGGTACAGGATACTTTCGGGTGTAAGTAATTCTCTAGCACGGTAGAGAGAGCCCACCTTCTTTGCAGCGGCCCTGGTAATGTTTTCAATGTAATTGTTCCAACTCATGTTTCCTGTGAACGTTAGGCCAAGGAGTTTGAAAGATGTACTCTCAGATAAAGCATCGTTGGCCATGGCCATTAGTTGTAGAGAAGGTTTCTTGTAATTATTGAATGAAACTAGTTTTGTCTTGGCGGCATTGAACGTAACAATCCATTTTTGTCCCCATTCCTCTACAGATTGGAGGTCATCCTCTAGGGTTTTTGCTATTTCTTTAGATATGTGTTCATTTGTTTTCCTGTCGTGCCTGTTATAGAGTGTAGTGTCATCAGCATATATACCCATCTCAGAGGCAATATTGTCGGGGAGGTCATTTATGAATATCAGGAACAATAGAGGCCCAAGCATAGACCCTTGGGGCATTCCCGCATTTATATCATATTGTTTTGATCTACGACCGTCGAGTAAAATCTGGATTTTTCTCTTATCTAAGAAGGATTTAATTATGTTTAGTATTCTACCAGTGATACCGTATGATCTAATTTTCCTGAGGAGACCCTCATGCCATACCCTGTCAAAAGCCTTAGATATATCCAGAGCTACCGCTCTGCCCTCGCCGACTTTATCCAGTGAGTGGTATATACGTTCAGAGATTACATTTAGGTTGTCTGCTGTGGAACGGGCTTGTCTAAATACATATTGTTGGTCAGGCAGAAGTTTAGCATCTGTAAGGTGTTGTACTAGAGCATGGTTAATTAAGGTCTCAAATATTTTGGCGAAAAGTGAGAGGAGGCTAATGGGGCGATAATTTAATGGGTCCGTTCTTTCGCCAGAATTCTTGAATACTGGTACCACAGAAGCAGTTTTCCAACAGCCCGGAAAGCAAGATTCATTAAGGCATTTGTTGTAGAATTTTGAGAGAACTGGAGCTACTTCAGCTGAGCACTTTTTTAATAGCACAGCTGAGATGAGATCGGGTCCACATGCTTTTGAAGTGTCAAGGTTTTTTATGATAGCATGCATCTGAGCAGTGGTGATTTTCAGATCGTCTAGCGTGATGTCTGTCCGCATAGGAAAATCAGGTAGGGGGTGGTTGAGATGGTCCAATGTGGAGTTTGAGGCAAACCAACTGGCAAGCATGTTAGCCTTCTCGGTTGCTGAGCAAACAACCTCGCGATTGTTGTTAGTAGGGAAATTGTTGATTGCTCATTATTTACTACACTGTTGCAGATTTTCCAGAAGTCACGAGTTCCTAATTTCTGTGCTTCGATGCGTTTTTTAGTGGTTTCAGTAAATTCTCTTTTAGTTGTCTCTATTTCTTTCTTAACGTTACTACTAGCTTCTATATACTTCTGTCTGTTGGAACTGGACTTATGTCGGTTAAATCTTCGGTATGCATACTGCCTTTGAGCAATTGCAGTTGCGCAAGTCGAAGTAAACCATTGAGGAGAGTGGGGCTTGCTATTAAATTTCCGCATGGGGACATGTACTTCAATTGCAGTTTTGAACCATTCAGTGGTCTCATTTGACACTGTTTAGCAGGAAGAAAAAAAATAGTTTCCCATGGGGCATCTCTGATAAGATCTCTGATGGCTTCCCAGTCAGACTTTTTATAATATTTAATTGTTTTGAGCACTGGTGCTTCAGTTTTAGCTCTAGTGTTTAGGGCGATTTCAACCATTATCACTGCATGATCAGCGTCCCCAAGTGGGCTGTCGGCATTCTCCTGACAAAAGGAGGTTAGACCTGTAAATCTACCTCTGTCCGCTCGTTCATTCGTCCGTTCGTCTGCCAGCATTTTCTCAATAATTATGTCTTGAAATTTTTGGAAATTTAGCACAAACATTAAACATGATATGAGTAAAAAAAGTAACAGAACGGATTTTCCAGGAAAACTCTGGTTGTCCCCCTAAGTGTGTCTATCTCTCTTAAAATGGCTAAAATTGACCTTTTGTGCTCATTAAAAAAAAAGTGATGCCTTGGATTTTTAAGGTAATTTAAGTCACTCTTCTACCTTCTGGATAATATCTTCTGCTTTAAGCTATAAGTTTAACCCTTTCTGACCTGAATTATAATGAAGAGTATTAAAAGATATTTATTGTTAATTTTAATTTAAAGGATACTATGATTTTAAGACCTTTTCACTATAACGATCTTTCATAATGAAGTTCAATAGTTAAACTATCACTAAGAATATTATTTTAATAAATTGGAATTCATTATTGAGATGAGCAATTTCTATTTATTCATGTATTTATTACCGAATATCATCCCCATCTTTTAAGTCGTTGTTTCACGACGTTTCGGGACCCGTGGCGCAGTGGATAGAAACGTTGAATCTCTACAGTTCCAAGTGGGCATTGTCTGAAGATAGCGGTTTCAATCCTACTCAAAGCCGGCCAGGGTCTTAGTTGGACAAAAGTTCGTGAGACGAAAACAACTATGGAAGGCAGTAATTGCCGAGGATGCAGTTACGAGATTTGGAGTTCCTTTCCCGTCGCGATAACCATCTGGAGAAGGCCAGAGGAATAGTTGGCCGAAACGTCGTGAAACAAGAACTTAAAAGATCAGGATAATAGTCCGCAATAAATAAATGAATACGACTGAGAATTTTCGCATTTCATAAACTTACCTTGATTATTATCCATAGTGCTTGAAAAAGTGTATTTATCCTCCACTCTCTGGGACAGATGGCGGCTTATTGAATGTAAGCAATGGACAGTTGCAATCTGGAAGTACCTGGAATCTACCCAGATTCTGATCTGATACGTACGTAACTTGTTTAAATCTATTCCCACTTTTATGCAATTATATTCATTTATTTGCCATTAAACGAATTAATTCAACCAAGTCATAAAGTGCTAACTTATTTTTAAGTACTTTGTTACTTAAACATAAACGTAGTGTAAAGCCTATCGAGTTAAAACGAAAAAAAAAACCCCAAAAAACGTGGTGGTCTCATTAGACTTAAAGTCGAGCATCAACTATCGATTAAAAATCGAAACTTGAACAAAATATCGGTAGAAAAACATTCGAGAAATTCACCATTCATGCGAAAATGTAATTTTCTACAACTTTTATTTAATTTTCGATTTTTTTGGCGATTAGTTAAACACAAAAAACGCATTCATATTAGTAGGAGAGTAACTTACCTTGCCTTTGGTAACATTAATTCTTTGTATATTCATTTTTTTAAAACCCTTTTTGGTTTTATTTGATGTTCTAATAAATGCCCCGTGCCTGTTGTTTAAGGATAGCATTATCTGATTTTTAATAAAAGAACGCTATAATTGATTATATTAGACTGGACATGTTTTTAGGAGAGATGGATAAGCACTACACATTACATTGCATAAACATCTGATTTTAATAAATAAATAAATGCTACAGTGGTTGGTATGGGATAGCAGATCAGGGTTGAATCTTCAATCTGTAACGAGGCCGTTGCTTTTTATCTGTTTCATTACATTTCAAACCTGTCGGACCCACACGCTGTCTGGTACCATCGCGAAGGAACAAGTAAATTAAAAAAAATAAATAGGAAAGAAACAAAACTACGACTAAGCATTTTTTAATTGCAAACGAAATGCATTTAATCGTGTCTTCTCCAAAACAACGCACTTTATTTTATTTCCAAAATCCTTTTGCACACACATGTGCTTTTTTAAAACTCTCTGTCTCGCCCTCATGTTTACACGTCTGTATTCTCCGGCGACCACGTGGAGTATTTTTTCTATTTTTCTTGTGAAACAAATTCGCGCACACTTGCTAATTTACATACGTGCTTTCACGATTGCCGCTGATAATATTTTCGCTAGCCAGCTATTCTTTGGCTGCTGCTGCCGCTGTTTTTCTCACATGCACCCATACGCGCTCTGTTACAAAGCGAGTCATACGAAGCCTAAAACCTGTATTTTATGCCACTTTAATATTAATCAACCTTATTAAGATTAAGATTAAGTAGTACAATACAGAGATATGTTGTTCTCTCTTATATCTACAGGGTGGCCAAAAAGTCAGGTAACATTTTAAAGAAAAACGATATTAGCAATATACGTATATTTAAGTACCATACATTGAAATATAAAATGAAACAAACATGAAATATGTTTATTTTATTAATTGTCGTCCATTTCTCTCTATCAATCGCTGGTAGCGATTAACCACTGATTGTGTAACACGTGTAATCATGTCAGCTGATATCCGCGCAATCTCCTCTTCAATAAATAACTTTAAAGACGCTATTGTATCAGGCTTCTTGCCATAAACGCTATCCTTTACATAGCCCCAAAGCCAGAAATCAGGAGGGGTAGTTTATATATTACACTCAAATATTTAAATAAATAATATTAAACGAATAGAGATTATAATGGATCATATTGTTTTTTCTACCTTTAACATGTTACCTGACTTTTTGACCACCCTGTATGTGTAGTACCTGACAGAGAAGATTTAAGGTTGGAAAAAGGATAAATTATGAAAACATTTCTTTATTTACGGTTATGAATGTTTTAGATAAGGAGTGATTATTCGTATTATTTAGAGTCTTCGCACTACTCTTCTCTTATTAAGTACTAACCTGGGAGGCCGGCGTTGCCCGGGTGTTTGGAAGTCTGTGTTGAGAAAAAAAAAGTGGTAGTATGCAGGCTCGAACCCGTAACGAGAAGGCCGAAAAGAAAGTGAAAGAAAATATGAAAGCTTACCGCTACTCCATGAGGCGACCGGAAGTTTGAACCGTCCAATTTAAATTAGTCAAGATAACTTGCAGAAATGACATTGCTTTTTAAATCTCACACGAAAGCAAATTAGACACACGGTCGTTTTTAATGTGTGTGTGTGGGGGGGGGGGTCTAGCTCCCCCCAAAAAGGCGGCATTCTGGCAGTATCAAAATAAATAGTAATTGTCTCAGTATGAAGGGTTTCCTCACCACTGACCGAGGACCAATTACAGAACAGATACTATATACGAAAACCAGGTGGTTGAGTTCCAATAGTTTCGCTTTATTTATACGAAAAAGACAAACAAATACTGGAGACGACGACACGGCGGGGAAAAGACCTTCGTGGACATACAATAGATTATTTTCACATTGTTTCGGCCGGTGTAGCTTAAGTGATTCAATATAAACTATATAAACTAGAAATTACAACAACTTATTCGACAAGACATACAAAATTTTAATTTTCCTTATTCCATAGAGTTTCCAATAATGACTCGTATCTTAAGAGTTAGCAAAATGATATTAACATGAAGGCTATAAATTTTGCTGGTTATTATGCAAGAAGTTATAATTGGATGAATGTTGATGTTAATGCAAAAATAAATGGCTTAAAAGGATATTCCAAATTAAGTCCAGAGTGCCCCTTTTTGGGGAGGTGGATTTTCCCCACATTAAAAACGGGCTTTGTATCTAACTCTGCCCTCTTGGAGATGGCAAATAGATAGAAACAATCATGACAATAACAATATTAACAACAGTAATTATAACAACAACAGCAACACAAAAAAATAATATTGACATCATATCAAAGAGTTGTGAAGGGTCGAGGAGGATAGAAAGACCGCGGAGCAAAAATCCGCTGGATGACTGGGACCTTAGAGAGGCTTATTCTCACCCATATCCCAGTGAAGACCAACAGTTGCTACTAATGAGCAATCAATGGTAGACGACTATTGCGGTAACACAAAGTAAGTTGTAAAGGTTGTCAAAAAAGTGGGGAGTACTGGAAATCTGGGGAGACTTGTAGTCACTCAGACTCCGGGGAACACCACAGGCTGTTTTCAAAGAGAATTATTAGTCTGTGTGAAAACTACTAGTGAGTAAAAATAATAACAATAGTGATAATAACAAGAACAACAACAGCAATAATAATAATAATAATAATAATAATAATAATAATAATAATAGGAAACTCACGACCATGCATAATGCACTACTCTCAAAGGACGACATTGACAGACTCTACGTGAAAAGGAAAGACGGCGGGAGATGACTGATCTGTATAGAAGACTGTGTGAAGGACATGAAAAAAGAGCTAGAAAAATACATAATGCAAAACACTGAAAGGATAATTATGACAGCGAAAGACACTGAAAAAAAACCCAACAAAACAGAAAACAGCGAGACAAACGACAAAACGAGAAAAGAGAAATGGGAAGAGAAACAATTCCACGGAAGATGCATAAGAATGACAAAAGATGAAAATAACGAAAACACGTGGACATGGATGCGAAAAGAACATATAAACCGAGAAACTGAATCTCTAATAACTGCAGCACAAGATAACTCGATAAGAATCAACCATATCAAAGCCAGGACCGATAAAACACAAGAAAACAGCAAACGCAGACTCTGTGGACAAAGAGACGAAACGTTAAACCATATAATAAGTGAATGCAGCAAACTGGCCCAAGTGGAGAGAGCGGTGTACTGGGAATTGTGCAAACGACTGCATTTTGAGCGTACAGACAAATGGTACAAGCATAAATGCGCAACAACACTCAAAAACAAGAACCACAAAATCCTATGGGACATGGACATACAGACGGACAAACCCATCCAAGCAAGAAGACCAGATGTCGTAATAATTAACAAGCAAGACAAATCCTGTCAAAGCGTAGACTTTGCTGTCCCAGCTGACCACAGGGTGAGTATGGAAGAAAAGGAGAAACAAAGCAAATACACAGAGCTAGCCAGAGAGTTAAAAGGGATTTGTATGATGAAGAAAATCAAAATAGTACCGACAATAGTAGGAGCACTAGGAACAATTCCGAAAAACTTCGAAAAAAGAATGTCAGAAATTGGAATCAGAGGAATAACTGCAAAAGTACAACGATTAACGATAATGAAACGACTGAAATATTAAGGAAACCCCTTGACTGCGGAGAATAATACAAGAAGACAATACAACGAATAAGCGTCACAGGGAATGAAGAACACCGAAGCTGCATATCTGCAAGTTCTACACCCCCCCATCATGCATCCCCCCATTGTTTCATCAGCGCTCCCCCCAATAAAAAAGTGATACCAAAGAGCCGAGAAGGGTGAAGAAGGACTGAAAGACCGAGGAGAGAGCGCGAGCCAGACCTCGACTGGACAAGCGCAAAGAGAACTGGGACCTTGGGAAGGCTGAGTGCCACTCAAATTCCAGTATAAACCAATGGCCACTGCCAGCGAGAAATCAATGGTAAGAGGCTGTTGCGATGATGCAAATTCATTTGCAAATGCTATCGAAGGAGGTGGAGAAAGCTGGACGTCTGGGGAGACTTGTTGTCACTCAGCTTCCAGAGAACATCACAGGTTTCCAATCAGATCGTTTGTTGACCTGTGTGAAAGCTCCATGTGAGCCAATAATAATAATAATAATAATAATAATAATAATAATGATAATAATAATAATGATAATAATAATAATAATAATAACAATAATAACAACAATAAAATAACAACAACAATAATAGCAACAATAAAATAACAACAACAATAATAATAATAAGAAGAGCAACAACAATAACAACAACAATAATAATATAACCACAACAAGTAGAAGTAATAATAATAATAATAATAATAATAATAATAATAACAACAACAACAACAACAATAACAACAATAAAATAACAACAACAATAACAACAATAAAATAACAACAACAATAAGAAGAAGAAGAGCAACAACAATAATAACAACAACAATAATAATATAACCACAACAAGTAGAAAGAATAATAATAATAATAATAATAATAATAATAATAATAATAATAATAATAATAATAATAAACAGGTGGTATTTGTTTATAAACAAGATTCGTAGTTTTACTTTGGTTGAGAATTATTTGTTGACTGAAATACTGGCACGAGCCGGACGATCACGGCCTGTGCAATGGGCGCTTAGATGCATTTCATGCAATACCTACATGCAGAGGGTATGCTAGCTAGTAAATGTTAAGTCTTAATGTTAAGTCCCCAACCATGGATATCCACGACAAATAACATCCTACCTGAGAATTCTTCCTTCAAACTCTTCGGCCTAACATTCTTGGGCAATATGAACTGGAACAAATACATTGAGGACATTGCAAAGACTGCTGCAAATAAGGTGGGTTCCCTCTATCGATCTAGAAGACTACTCACACCTGAGAGTATTCTGTACCTCTACAAGGCCATCATTCGCACATGCGTGGATTATTGTTGCAAAATCTCGGTTGGTGTATCTACCACTAGCCTCTCCCTCTTGGATAGGCCCCAGAAAAGAGTTTTCAATCGAATAGGTCCCAATTTGTCAACTAAGCTCCAACCCCTGTCCTATCGTCGCAATATTGAATCTCTGTGTCTGTTTTACAAATATTTTAATGAAATGTGCTCTGATGAACTCATTGCACTTGTGCCCCCTCGACGTACATATCCCCGCCAAACCCGCTTAGCAACAAAATCCCACCTCTTCACAGTTGAGGTCCCTAAATGCGAGAAGCTTTCTACTCTAATAGTTTCTTCCCTAGAACAGCTGGACTTCGGAATTCCCTTTCTGCTACCTGCTTCCCTGACTGTACTGATATGCAGAAGTTTAAATGTAACGTAAACCAACATCTTGTAAATCTTTCTTAGGCCTAGTCCAAATAGTAGCCCCTTACGTCCAAGTGGCGATATGCTTTGTTAGGGGTGAACGTAATCTAGTAATAAAAAAAAGTGCGATTTAACGGATTATTAACAGGCAGGACAATTACAAAGAATACCGTTTTTTATCAAAAGAAGAAAAGCGACGTCACGCACCGCAGCTGACATGCAATATCTACATATGTAGGGGGTACTCTGGCTAGTATATGTTAAATTTCGGTGAACAGAGCGATTTAGTATTTAACGATTAATGCCCTGGAAAAGTCACTTCTGATTAATGTTTAGTTTTAAAATATGCAAACCAAGAAATGATTTACGGCGATTTTAAATGGTACCTCTTCTTTTATCGTAAATTGGACACATTAATAAGAAAAAAATAAAAGTAAAATCGCGATCTGTAGTCAAATGCTCTGCCACTGAGCTATATCTTCTAATAACAACAAATCTGCTTCTTTTTTTTTTTTTAAAGAAAAAATGTTTGCTGAAATTTTATTTTTCCCTTGGTCGGTGTAACGTAAAATATTCCCCTGTAAAAATTATTTTTCTTGTTATTTATCTATAAGAGAGAAAAGACTACTTTTAAGATCGAATTTTTTTCGATTTTTTTAGAGTTATCGGATGAATTTCTATATAAAATATATTTAAGAACACTGCCAACAATATAAATTATATTTGTGTAAAATTTTCAAAAGATAGGCTCAGCCGTTTCGGAATCTATGAGGAAGGAACACACACACAACTTTTATATAATAGTGTAGATATAGATAACCCGACAAAAAAACTTTAGGGTTTAAGGTCAAGTGAACGTGTAACTTATTGAGCATCAATCTTACTACTGATGAGTCGATTACCAAAGTATCCCTGCATGTTGTTGCACAGCGATAAAAGAAAGGTTGTCGGATATTCGTGGCTGAACTGTTTCATGTCAGCCATATATTGAACGAATCTAAAAACATACTCATTACCATTTGAACGTAATATTTAGGATCATGTCTACAAGTGACGATGTAGTGAGTTAAGAAGCGTGATATCTGTTTATATCACATTTATTTATATTTACTTATTTTGCATTATAATATAATCAGGTAAACAGGGAAAAGGGAGGAAATTCCAAAGGCGAGTAGAAAAAAAATATTAAAATAAAAATTATTTTCGGCATCTAAGGACCTTACTAGTTAAACGAGCTGGATTTTGCTGCATGACGATCAGTTGGGAGTATTATGGAAACATTTTTTAGGAGTTTGTCAGAGCATGTTACATTTAAGTGCGTGTAAAATAGGTAGTGGAAAGCAATATTTTGGTGATGTGACAGAAGTTAATTTGAGTGATAGTTCCAGACGTTTAAACATTTTTTTTGGGGGGGGGAGGAGCTGTATAAGAGAGAGAGAGAGAGAGACAGACAGACAGACAGACAGACAGACTAGTAATAGATGAACCAGAAGTTAGTTTGAGCGATAGTTCCAGACCTTTAAAAAAATTGGGGGGGGGATCTGTATAAGAGAGAGAGACAGAGACTGAGACAGACAGACAGACAGAAAGACAGACAGAGAGACTAGTGATAGATGTATCATAAGGTAGTTTGAGTGATAGTTCCAGATCTTTAAAAATATTTTTTTGGGGGGGTCTGTATAAGAGAGAGAGAGAGAGAGAAAGAAAGAAAGAAAGAGAGAGAGAGAGAAAGAGAGAGAAAGAGAGAGAGAGAGACAGAAAGACATCGAGACAGACACAGAGACAGACAGACAGAGATAGAGAGACTAGTGATAGATGAACCAGCCCAGATGTAGAAACAATAATCAATGCATTGAGAAATCCTGAATTTGTAGAAATATAAAATACCTCCAGGAGTGACTAATTTTCTAGCATGGTAGATGGCGCCCACTTACACCGCAGCAAAACTGAGCACCGAATACACGAACATAATTAATATACGGAAAAATTAAAAAAAAATATATATTAATTTCGTTCATTTCTGCTTTTCCATTATTTATATTATACCTGTGTAGAAGAGTAGTTACAGAAATGATTGTGGGTTTTATTAATACTAGCGGGGGTGCCTGGCGTTGGCCGAGTGTTTAGGTGGTTTAGTAAAGACCTCCGGGCGAGGGGGGTAAAAACAACAGTAGTGGGAGTGCTCGGGTGTTTAGGTGGTGTAGTTGCCTGGGTTTTTGAAGGTGTGTGTTGAGCTAAAAACAAATATTGTAATAGACAGGCGGAAAAGAAAGTGGGGGGTGTAAGGCGTTGGTTGAGACCCTCCCCCCAAAAAAAAGGGAAAATTGCGAGCGCAAACACGTACCGCGAAGGAGGAAAAAAGGTGAAAAAACGTGACGCCTTTGCTGTTGCGCCCATCTCTAAACCGGAAGCGGCATAGGTTTTATTTAAGGGTAGACAACTGAAAAAAGGGGATGACTTTCTAAAATATCGGCGAAAAAAGCGGCCCCTCCCTGTAGAAAAGTGCCCAGTTGAGGGTGAAGAATTAATATTTTTAGCAAATTTTTCGATATTTGTCGTCCGAAGGGTCGAGCCTCAAAACGATACTGATCTTGTGAAAATCCGTCGGCTCTGTCGAAAGTTTTAGGCAGACATACAAACATACATACAGACACTAACAGACAGGTAAAAATTTATCTATATATATAAAAGCGAAAATGTGTGTATGTATGTATGTGCTTTTTCTGTATGTCTACAAAAGCTTTTTTTGTCGTGATTCTCGGTTGGTTCGCTCCTTCTTAAAACTTTTTATATGCTGTCTAAATAATAATATCTGCGACTAAGGAACTCGGGTCCCAGCTATTTTTAATTTACTCGGCTTTTACAAGCTATATTCGAGATATTTTAGCGTAGCGGGGAAGACAGAAACTGGCTTCCAGCGCAAAACTAGGTCAAACATCACGCGACTTAACGTTCTCGCACCTGTTAATTTCGCTTTATAAACGTCAACTTAACACACTTAAAAATTCATTTATTCCCGTGGTCGAGATGGTTAGGTCGCAGGTATTATTTTTCCATTTCCTTTTCACCTCCCCGTCAAAGGTTCGGGGTTCAAGCCTACTTTTCTACTAAAACTTTTTTTTTCTTTTACACCTCCAAACATCCGGCCAACGTTTTTTTTTAACAGGGTTATTTTGATCTACCTCCTCTCTCCCAACACATACACACATCTTAACACACGGGCCCCGCTAGTATAATAGAAATGGTAGTTTGTAGTGTTTAAGTCAGCCTGTATCTCGAGTCTTTAATGTTACGAACATCTCAACTAACATCAAATAGGAGAAACAGGTAATGAACCCAAAGGTTTTACTAGTAATCGTATCTGATTATGTAAAAAATAGAAACCGTTTCGAATAACTAACGTTGCACGTTTCAAAAAAAAAAAAAGAAGCAATATTTCAGCTGAGTCATAAAGGTGTTAACGCGTGAGGAATGAAGTATCATCTTAGATTTCAACGGATTTTTTGGTGATGGGAAGTGAATTCCTTTTCCTTATGTCCTCATCCTAAACTACTGCTCTTCCATCGCAAATTCTCTGGTTGAAAGTGTAAGGATATAACATTTTTCATTGAAATAACACACACACACACACACACACACACACACACGCACACACACACACATATATATATATATATACACACACGCACGCAACCGCAGATGCACACACACACATATACATACACACACACACACACACACACACACACACATATATATATATATATATATATATATATATATATATATATATATATATATTAGCAGGCCATCCGGCGTTGCCCGGTCGTAAGATACGCTTAAATATGATAATTTAATTCGTGCAGATTAATTATTAGAATTTATTTACGGTGATTTTAAATGGTACATCTTCTTTTATTGCCAATTGAACTCATTAAGAAGAAAAATATTCAAATAAAATAATGAGGTACACTCGCGCTGGAACAGGAGATCATTCAATCTGTACTCGAACGTTCTACCATTGAGCTATATCTCCAGTACAATATGTCTGTGTTTTTTTATGGAGAAATGATTTGCTGAGATTTTATCTTTTCCCTTGGCCTGTGTAACGTAAAATATTCCCCTGTAAAGTTTGTTCATGTTTATCTATAAGAGAGGAAGATCGGATTTTTTAGATTTTCGAAAATGATTTGCTGAGATTTTATTTCCAGTATTACCAACTGAGATAATAAAAAACAAAACGAAAAAAAACCCCGCTAGATTAGAGGTCTGAATTTTTCAAAAACCTCTAATTCGAAACAAAAACTCTCCAAAAACAAAAACAAAAAATAGATTTTTATTTCCTACCCAACATAAAAATATTATGATTATATAAAATATTCCATGTTTTCTCACAATCTATTTTTGGAATTTTATTGAAGCTGTTCGCCCTCCAGATTTTCAAATTTCATCAGCTAATTTATACCGTTCTTCAGAGAGAATATATTTTATTTTGCAAGCAGCAAGTCATACAATCAAACAGTGTTTAATAGAGTAAAAAGCTTTTTCACTATATATTTCTGGAATTGTATTGAAGCGGTTAGCACCCCAGAAGGCTTTATATTTTATCAGCTAGTTTTATCTGTTATCTGTTTTGCAAGAAACAAATCATAAAATCAACCATTGTTTATAACATAAATTGAATTGAAATATATTACAAATTAAACATCAAAATAATGGCGAACCTAAATATTTAATATGGCCGAATGAATTCTCCTCCAATACCAGAAAATTTATTTGCAAAATAAAAATTAAAAACGAAATTCCCAAAAGGCAGGCACCACATTTATACATAAATTTATTGATAGATTTTAGAACAATTCTGAAGGGGAGATTAGAAAAGGTAGATAAAATGGCACAAACGTATAAATGGGAAAAATGTCACGCGATGAAAATCATTGCGAATATATATGAAGGGAAAACATTAAGTTTGTCAATTTTAAAAATAAATTATATCTATATCTAAAAGCAGATAAGGACCCTTAGTTATTCCCCTTCAAAAATGAGATACTGCTTATTTAGGCGATTAAGCGCGAACATTCTGAAATATATCTTAGAATTTAAAATGTGGGAACTTTTTTTCATACCAATCAAAATGAAAAATGAACCCTCATTTATAGGACATTTTAACTTTCTGGGAAAGATAATTAGTTTTAATGTCTGTATAATCCTATATCTGACATGCAATGTCAAAAACCACACTAAATCACCTTAAAAAATAAAAAAATACCGAATCTATCTCCCATAGCAAAAAGAAGAAAATTGCTTAACAATCGTGAATCCTAAACTGGTAAATGGCCTTGGAAAGAAGGGCGTTATTTTACATTAAATTGGGCAGCACTTTTTCTGGTCACCATCATTCACAATCGAGTATATTTTTATCTGTTCCGGATATTTTAAAAATGAAAAAAAATTACGATTTAAATATTTACTAATTTTTCGACTTATGTGTATTATTTTTTTTATTTTTCCAAATATAATAAGCGTTAAAATATAGTATCTGCTCTGATACTACACTTTATCTTTTCTGTACTTTGTTCAATGAAGGAGAAATCCTTTAAAAGTTTCCCCAATCCCAAATGCCAATTTTGGGGAGTAACAGGGTTTTTTTACTACATTTAAAACTGACCTTATATCTAACTTGGCCATTGTAGGAAGGCAAGTATTTTTTTTAAAGGGGGGATACTTTGTTTCTATTTTAAATGTTTGCTAAAAAGTAAACATAGTAAACTTCGCTGAGATGTTAACATATGCTGCGCCTTAAAAAATTAGCTCACGCTGAAGATGTAACTATAATAATAAACGTTGAAAAGGTTAGTAAAAATAAGTAAAAACATATAAACGCCATAAACTTCGCTGAGGTGTTAACATATGCTGCTTTTTATTTATATGTAGAATAGTTAACAGTCGAGAATCTAGAAACAATGACAAAATCAACAGGTACTTTATCCCAAACGCAGTAAAATTTAAATATCTTTTATAAGTGCTGACATTGTGTTTACGTTCTTTTTATTTCATATCTTTTAACTGGCTTTTCAACAACTGGTAACTTGTCGTTTAACCATTACGGACTTCATTCTTGAAAAATTGTATTAAACAATCTATGACTGCTACTAACTCTAAATTTGGGAGTGCAAAAATAAAATTATATTAAACAATATAATATAAATGCGGGGTTGCCCCAGGGTTCAATCCTTGGATCTCTATTGTTCCTGATATTCAGAAATGACCTCCCCGAGAAAATTGCCTCTGAGATGGGTATATATGCTGATGACACTACACTCTATGGCAGGCACGACAGAAAGACGAATGAACACATTTCTAAAGAAATGGCAAAAACACTAGAGGAAGACCTCCAATCTGTGGTGGAATGGGGACAAAAGTGGTTGGTCGCGTTCAATACCGCCAAGACTAATCTAGTTTCATTCAATAATTACAAGAACCCCTCCCTACCACCTATAGCAATGGCCAAGGACTCTTTATCTGAGAGTACATCTTAATAAAACATGTATATATATAAAGAGCAAACAGTTAATAAAATATGTTAGAAAACACTTTGAGAAAGAGTTTTAAAAAATATGTAGTCTGAAAAGGAAACACTTGATAAGTGGATAGTCCTTAATCCGCGGAGTTTCGAAGAAATACTTTCCTTCTCATCAGAGGGTAGGAATTAGCAAAATGCGGGATCGGATTTTGCATACAAAAGTATTTGATGAAACTATAAGAAAGTCAAAGATCTTACTTGATAACAAAAAGTAACGCAGGGGGAATATGGTGAAGAAAAGGGTGATTACACGTAAATGAATAGTCTGGTGAAAGGTAAATAATCCAATGACGGTAAAATCCAAAAATATAACTCCAAGAAAGTTAATTGAGTTTCCATTTGGACAAGTAAAATCCAATATATATGTATATATATATATATATATATATATACATTTTATATATATATATATACATTTTATATATATATATATACATTTTATATATATATATACATATATATATGTATGTATATATATATATATATATATATATATATATATATATATATAAAATGTGTGTGACCCTTTTTGTGATTGTCTAGTGTTTACAGTTTTGTGCTCGTCCCTAGTTTTTATTTATTTTTCGTCGAATCGATGTGTCTATAACAGAGTTTTTCTATGATCGTCTAGTGTTCTTGTGTTTGTACGTGTCGATATATTAACAATACAGTTTAACAACAAAGAAACGGATCACAGTTCTCCGAGTGTTTAGCATCACGCAAATCGGAGAACCATACTGGTCCATCTTTGGTTTTGTTTTGACAAATAGCTACAAAGAAGATTCCTCCCAATTACTCGACCAGAAATCGCGAATGTACTTCAGCAACATGTTTTCCCAGAATGTTTTCCTGCTTTGAAAGTTGCCCGCTTGTCCCTAAGTTCCATATTATATCAACATTGATGCGTGTATAACAATTTAGTGTTCCTTTGACCCATCTAGTGCTCTCGCGTTTGTACGCGTCGATATATTAACAGATACAGTTTAACAACGGGTATAGAACATTTACAACAATAAGGGGGTGGATGAAAGTTCTCCAGGTGTTTAACGTCGGTGAAACATACCTGGGCCATCTTTGGTCTTGTTTTGACGGAAAGCTACAAAGAGGTTTCATCCTAATAAATCGACCAGAAATCTCGGATTTATTTTCAGCAACTTATATTCCCAACATATTTCCCTAATTGGTACCGTTACTTTTGGAATGACCCTCATATATAGACATATGTGATATATATATATGATATATATATATGATATATATATATATCATATATATATATATATATATATATATATATATATATATACCTAATTGGAAAGTGTTACATCGTTCTACATTATATCGACATTGACTCGACAGCTTCCCAGGCGTCAGGAGTCCTTCAGGATCGGTCTCCAGCTCGTCTGTCCCTCGACTGCTTCTCTCAACCTCTAAACTCCCAACTTTAAAATCTACTTGTATCAAAAAACTATCTTCCTTTCGTGACATCATTAATACAATAGTAGTAAAATCTTCACCTGAATTTTACATAATCGATAATGTTTATCAAGAAGTTCATTAATTTGGTCAGCTAAAATTCCGCTGTTTAATAACACGTGCATTTGTCTACATATTAATACGATAACGCGCGTGTTGTTTTGTGTGTCACGCTTACATCTTTGTTTTTTTTTTCCAAGTGACTGTCCTTTACTTGCTACGACCTTCCATTTCTTGTAATAAATAATTTTACCAAGAATTCTTCATAAATAAGGGAAACTGTATGTCGATGGGGTACAAGTACAACGAGTTCACCAAAACACACTTGTTATGTAACCGAAGAAATAAGCAAAGCGATGCGACACTGTGACGATAGACAAAGGTTTATAGCCTGGCCGATAGATTTGTGAGTTAGCTGGTCCATCTAAGATGGGGATAACAATACTCCACGTATATGGAAATTGTGCCTTTGTAATTTAGTCTTCATATTCCACGAGCGATGTTTTCGACAAAGAGGGAAGAATTGCTGTTTTCTGGGTCAGAATCTATTCGTCTATCACTTATTATTGGCAAAATTTTTCATTTTAAAGTAGAAGTTTTAGCCATCGAATAAATTATGCCTTGTCTGGGGTGATTTCCATAAAAATGTCAAAAATACGTAAGAATGTCAACGGCGTGTGCGCTCACAGCGCCTGATTGACAATTTGTATTGTAAACTGTAATCTAGTAGACCAAAGAATATTCTGTATCAAACGTAAATGTGATTGACGATCTGGGTGACGAATATAACATCCTACCGAAGAGTTTTTTGCGTCGTTAATAAAAAATAAACTGGATTTTTTTTCACAAAGGCATCACCACTTATCAAGGCCTTGAGATAACTCGAGGATAAGGGTTAAAGAGTGCACAGTAGAAATTGGACAACATAGTAATCGCTAGTAATGGAAATTCGGTAAATTTGTTACTTATATGTTACTCATAAAAAAAACTTGTTTACGTTAGACTTGAAGACAACCAGATTGTAGCCAGCTGGAAAGCAGGAAAACGGAAGACAATTCTATAAGCGTGCAGTTCGAAGAAATAAGCTTTGCTCATGGAAGTTTCGTTTAGGTTTAGGCACAGATAAAGAGTGGAGGAAATTAGTTATAATGTTTTCTGCTAGACGGGTGTTTCTTGTGAAAGTTTGGCGAGGGGGGACCATAGATTGGAGCTCAGCCGAGCACTTGCCATGAAAATAACGATAAAGCAGAGACAATCTCGCAACATTTCTTCTGTGAGAAAGAGGTTGCAGGGAAGAGAAAAGGACATCCCCTAGAGGCTACGAAGTCTATTATGAACTCTATCAAGGCAAGATAAGTCCTTTCTAGCAGCTCCTGCCTAAATGTGACAACAGTACTCCAGCCTTGGACGTACCTGGCTCTTATATAGATAGAGAATTACATCAGCAGTGAGATATCTACTGGATCGATAGAAGGATCCCACCATTTTTCCAGCGGCCTTGGCAACGGATTTAATGAATGTGTTCCATTTAAGATCAGGAGTAAAGGTCAATCCCAGAAACTTATCAAAACACGAGGCCTCCCCAAGACGAGAGCCATTCATTTCAATTCATACCAGATGGGGATAAGAGCGTTGATGATGTAAAGATAAAAGCTTGATTTTAGATACATTAAAAGTAACACGCCACCTCTTTCCCCATTGCACCACGTGCTCAAGGTCAGAGGAGAGAGAATCAGAGAGAACTTGGTCCTTTAAGCTCTTAAATGTGCTACCATAGATAGTAGTGTCATCAGCATAAATGTCTACGAATGATGTAAGGATGTGATTTGAAAGATCATTAATGTAGATCAGGAGGAGAGTTGGGCCCAGGATGGATCCCTGAGGGACTCCAGCATTAATACTGAGAGCTTCTGATTTCTGTCCATCAACCACTAATCTCATGAATCTATCAGAGAGAAATGGTTTAATAACTGAGAAGATATTTCCAGCTATACCGTAGCTGGAGATCTTGTGAAGTAGATCTTTATTCCATACTCTAAATAAAGTATGCTTTTAATACTAATTAATCCGAATTATGAAATACTAAGTTAAGATATCCTTGATCGCACGCACGCACACACACACACACACACACACACACACACATATATATATATATATATATATATATATATATATATATATATATATATACATATATACATATTTTATTTTGAAAAATATTATTAACAAAAATTAATACGTTTTTATTTGGATTTCACCGTGGAATTTCCATAATATCTCTCTTATACTGGAGTAAAAAAAAAAGTACAGAAATGGTGCACATTGTAAATCACTATGACTCACAGAGGAATCGGCCTCGTCTAAGATTTCCACTTATTGGGAGTATGTAAGTATGGCTCACCGTCTCATCCCTTCTTTCGAAGAAGCATCTCGTTTATCTATATGTGCTTCTCTTACCTGAAGAATTACCGAATTCAGCGGGTCTTCTATAGTTTACACATTTAAAGTAGTTATTTGCACATATTAAATAGTACATGATCGTCTTAATTCCGTCATCAAACCCAAGTCAGTTATTTAAACTCTAGGATGACTCCCTGAAAAATGCCGCCTCTTGAAATCGTTCTATAAAATTTAAAATTATTTCCGCAATCAAATTATAACATTTATCATTAGGGCTATGACAAGTGAATATTCTTTTCATTATTTTGACTCTCGTGTATACACCAGTTAATATCTTATATGTTTTTATATAGAGTGATGTGGTTCTCGATTGATTAACTGTGTCTGTGTTGGATATATACTCGAGCGTCCAAAGAATTCTAAGAATATTCTCTTGTCATAGCCTTATTTATCATTTGATGGCGTTTATTTTTATTGTTTTGCTTTACGGCATATCAGACCTTTCCGAGTGCAAACATTTCGCCAAATGTTTTTACGCTTCTAGCTTATATATATATATATATATATATATATATATATATATATATATATATATATATATATATATATATATATATATAGACCAAGTTAAAGGGATTCAGGAGGGAAAACTCGTGAATTAAAACGTTATTAAGAGTGTCCAATAGAAAGAGCAAAATATAATATAAATATAATATAAATATATTGAAGAACCAGACTTTTTCACGGGAACACAATTATGTCGTCTGGAGACGGTTTGTGGTCTGGACCGACCACTTGTCTGAAACATTAGGATGTTTACTGTAGCGACTATATTACATTTGTCTATATAGATTAAAATATTGCATATATATATATATATATATATATATATATAGAGAGAGAGAGAGAGAGAGCGTGCAATAAGTAATTCCCCTGACCAATTCCAGTTGTCTGATCTAGCTGAAATTTTGCATGTGCAATGATTTATAGCTCTATGTGGTATGTGGCAAATTACAGCTCCAAAATAATTATGGTTTCTGTTTTACAGGTGTTTGAACTGAGTCATCTGTGAAATGGAGCCTGTTGAATGTCGAGCAGTGATCCGGTTTTTGTATTTCAAAGGACGCATACCACAGGAGCCTTTTGATGAAATAAAAGAAACTTATGGTGATAATGCCGCATCATATGACCTTGTAAAACGCTGGCATCGTGAATTCAAACATGACCGGAAGTCTGTGGAAACAGCTCCCAGTCCTGGTCGCCCCCCCCTGCTGGCATTGATGAGGCATCTGTCCATCAAGTTGAGGCTGCCATTTAGGAAGATCGGCGCATTGCTATTCGCCAAATAGCCCAAGATGACAAGATTAGTACAGAGTCTGTGGAAACTATCATTCATGACCATTTGCATATGTATAAGGTGTCTGCTAGATGGATTCCTAGGTTGCTCACACCATTCCAGAAGCGAGAACGCGTCGAGTGCTCGAAGATGAATTTGGATGTGTGCCAAGAAAATGAGTCAAATTATTATGCTTCACTTTTGAGGAAATTTAAGGAAGCTATCAAAATCAATAGGCGGGGCAAGATCAGCAAAGGTACCCTCCTCCTGCAGGACAATGCGCCGGACCACAACTCGCATGTCGCCAGATCAGAAGCACAGGCGTGTGGTTATGAAAAATACCCTATTCTCCCTACTCTCGTGACCTTGCACCCTCTGAATTTCACCTCTTCCCAGCCATGAAGTTTTTTTTAAAGGAAAGCGTTTCCCAGATGATGGATCTTGATTTATAACGTCACGTAGTGGTTGGAGGACCAACTCGGAGTGTTCTACAAAAACGGTCTCAAGAGCTGCATCAAACGATGGGAGAAATGCATAACTCTGGGTGGTTCCTATGTAGAGAAAGACTAATAACTGTGCCAAGTTTCGTTGCTCTACCACTATGGGAAGTGGGTCAGAGGCATTACTTATTGCACGCCTCTCGTATATATACATTAGGGTAGGTCGATTTTGGAACTGTACAAAATCGTATTTGAAGAAAATTGCAAAATTATGTCAATTTTCTTTTAAATTTTATATTTTCTTGAGCAGTCCAACTTAAAAATCAAATATATTTGGATTTTTATTGCGGTATCGCTGTCACTCTGGGTACATATCGCTTAAATAAAATCCGAGTGTTAACAAAATGAAAACGATACAATATATTATAATAATAATTATTTTAAGGTTTATTATTAGGTGTTTTTAGAGATTAAACGAAAATGTCAAAAATAAAAAGGAATTCAAACGTTATAATATTTAATTAATATAGAAATATTTATATATATGGGAGTTTTATTTGTTGGATTTGTAGGCTATGCGCCTTATTA
The DNA here is from genome assembly GCF_053919585.1 of Euprymna scolopes. NCBI lineage: Eukaryota > Metazoa > Mollusca > Cephalopoda > Sepiida > Sepiolidae > Euprymna > Euprymna scolopes. Next base: position 69,977,670 of record NC_136515.1, on the reverse strand, counting down.
TACCCCCCAAAAATATAAGCAATATTCTTATTGATAAAGCAAAGTGGACAGGGCAAAAATACAGTGCTAACAACTGCCCCCCCCCACCAAAAAAAAAACAAAAAAACAAAATGAAAATGTGGACAATCTGATATGCATTGCAGTTGATGGGATAATCGATAAAGATACATTCTTTTCTAAAGAAATTGTGGAGGAAAATCGACAGAAAACTGAAAAAAAACTAAGGGACTAAAACACAATTTAACTTTTATAAAAGACAGACCATATGAAAGTAAATATCTGACACAGAGTTCTTCCTTACAGTAGTGCAACAGGTGCTGTTCATATAGAGTAAGTGCTTTGCATGAATTCAACAGTGAAAACACTATCAAGGCTATCCTTCTGGACAACACTAATGCCAACACAGGTCGTAAAGGTAGAATGGTTGCAATTTTAGAAAAAAATTTTTTAATCTTCATTCGATTTGCACTACCTTTCAAGACTCTTTTTAAAACCATTTTCCCCTACTATATATCTGTGCCTAAATCAAAACGCGAATTCCATGAACAAAGCTTCTTTCTTAGAACTGCACGCCTGTGGAACTCTGTTCCGTCTGTCTGCTTCCCGTCGGACTACAACTTGGATGTCTTCAAGTCCAACGTTAACAAATTCATAATGAACCGCCCCCTTAAGTAAACACTTCATCAAATCTCCACACTAACGTACTGTACTTGCAATAACCCTTATCCCTGAGTGGCTTCCGGGCCTTGATAAGTGGTGATCACTGTGTAAAAAAAAACAAAAAAGAATGGATGGTTGCACAAAGGTCCCTACAACATTCAGCGGGTCCCTGGGGTAATTATGCTCAAATGATTATCATGATTTACCCCAAATATCATTTTTCCACTATTAACAGTTCTCTGGATTCAAATTTTGAAAATTGATTAAATAAATTACCTCAGTCGTGAACAAAGATTACTGTATGAATACAAAATAAGTCTTTCTAGAGGTAAGGTTGACTCTAGATATGCTTCATGGAAGATTGATCTTTAAACCAGGCAAGATGCCCAACTTCAGCCATTAGGCTCATGTGTTTATGGACTCGTGGTGCATACACACAAAGGTTCGCAACAAAACTCCAGAGGTTAATAAATTTTATTATAAATGCCTATGCCATATGTTAGTTTGAAATTAAAAAAATAAATAAATTCCACAATGAGTAATTGCACATTTTAATAGGATCCAGAGGATTAAGGAGCAGCCTCATGAAATCCAGCAGATCGCATTTAACAAATATAAGGTAATGCATTTTGTTTACTGCCTGGAAACCTTCTATATTCAATAGTTAAATCTGAGGAAGTTGAAGTAAGGGAAGAAGCTTTAAAAAGAATTTTGACCATTAGGTAAGTAAACATTTAATCATATATCAATGACTCAATTATTTATTCCAATTCATACAAACATTTCAAAGATTTTATTTAATTTCACCATAATTATTAAAGCAGTACACATTGGATTTTTTTAGTATTCAATTAATTTTTATATTCTTTCAGAAGTGGGGAGTCATCCAAGAAACGATTAAAAAGAATACCAAATATTAATTTTAATGCGACTCATTGGACACAATTAATAGATTTGACATTGTGTGGTATTTTTGAACCACTAATGACAGAGAATTTTTCTGATTCTGAATCAATGGGAACAAGCTTGACTTGCCAGATTTGCCCTCACATTTTCAGAGCGTTGAACAGGCAGTCAAGTTAACAACGGAAGCATCACAAACTGTATACGGTTTTGAATCAAGACATCAACACATCTCAGCCAAAGTTTTGAGTCAGAAATTGAGACCGTCATTTTTGTCTAAGGGCTATTATATGGAGCAATTTTACTCTTTATATTAAGCTCTATCAAAATAATGTTTCGTCTTTTCCTTATTTGATTGTTTGTGATATTTTCACTTATAACAAAAAAAAATCAATTTTAAGATATTGAAACATTACTGCTTAATTCATAACAGTTTCGTAATGCAACTCTATGATAAATGGAGAACTTGTCAATCATCTCAACAAAAATAACCTTTTCAGTGACATGCAATATGGTTTCCGCTCTGTAAGATCTCCAGCTGATGTGCTAATTGTGATATCACACAGAATCAGCGAATTTATTAACATTTGATAGGATATGATACGAAGGATTACTTCATAAAATCTCAAGTTATTAAGTTAGATCCATGTCCAAGGAATCTATATCTTAAATTTCAAGTATTTCGACCCAAAATTGTCGGAGGAGTTTGGTAGAGGTCTCAAAAGTCAAATCGTTTAACTCTTACGCCTTAACAGCCAAATTTCTCCATACCCTGTATATCAAATTTCGAGTCTGTGGACTGAAAATTAACAGAGTTATTGTGTAGAGAAATGTACACAGACAAACAGATCAACAGACAGGCAGACACTGCCACTACACACACACACACACACACACACACACACACACACACACACACACACACATATATATATATATATACATATATATATATGTGTGTGTGTGTGTGTGTGTGTGTGTGTGTGTGTTTATTTGTTTTTGTCAGCGATATTTTTTTTTAATGAATTCAAGTATTTATACGAAAGTGCATTTTTACCTAAATGCGTGTTGGGAATAATTTTCCCTTTGACCAATTTGGTACCCCCTGAATGGGGAGCAGCACATATATATTATTTTTAAAATATAATTATCCACTGGCACGTGTTTCATCGTCCACGACTCATCAGAGGGCTGATTCTATCGAGATTCGAAATCGGCACCTCGTCATAAGAAGACTACACCTCTACCACGCGCCTAACTTTCTAAAAGTAATATATATGCCGCTCCCCATTTAGGGGGTACCAAATTGGTCAAAGGGAAAATTATTCCCAACCCGCATTTAGGTAAAAATGCACTTTTGTATAAATACTTGAATGCATTCAAGAAATTATCGCTCACAAAAACAAAGAAAGACATCTACATAAAAGTGATAAACTTAGCAGTCCTGCGAGGTTAGCCGCGTGGTAGAGGTTTAGGCTTCTTATCACGAGGTGCCGATTTCTAATCTCGCTGATGAGTCGTGGACGATGAAACACGTGTCACTGGATACTTATATTTTAAAAATAATATATCTATATATATATATATATATATATATATATGCGGAACATCTATTTAATACTTAACCCTTCTCCTTGAGTTGCCACAAAGCCTTGATAAGTGGTGACTCTCACAGTAAAAAAAAAATGAAAAGGGAGGTGCAGTATATATATATATATATACCAAGTTAAAGTTATTCAAAGGATAAAACTCATGAATTAAAACGATGCTATGAAGAGTACTCAATAAAAAGAGACAAATATAATATATATATTTATATAGACAAATATTACATAGTTGATACACTGAACATGCTAATGTTTAATATTTCGGAATGATTCGTTTATTAAAAAAACAAAGGCTCTTCGTCAAGCAACAGAAATAAAGTTTATCGGCTATTCATCATAGCTGATTTTGAATTGAAAAAGAGAAAAATGTTTTTTTTTTTATTTTAAAAATGATATATTAAATCGTTAACTAGAAGCGGGAGGGGGGGGGGTGATATTGACATTTTAGAACCAGAAAGAAGGAAAGAAGGGAAAAGAGAGTGACAACTACAAAGAAGTTGAAGGAAATAACATTAATAAAAAGGGGCAAGGGTGAAATGAAAAGAAAAGAAAAAGAAAAAGGAAAGAAAAAGGATTATAGAGAGGAGGAAGACATGAGGGGGTCAGTGTATTTACATTACATTACTATAATGGATGGAGAGGGGTGGAGACAATATGTCAAGTAAACATGCGTTTTACATGACACGTGACGAAGGGAAGCGAATTAAAATGGGTGGATGGAAAAAGTGACAGCTTAATAAAAAAAGATTGCTGTAGTTAAACTTCCATATCAATATTTATACATACACTTACTATATACGAAATTAGCAGGACAAATATACATATATACGCACATATGCGTGTAAAAACCAAGATGGCTTCATATAACGAATTCTATGAACTGCTATAGACACACACATATATATATATATATATATATATATATATATATATATATATATATATATATATATACATTTATCACAATAAATAAATAAAAAATTAAATTAAAATTTCCAGTAAGCGATTATGAATTCGTGCGTACGTAAGTTCGATAAATAGGTATAGTTTTGGGCTGTCTCTTATTGTGTCTATCAGGATTCCGTGCATCGACTGTAAGAGAGAATTGTAAAAAAGATGAAGAAATATATATGCTTGGGTGTTTACATTACGCGCAAAATATTAGCATTAAATATTATTGTGTATGCGATTGATTTAATAATGTTTTTAGTTGAAATTTTGCCACATCGATATTCTATTTGTTGAGCATCATTGATTTATGATTTTATTGGGAACCGTTTTCCCAGTATCTTTCTATTAAGTTTTTTAAAAATATATATATATATAGAAATAACTTATCACGTGAAGGTTAACAAAATCTCTAAGTGAAAGTACTTCTGTGGAACGAACCGGATTCGAACTTGGAACGCATAGGTTGTTAATCCGTACCATTAACCACAGAGTCACTGCCATCTCCCTGGCGCTTCTACTGCTTTTCAAAATTATTTATACGTCCTTTTATCACTGAAAAATATCATCGGTTAGGGTTAGAGTTAAATAATATATAATAACAACTTTTATTTCACGCTATCCTTCCGCAAATAAAACATATTGTCACTTGAACGTAGGGCGATAACGGTGGCGAAGTGGTTAACCACATGGACTAGCAACTTGGCTGTTCTACGTTCGAATCCAGTTCGTTCTACAAAAATCAATTTCTCTTAGAATGTTGGCAACCTTCACGTGCTTCATCTCGAAAGAACACGATAGAAACCAATGCCAACAACAGAATCTGCGGATCCATACGATATGATTATGATGATGATGAGGAGGCTTAAACGTAAACGAGCTACTATTTGGGATTATGTCTAACAGTAAACTGTGGGGAGTTGAGCAGCGAGGTATTTGTTCACATTACATTTTAAAAATTTTCCTCGTCATTTTGTTTCAGCTGGTGATGCGGCAACCTACTGAATGGCAGATATTTATCTGTTATTTCCTATATTCCAAATAAAATATCTTTTAAAGATTCTAAGCGTCTTTTTAAGCGCAGTTGTTTGGACGATTTTTACGCTTGATTCACCGGGTATATTTGCCAGTTTTTTTGGGGGGGGGTTTCGTGTATGTTCTCACTTTGTATTTCTTTCTCTGTCATGCACACACACACACATACACACACATATACATACATACACACACATACACACACATACATACACACACCCATACACACATACATACACACACATACATACACACACATACATACACATACACACACACGCACACACACACACGCGCACACACACACATCTACTATTATATGAAAAGAAAATGTGCGTGTGTAAGTTTGTTCCTTATGGACTCGGAAAAAGGCTGGGCCGATTTTTATGAAATTTAAAACGAAGGTACTGTCTGTGCCTGATAGTGTTATAAGATAGGCGTTGTATCGGAATATATTCGATTAGTATCAATATTCGATAATCGAAATAATCCGATGAAAGAAGAAGCAAGCAAGTTTTACCCAATTTAACACCTTACACAGCCTAAAAGTCAGGGAAGCTTGTGATTATTGATGGTATACAAATACTCATTTATAATAAAAGTTTAGTTTTCTCCCACTGCAAGAACTTAGACACCAGGGTCAGAAAGTGGAAACGAGAAGTCAGCGCCCCCGTTGACGGGGCATTCTGACCTACAAAAAGTGCCGGGACAGCTTCAGGCGATTTGCAATAAATTAACCCCTTCTCAAAGAGAAAAGGCAAGGCCTGGATGGGTGGACCGCCTAGAACTGCACAGAACTAAACTCCCAACGCAAAATGACCAGAGATAGGATCATTACAGGAATGGTCTAATCTCTGTTGATTTTAGGGGGTGGGGCAGGATAGCTGAGACATTGCCATTGGGCATTAAATGATTTTTAAAATGGTTGATATTCCGTAAAACAAAGAAAACAAAACCAGGAAACGATTGTACACATAGGAAAGGGTCATGACTCATACATGAAAGTTAAAAAAAATGTTCGGTTCAGATGTGAGAAAAGTAACTGTGTAGCTTCTTAAGTTTCAACTTGTTTTTTGGTTTCGTAAAGCTCACGCTGCCTTCTCCCGTCATTAATAACCTCCCGCTCGTTCATAACAGCTTCTCTGACTCAGGGTACCAATGAGACACTATCAAGCTGCGGATCTACCATAGTTTACGCGGGCAAAAAGCTAACGGCTCGCTTCGGTAGCAATAACCATCGCCGATTGTAAACAAGTGCTCGTTGCTTCTCTCTCTCTCTCTCTCTCTCTCTCTCTTTCTCCCTCTCTTTCACTCTTTATCTCTCTCTGTCTCCCCCTCTCTTTCACTCTCTCTTTCTCTTTATCCCACTCTCTTTCACTCTCTCTCTTTCTTTCTTTTTTCCTCCTCTCTCTCTCTCTCTCTCTCTCTCTCTCTCTTATCGGGCTGGGCAACGCTGGTAAAGTGGGTCGCATAACATGGCGACAAGGTGGGATGGGTTCGGTCGTTTTCATCCGGGTTGAGCGAAATGTGCATTACTTGGACCGAGAGAGATGCTTTTTTTTTTTGTTGAAGAGAAAAACAACTTGCTGAGAAGGGATTGCTATTTGGTTAGCTTACTGAAAATAAAACAGAATCGTCAATGGCTAGCTTATCATGGTACTATGAAGAAGTGTGTTTATCTGTCTCGTATTTGTTTGTCTCAATTTGTTCTCTCTCTCTTTCTCTTTCACTCTCTCTTTCTTCCCCTCTCGTTCACTTTCTCTCTCTCTCTCTCTCTGTCTCCCTCTCTCTTTCTCTCTCTCTGTCTCCCTCTCTCTTTCTCTCTCTCTTTCACACTCTCTCTCTTTCTCTCTCTTTCTTTCCCTCTCTTTCACTCTCTGTCTTTCTCTCTCTTTGTCTCCCCCTCTCTTTCACTCTCTCTCTCTATCTCTTTCTCCCCCTCTCTTTTACTCTCTTTCTCTTTCACTCTCTCTTTCTCTCTCTCTTTCTCCCCCTCTCTTTCACTCTGTCTTTCTCTCTTTCTCTATTTCTCACTCTCTATTTCTTTCTCTTTCATACACACATATCTACTATTATATAAAATGAATTGTGTGTGTGTGTGTGTGTGTATGTGTAAGTTCCTTCCTCATGGAATAGAAAACGGATAGATCGATTTTTACGAAATTTCAAACGAAGGTGCTGTATGTGCCTGGCAGTGTTCTAAGAGAGGTTTTGTATCGGGATGTCTTCGATTAGAATCGATAAGCGATAATCGAAATAATGTCATTCTCTAAGTACCTGTAAATAAATTTCTGTTGTTTTAACTGAAAAAAAAAGAATGAGAATAATTCTTTCTTTATTCTTGTTACGTTGCGATAGTCTGCGTACAACGTGTGAGTCCCGCGTGTTGACATGCAATGATTACGTCACAATCTGCTAAACTAACGATCATTATGTAACAATGAGAGAGATTAGACTATGAATAATTGAAAAAAACAAATGATTAACGATTATTTAATTTATCAAAGTAAGGCGTGGGTTAAAAATTTGAAAAGTGAGATGCATTTTTTTATTTTAAATTTTGAGCAATAATAGTAATTTGTAATTAACTACAAGGGCAAAATAGACATCAATAAATTATGTTGCTTCTACACTAGTGGGACGAGATTTAGTAGTCCATAAATGAAGCTTTCAGATAAAAAGAAACAATTGTTTCAACTGAGTCTAATAAGTTACAACGGTAGTTTCCAAATTATGTTGTCGAAATTATCCGAATATTATTGAATTATTAAAAAAATAACTTTAATTATGCTAACAGGAGAAAAATCGCCGCCATATTTGTTTAATTCGAACGGAAAATTACCTCCCTGTTGAACTCTCCTGTGTTTTACGATCGTTTTCATCAAATTCTTTTTCTTTTATAACATTTTTATCTAATTTTCGTAATTTTTTGATACGATCATCTTAAAAAAAGGACGAATACATAGATACAATCGTTTTCATGCGAAATTCAGTTTTACGATTTCCAAAAATCTCACCCCAATTCTGTAATTCGCCTAAATTATTTTTCAAATAAAAATTAAGATGTTACTTATTAGACATTCAGTATATTTTTTTTTATTTACCTTTATATTAGTTTATATAGTACATATATGTTGAAACATGGGGAAGGACATAGCATATTTGTAGAATTGAAAGACGAATTATATATATATATATATATATATATATATATATATATATATATATATATATATATAAGACATTTATTACTGTGAGTCCAGAATGAGTTTACATATTGTTTGAACTAGAGGAAGATCCTCAAAGAGAGGAAATATCCAACTAGCATCGTCAGAATTCATAGATGGACTATGAATTCTGACGATGCTAGTTGGATATTTCCTCTCTTTGAGGATCTTCCTCTAGTTCAAACAATATGTAAACTCATTCTGGACTCACAGTAATAAATTTCTTATATACTGCTCTGGCTACACATTGAGCACTCTAGTCCGGTTTTTTCACCACTGGTAAATAAATAAATATATATATATATATATATATATATATATATATATATAGAGAGAGAGAGAGAGAGAGAGAGAGAGAGAGAGAATATATATATATATGTATATATGTATATATATGTATATAAATACACGTGTGTGTGTGTGTGTGTGTGTGTGTCTGTGTGTTAGTAGATTATATATCAAATGCAAAGAATATTCATACAGTAACCCCTCGCCACTTCACAGTTCAATATTTCACGGATTTTTCAATATATTAATTATTAATTATGGGCGGATTTCTCCCACAAATCCGCCATGAACCCATAAACACCGTGATAATCGAATATTTATTCTTGTACAGGACTAAACTGTAATAAAGTCCCGTACAACTTAATAAGTGTCACAATATTTCTATTATTATTAACATAGTAAAGGGTGGCTTCTAAACATTACATTGAGAGCATTGCCAGGACCGCTGCGTAGAAGGTAGGTTCTCTCTACCGTGCTAGAAAGCTACTAACACCCGAAAGTATCCTGTACCTCTATAAGGCAACCATTCGCCCATGTATGGAGTATTGTTGTCATATTTGGGCTGATGCAACTGCTGCTAGTCTCTCGCTCCTAGACAAGGTTCAAACGATATATCCTGAAATGTCATCTAAGCATCAACCTCTGTCCCATCGACGAAATGTTGCATCCCTCTGCCTGTTCTACAAGTATTTACATTTAAGAATGCTCCGACAAACTTCAAGCACTTGTACCCGCTCGACGTAATGCTACCGACAAACCCGACAAGAAGATAAATCCCACCCCTTCACAGTAGAGATCTCTAGATGTAAGAAAGCTTTCTACTCCAGTGGTTTCTTCCCCAAAACCGCTAGACTTTGGAATTCCCTTCCGGGTCCCTGTTTCCCCAACTGTACTGACATGGAGAAGTTTAAGTGTAACGTCAACCGACATCTTGCTGCCCAACTCCCTACATAGTAACCCTGTAGCTTATGTCCCTAATAGAAGCCCCCTACATCAAATGGCAATGCGCCTTGTTTTAGGTGAAAATGTAATTTTAAAAAAATATAGGGATGATTTAAACAGTCTATAAACAATTAAATAGGGGAAAATACTATTTTTGTTCTACTTCGCGGATTTTCGAATATCACGGGTTGTCTCGGTCCCCATCTACCGTGATATGCAAGGTAATACTGTACACACACACACACACACACACACACACACACACACACACACACACAAATATACACACATATATATATATATATATATGTGTATATATATAAATTTAAACAAAATAATAATCTTCGTAACTGAAAAGGGACCGCAGAGTGTTTTTATAAGTTTTTTTTTTAATGTAAACATCTGAAGAATACGTGACAAAAAATTCAGCAGTAACATAATTTTGGAGACTTGTTAATCACAATACGACACAATATTGTAATGAGTACCTTTTGAAAAGTAATAAATAACCAACTGAGAAAAATTGACATTTGGAACTTGGAGAATTATTATACTACACTATATATGCTCTGAAACCCAATAAAAAGGCATTCATTAAGGTTGGACTTTTTTCTAAATTTACAAAATTTCTATAAAAAAATTGTTTTCATTATAAAAAACTTTATTCATGAGAATAATAGTCTAACCCATTACGATTGTTATATATAAACCGAGTTAGTTTAAAGTAAATGATTAACTTATATATATATATGCGGAGATCATCGTATAACGATTTGATCACTGTCTGTCTGACGTAATGAACATTTAAAATTAAAATGTTTAATGACACCCTGCACTGAAGAATCCCGAAAGGATGAAACACTAGTGTCTGTAGGTATTTAATTATTATAGTAAAAAAATAATTATGACAGCCCCTTTAAGAAATTCGTTTCTTATCGTTGAGCACTTTCAGTTGAATTAAAAGTCGGTCAATTTAGCTCTTATGCGTAGATCATCAGTATAACGATTTGATCACTGTCTGTCTGACGTAATGAACATTTAAAATTAAAATGTTTAAAATTCAACGCTATTTCACACGGTTAATGGTAGCCGAATGGATACGGCCTCCGCTAATCGAGCCAGAGATGTCTCGTGTCGCGGGGTTCGAATCGTCCGACTGGTAGTAATCGGGACACCCTGCACTGAAGAATCCCGAAAGGATGAAACACTAGTGTCTGTAGGTATATAATTATTATAGTAAAAAAATAATTATATATATATATATATATATATATATATATATATATATATATATATATATATACCATCAGGCCGCCGTTCAGGTTCGAAAGACAAAGGATACCTCCTGTAAGTGCAGCTGCGCATGTAATTATGAGGCCTATATTTGTGTATGTGTGTGTGTGTGCGTGTACATATTAGTAGATTACATTTTAAATCCAAAAATGTTTTCATATATAACTTGTTTCGCGAATGTCAAACAACTTATCAGAGATAGTTAATATTTGCCGCGTAAAGAATATGCAATTCCAAAGTTTATATATGTGTGTGTGTATGTGTGTGTGTAGATGTTTTTGTGGATATGAACATATATATATATATATATATATATATATATATATATGTACAGTATATCACAAAAGTGAGTATAACCTTCACATCTCATCAAATATTTAAGTACATTTATTCCTGGGACAACACTGAAAAAATGAGGTGTGTACTCATTTTTGTGATACACTGTATATATATATATATATATATATATATATATATATATATATATATATATATATATATTCACAAAGACAGACACGCACGCGCGCACACACATGTATATATATATATAAATATGTGTCCGTATATATATATGTATATATATATATATATATATATATATATATATATATATGTAAAATGGTATTATAGATTGCTTTCCTAGATGTAAGTCTAATGAAACCCGCGTGATTATTAAAGAGTGCTCAATGCCAGACAGGGCTCACATATAGTCTGTTTATTATACAAACATTAATGTTTACACATGTGCATACATGTTTCAGTGGAATTTCAAGTTAAAGAGACCACTTCATCAAACCAAACCTTGACTCTCGTTTCAATATCGACCCCTTTTTTTAGTCTGATGAGGTGGTCTCCTTGAATTAAGATTCCACTGAACCATATTTGCACACATGTAACGATAATATTTGTATAATAAACAGACTATATATATATATATATATATATATATATATATACATATATATATATATATATTAGTCTTATATGTCATGCTTCAAGAATAATCAATGGCAATAAGTAGATAATTAGTCATTTCGCGTTCAACCTTGAGATCATGAAATACATAGTTTTGCTTTTTCCTTTCATCCGTTCAGATTAGATCGACGCAAGAATGTGGCACAATGCCGTCGCTGGACGGCGCCACTGCTTATCTCGTAATTTCAATTTCCTTGCGGGGAGAAAGGAAAATGGCTAACAATTAGTCTTTTTTTCACCAAAAACTTGTTTTTGTTCTTTTGTTTTACTGTGGTAATTCTATCCAGTGCTAGAGTGTATGTGTGTGTGTGGGGGGGGCAGGAGTCGGAATTTAGAAATTAAACACAAAGGCAGTTCTGAAGCTCATACAGCGTAGCCATTTTAATACCTATGTATTTAATACCTTATATCGATGCCTGCGTTCAGTCTTAAGAGGGTAAAGTTAGGGTAGCTGTGCGTGTAATCGGGAGGGAAGGGTCGAGCAATCTCCAACTGCAACGCTTAGATCCAGTGGCAAAGAGAGGCTCAAGTACTGACCAGGCTCAACGTTTTTAACGTCGGTGATCTCACAGGAACCGGTGTGTTATATATATAATTATCTATCTGATGATGATGATAATAATAATAATAATAATAATAATAATAATAATAATAATAATAATAATAATAATAATAATAATAATAATTTATATTATATACATATTAATAAATATATAATAAATACTAACAAACACACACACACACACGCATATATATATATATATATATATATATATATATATATATATATATATCAGCCCTTAAAGAAGTCGGTTCTTATTGTGGAGTACTTTACGTTGAAGTGAAATAAGTCGGTCACTTAAGTCCACGTGCGCAGATCGTGACGTTAAAATCACAAGACCACTCTTCGTGTCCTGAATGACATTTACGATTTATGTAAATGTTAATTTAAACTTTATTCCTGTTGCGATTAACGTTAAGCAGTTAGTTCCTCGCTAACGGAATCAGACATGGCTTTATGCCGGGTTTGAATCTCCCGACCGTCCTGATTATTTCCAAAAAGATTAAATACTAGTGTTCGACGGCATTACAAATAATTTTAGTAATAATTATATATATATATATACATATGTGTGTGTGTGTGTGTAATAATTATATATAATATATATGTAATAATTATATATATGTATATATGTATATATATATGTATATATATATATGTATGCGTGTGTGTTGTATGTAATTCAGTGTTATACAAAAAGTAACACGAATGTTCAATATTTCTTTAACTTTGAAATTGCTTTGAAACGCGGAGAAGTAAAATCAGTTGACAAGAGGCTATTCAAAGTGATTTTGAATCATGGGAGTTATGTTGATAAATAAATATTTCCTTAAACAAAATTATGTGAAATTCGTTCTTGTTTTTCGTTAATATTGTTATTGGATATGGTTTATTTCATGTAAATAGAAATATGAAGTTAGAATATTGTTTTATTGTTGTATAGTGGGGGGTTCATATTTAAGAGGTGACGCGGGTGTTCATATTGGGGCACATATATAACGGGACTCATGTTATATAAACATAACGATAGTGATGAGAGAGAGAAGACATTTATATACATTAAAGTTCTGGGATGCTTGCGACTTCATATATATACTGACTGGAGATGTATACAAGTTCTTAACACAGAGGAGGGGAGATGCATAATCCTCGAAGGGTTACACAAAGTTCATTATAGATAATGATAATAATAATTACCTTTTTTGTTGTAACCGAATGACGACACGAGACGACACTTACAAAACACAATGATGACTTCTTTATTCATCTTAGCGGCCAGTCGATGAACGTCAGGAATTCACTTGTATCTACATGGTTGATCTTCTACCCATTCGCTTCCAAGGGATTAACTGACCACTGACTGCCAACTGACTGACTCTCAACTCTCTCTCTCTCTCTCTCTCTGAATGACTCTCAACTCTCTCTCTCTCTCTCTCTCTCTCTGACTAGCTAACTCACAGACTAAAATTCGAACTCATAATATGGAGAAATGTCCTTTCGTCTATGACGTCAGAAGTGTGTTTTCCGAACGTGACTAATTTCACGTGGCTATGCATATGTTTGTCCAAAACACATTTTTGACAACCAAAAATCTAAACTAATCTATTTTTTTACAATATATTTTTAATTTTCATTGTTCATTCTTTTACTGGCATATTTAATATTCAGATTCCTAAATAATGAACAATCAACTCTTTTTTTTGCCGATATAAACAATATTTAACTATTCCTATAGAATTTAACAATACACTAAATTTCTAACATTCCATTTCTTAACTTTGCTTACAGGGTTCGATTCTAGGCTTATTCTAATCTCATTTTCCCTAATCTAATATTATTCTTATTTACATGGAAAGGGGACAGCCCTTCCATGTAACATTATTACCGAAAATATACATTTTTAGACACGTGTAATAAAGTGATACCAACTGGAGATTACCATAACTTCAAAAATAGTTGTTCAAAATCCACAAAAATCAGAGAAATAAGACATCTAATTATGCTCTCCCAGTGTGACAAATTCCACTTACACCCCTATTGGGTCTTATTTGCATACAACCGAATCTATTTTTCACAACATTTGACGGAATCTCCTGATATTAACTCTCTGTGACGAGGAAGACCTGATATTTTCATTGAAAACTTTGCTTTCGTATAAGATTTATCGCCTGAAGAGGACTCTAGTTACTGGTAACTAGCTGACCGAAGCATGCTCATGACTGTGTAGCAACGATGACTGCTTATGTAAAAACAAATAAAAATGATGCTCTGAACAATTTAGGTATTGAGCACTATTGTATTAACTTCGTTAAACTTCATTGGTTACTGAACCTCTAAAAACAATAACCTCAGATTATACACACGCACACATACACACACACACACACACATATATGTCAAAACATCGTTAATTAACTACTCGCAGAGCAGCCGCCGATTACCGTAATGATTAGAAGCCCTGACTGTCGTACGGGCGGTCGGGTTTCGATTCTGGCTTAGGGTAGTTGCCTGGCTAGCCGCACTGATGAGCTGAGCTGTGATACAGCAAAACAGTGCGGTATGTGAATGACTATATATATATATATATATATATATATATATATATATATATATATATATATATATATATATATAAGTCTGACGAGGCTGCTGGATCGTAAACATGGTCCAACATCCGAAGCATATGTAACCAAACAGATAAAACGGTAATAAAAAATAAAACATATATATATATATATATATATATATATATATATATATATATATATATATATATATATATGTGTGTGTGTGTGTGTGTGTGTGTGTGTGTGTGTGAAGGACTAACTATCACTCCTAACTATCTGTTGCAAAGATCAATGAAAAGTGGTTAGATCACACCCCTGCTCAAGTAAGTATCTCACTGCCGATGCAATCCTCTATCTGTATAAGTGCTAGTGTTATGTTGTGTGTGTATTAATAGTGGGTTTTATATTTTATCTGTATATTCATGTACGTGTAAATGAGTGTATGCATATACGTCGTATCATTTACTTGATCGTCTAGTGTGTATATTTTAACATTCATGCAACAGTTCTAACAGAAAATGATTGACGTGGACGTATCAAAACAGCTGTAGACAAACAGTTCTTTTTAATCGATGTAAATAACACAGCACATGCCTGAATTATTTACGAACATTTATTTTCATGATTTTAGCTGACATCTTCAAAGATTGACGTGTCTTTACATCTTGGTTGTCGCCGTCGCTCGAATCAACTAATAATAATAATAATAATAATAATAATAATAATAATAATTCTGATTTCGTTTATCAACGTCTCTCTGCAAAGGGATGATATTCATTTCCAGAGGATTTCCCTCAATCCCGGCTCCAAACCAGGAGCTCCAAAGATCAAGGGGTTTTCTAAGGATGTTGGTGGTACCTACAATTGCAGAGGTCTTAAGGCCACCTAAAACATCGGGGATTTGTAGTTTTTTCAATTGTCCTTCCAGACGACTTGATACTACCCCTAGTGTGCCAACTGCAACCGGGATTATTTATGTTTTAACCCCGTGTATACGCCTTATCTCCAAGGCCAATGGAGCACAATTGCTCCACTTCTCGTTCTCTTTCTCTCTCACATTCCTGTCCTAGGGGATTGAAAAGTTTACAATCTGCCAGTTTAATAATAATAATAATAATAATAATAATAATAATAATAATAATAATAATAATGTTTTTACCCTTGGCCCTGCTTGCCACAGTTAACACAGTTACTACGATATGATCACAGCTCAGATGGTCACAACATTACACTAGGTATGTCTTAAAATGGAGTACTATTGTCATATCTGCGCGGGAGCTGCCCGCCGCGCACTATCCAGGTTGATAGAGTTCAAAGCCGGCTTTTAAACCTCGTAGGCGATGTCCTTTTCCCTTTCCTGCCATCTCTTCCCCACAAAAGAGATGTTGCGAGCCTGTCTCTACTTTTCATGGCAATTGCTGGTTTGAACTTCGATCTATGGTCCTTCCTTGCAAAACTTTCACAAAATCACTCGACCAGCTAAAATCATTATATAAAATTTCCCCAACTCTTTATCTGTGCCTAGATCTAAACACCTATTTTATTAATAAAGCTTCTTTTCCAGAACGTCCACTTGTGGAATACTGTTCTGCTTGCATGCTTCCCGGTTAAATACACCATAGTAGCCTCCAAATCCAATGTAAACAAATTCTTGTTGAACCGTCCCCCATAAATAATCAAATTCTACCCAATTTACACCATTAGCGATTGCTATACTATTACCTTACATTCATTACCTCTTATCCTCGAGTGGCCTTCGGGCCTTGATAAGTGGTGACTCCCAAGTACAAAAAAAAAAAGAAAGAAATGAAAATAGATCCTTCTGAATTGAGAATATCAACTCTCGGGACAAGATCTGTTTTTCAGATAATGCACTTCAATTTTATGTTCTCTGTCAGTGGAGGAGAAATCCTTCACGACTGAGGCAATTTTTATTTTTGTTCCTTTTCTCCACGTTAAAAAACGACCCTGGTGTCTAACTGTCCCGTGGGGAGGCATTGTAAATAGGAACTCTGCTTCAAATGTGAGCCGTCATCCTCTGTGAATTAAATAGAAATAAATTTAAAAAAAAAACAAAAAAAACAAATGTACTTCAACAGAAAGCTTCATTAAACTTGTTGGGACGTTCGAGGTCAGTTCAACTTTAAGAATTATACATACACGCACACACGCGGCTCGCTCACCGCCTGTTTACTGCCATTGCGACATCCTGTTTGCGAAAGGTCAATTTCGTGCTATATTTTTTTTAATTTTCCGCTTTGGCGATGAAAATTAACTTTCGCTTTTGGTTTCTTATTTATTTCCTGTCTTAAGGAGGTTATGTTTTCGACCTCCTCGTAGAAATAATTTATGGAGACAAATCAAACTTTTCTAGTCACGGATCAGCCTAATCGATTATGTATGCATTTTCTCTTTTTCTCCTAAACACTAAGCTAGTCTAACAATTAGGCTTACAATCATATGTCTATGAAAATCCGACTTTATATACACATACACACTTACGTACATACGTGCGTACATACATGCACACATTTGCACATGATTGCAACGTCTTATCAGACGAGTGCCACTCCCTCAGACATTTAAAATCCATGATCCCAAATGCCTGAGGGAGTATCTATACAAAGATGATGTTACAGAGTCTTAGCTTTGTACGACAGCTAAGTCTCTCTCTCTCGGTTCGACATGTTGAGATCCAGCAACAAGCAAGAGCAAGATAGCCAGCAACAAATTAAACTGCAGACCAGCTTAATGCGGGTACTGGTCTCCCGCTTTATGGTTTTTAAATCAGAGATTTGCTTCTCCTAGAAGGGTTGCCTTCACCACGGCTTACGGGAGCCCTCTCCATCCCAATACACATATACACACACACAAATATACACGGTGTTAGTTGGCCGTTGACCCAGAAAAAGAGTTCATTCGTCCTTTGGAAGGTCTTGTTTTTAATCCTCCAGGGAGACTAGCCGTCCTCCTCACCAAACAAGTCTGGTGGGGGAACCAGTTTAGTCGCCGGTGACCCGACCATGAGGCAGGTAGTACTGGGTTACATGGTACCAGTAGCATATGACATGACCTGACACATATCATTTGCACATACGTACATGCATAAACACATACATAGGTACATAAATACAAACGTACATGCACATATACATACACATATACATACGTAAATATATGCACACATACATAGATACATATGTACATGCATACACACATCTACACATATATACATACATACACACATACCTACATACATGCATACTCGCATATATACATACATTTATATGCACTTATATACATACATATATATACACACTAACATACATACGTACATATACACTTACGTACGTACATATACTACATACATACATACATGATGATTGCAACGTCTTGTCAGACGAGTGCCACTCCCTCAGGCACTTAAAGTCCATGAGCCCGAAATGACTTCCATCGCCACAGGACCATTTTTATAGACAAATGCCTGAGGGAGTCTTAGCTTTGTACGATAGCTAAGTCTCTCTCTCTCGGTTCAAAATGTTGAGATCCAGCAGAAGCAAGAGCAAGATAGCCAGCAACAAGTTAAACTGCAGACCAACTTAATGTGGGTACTGGTCTCCCACTTTATGTTTTTTTTTTTTAATCAGAGATCTGCTTCTCCTAGAAAGGTTGCCTTCACCACGGCTTATGGGAGCCCCCTCCACCCAAACACACGCATACACACAAACATTCTGTTCAAATGTTTGTCAGAAAAACATGGTGTTAGGATAATTCACCCTACATTTAACTCTTATCAAATATTCCTCGGTGTGTTTTAAAGAGTGTGGTGATCCATTAGTGGGATCAGGTGGTGGCTGGAAGACGCTGGGTATGGCAACAGGACTCGGCACCGGCCTACAAGTCTAAAGAGACCCAAGCTTTTTTTTTTTTTTACACAGTGATCACCACTTATCAAGGCCCGGAAGCCACTCAGGGATAAGGGTTATTGCAAGTACATTACGTTAGTGTGGAGATTTGATGAAGTGTTTACTTAAGAGGGCGGTTCATTAGGAATTTGTTAACATTGGACTTGAACACATCCAAGTTGTAGTCCGGTGGGAAGCAGGCAGACGGAACAGAATTCCACAGGCGTGCAGTTCTAAGAAAGAAGCTTTGTTCATGGAATCCACGTTTTGATTTAGGCACAGATAAAGAGTGGGGGAAATTTTTCACAGTGGATTCGGCTAGACGGGTGTTTTTCGTGAAAGATTGGCGAGGGGAGACAAGAGATTTGAGTTCAGACGACAAATTCCTAATGAACCGCTCCCTTAAGTAAACACTTCATCAAATCTCCACACTAACGTAATGTACTTACAATAACCCTTATTCCTGAGTGGCATCCGGGCCTTGATAAGTGTTGACCGCTATGTAAAAAAAAAACTGCCTTAGCGCCGTACTTTATAGATTGATTAATGAATTACAAGTATTTAGTATGGCTTGTATCTTAGTTGAAAAGTTATTTTTACAACAAATTTTGCGACGCAATGCTGCATTCTCCTACTTTAATTGAATATTATCAGACGAACTTATTGCATCTGTATCCCTTGGACATATATAAACGTGACAAACCCGTCGAGCAGCAAAATATCACCCCTTTACTGTAAATATTCCTAGATTACGGAGAGCAATCTCCTCTAATAACTTAATCACCCGGACTCCTAAACCTTGGAATTCCCTCCCCGTTTTTTCTTCTTCGACTGCACTAACATGCAGAAATTTAAATGTAATGTTTTAATAAAATCGAAGACACTTATTCAGCAGCTGCACGGCATTTATGCAAATGATAAAACCAGTGCGCGAGCTGACGTCACGACGGAGGAAGAGAAGAGAAAGAAAAGCAGAGAGAATAAAGGCACTACGTGACGAGAATAAAAAAAATCTCGTGCCTGCTGATGTCACAGCGGAGAAAGAGAATGGAAAAAATACAGAGAAAAGGGCACCATGTGCCGAGGACAAAAAAAGCTCGTGTCGGTGTGAGATGGACGTATGACCCGCGGTGGCATGAGAGACTTTTAATGACGAGCAGACACGAAAGAGTCTTGTGAAATACGTGGCGAACTGAAAGAGATTTTTAAAACAAGGTGTAATGCGTTATTTTAGAAAGTACCATGAATAAATTCATTTTATCTCAACTGAAGCCCTGTCGGTGGGGCATTAGAATACGCCACCTGCCCCTCTGCAGAGGGTAAAAGTCCCTCAATGGGGGTCCTGGATATGACCTTAAACTATATCCAATGGTGAGGCCCCAGCTTGCGGGCTCTGGGGAGTGTGGAGCCACCCTTTAATTGCTATTGCTGCCAGGTCAACTCTGGCCCAGAGTGGTAGTACCTGTTAGGGTCCCAACTATGGGTTAAATAGAAACTGACTTGCAAAAAACAAATATATTCTATTAAAAAAATGTTCTTCAAAATCATCGGATTCGGCATTAAATAACCTGAAAAAGGTTGATATGCCGTAAAACAAAAACAACCAACCAACCAACCAACCAAATTATCTCAACTGAAAAAGTTTAGTCGATTTTTTTTTCTTTTCTGTCCATATGCAACTGTCTCGGTATGCCAAGTGTCCGTACGTGTTGACATGTTAACAGACATCTCGTGTATTTCTTGTAGACATGGTCCCAAATAATAGCATCTTACATCAATGTGTCAATATGTCTTGTTTGAAATGAAAAAAAGTTTGAAAAAAAATTTCTGGAACATATTTTCCTACGTGTTCTCATAAATGGAATTTTAACGACGTATGAATATTGGTATCGTTGATATTGTCTTTTTAGTTTGAGTAACTGAAAAGTAAAAATATTTTTTTTTAGTAAAGCTTGTATGTTAGTTGAAAAGTTATTCAACAGAAAAGGCATATGTTTTTCTTCAGCTTATTTGAGTTTTAACGACAATAGAACATTCATATCGTTAATCACATCTTTTTGCTTGGAACAACTCAAAAATATTTTTTACTTGAGAGTCACCACTTATCAGGGTCCGAAACCCACATTAATGAATGCAAAGTGATAGCATAGTCATCATTAATGGTGCCAATTTGATCATTTATGGAAACGGCTCAACAAGAACTTCCTTACATTGTATTTGAAGACTACCATGCTGTATTCAACCGGGAAACAGGGTAGCGAAACATCGCTAATTCTGCTTCTCGTAAAGTAGATTCTCTGTATCATTCTAAACATTTTCTCACACCTGAGGCTATGATATCTATCTTTATAAATGTACTATTACTGTTTTACGGAGTCTTGTTTTCACAGTTGAGCTGGTAAATCTCTGTTCCATTTAAGGGTTATATAAGGTGCAGAAACGGATCTGCAGTTCTGTTGACAGCCGTGCTATCTTCTTCTCTGCAACCCCTCTCTCGCAGACGTGATGTTGCTCGTCTCAGTCTTTTCTATGAATACTATTATGACAGGTACTCTTCCGAATTGTCTAATCTATTCCCTGCATCTTTTGTTCTGGCTCGTTTTACTCGTTGGTCTAGTGGTCCACATCAATTCTCCGTCTTAATACATCATTGTAATGCAGCTTCCTATTTCAGTGGCTTCTTTTCAAGAACTGCATGGTTGTTGATCTTTCTACTTGCTCACTGATTTTCTCTTGTTTTAACCGCCATCTTTTCAAGAGTGTTGCCAATATGCATCGCCTGTCTTTGCGATAATCAGCTTTCGTTTTTGTTAGCTCCTTACATTAAGTAGCTTCACGCTTTGTCTGGAGCGAAAACCAACATGTTGACAGCTTTATTGCGAGGAAGCGGGAGTTAAAGGTGCATAATTGCTAGTTTTTAGTTGGAAATATGCACAATCTAAATCTCAACTAAAATATTCCAATGAAACTAAATTTTTTTTCGCAAGATTCTATATTTGAGTTTTACGTGTTGTAAGAGAACAAAGCTGTGATTGGCCAATAAATATCACGTGTTTTGAGAGCAGAGCATTTTGAAATAAAGTAGTAATTACGTTAAAGTGAAGTTCCTTTTTTTACAAAGGGGTCACTTGTTATCAAGCCTCGAATGCCACTCGAGAATAAGTATTACTGAGTGTAAAGCAGCCACCGGGGAAAAAAACTTACTGATTCTTGGTAGGATATCATTAAAATATTTAAGGATGCGAGACATCAGAAACTTGTTTGCATTTGTACTTGAAGACGTCCATGTTGTAGTCAGTTGGAAAGTATGCTAGGAGAACATAGTTTCACAAGCGAGCAGCTCTGGGAAAGAAACTTTGTTCATGGAATCTGTGTTTAGATTTAGGTGCAGATAGAGAGAAGGGAAATTGTTGTTAGTGTTACTGCTAGGGGAATGTTTTTGTGAAAGTTTTGTGTAAAAGGGATCATAGATTGAAGCTCAGACAAGCACTTTGCCATAAAATAAAGATAGAGGCGAGACAGGTTCACAACGGCTCTTTTGTGTGAAAAAGGTTGCAAAGAAGTGAAAAGTACAACATCCAATATCTAAGCCGGTTCTGAACTCTGGCAAGGCAGACTATCTTACTCCGAACAACTCCTGTATCAAATGTGGCCGCAGTGCTCCAGGGCATTTTGAAAGATTAGCAATGAAGTTAAAGTTGGTTGGTTGGTTGGTTGGATGGTTGGTCTTGTTTTACGGCATATCAACCCTTTCAGGTTATTTAATGCCGAATCCAGTGGTTTTGAAGAATTTTTTTTATATTAGAATATATTTGTTGTATTTTTTTTCAAGTCGGTTTCTATTCAACCCATAGTTGGGACCCTAACAGGTACTACCACTCCGGGTCAGAGCGGACCTGAGAGCAATGGCAATTAAAGGGTGGCTCCACACTCCCCAAAGCCCACAAGCTGGGGGTTTCACCATCGGATATAGTTTAAGGTCATATCTAGGACCGAAGTTCCTATTTACAATGCCTCCCCACTTGGACACAAGGGTCGTTTTTTAATGCGGAGAAAAGGAACAAAAATAAAAATTGTCTCAGTCGTGAAGAATTTCTGCTCCACTGACAGAGGACAAGAAATTGAAGTGCAGCATCTGAAGAACAGATACTACAGGACTGAAGTTAAAGTTAAGTTTCCAACTTTTTTCTTTAATTTTGTAAAGAAACGGTGATTTTTTTTTCTTATAAGAATCGGTCTTTTGTGTGGCAATCATTTTGTTGAGTGAAGCAACCCTCGCAAGAACAAATGAGATTTGGTCACGCCACCTAGCGGCGGCGGCCGATTGGATTCTCACGGACATGAAGCTGTACATCCGGCCATTGTCAAGCGGACGCCAGTTGGATGTAAAGAGAAGAAGAGTAAATGAATCCGTAAGAATTGCTCTTTTGTGTGACGGTCTCTTTTGGTTTCATGCCGGCATCCGTTTTGGACTGCCGTCAAGAGATTAATCAACTCCGGTGTCTGACATCATCAAACTTCATTGAAAGCGCGCTGAAGAAATGAATCAGCTAAGTTGAAGTTTGAATTGTGAGCGGGTGGTTTAGATTGGAGTGAAGAAAGAGATAGAGAAATATAGACATTAAAGAAGACAGAGAGGTGTATAGATTATATATACATAGAGGAAGAGAGAGAGAGAGCGATCAAATAAGAGAGATATAAAGAGATAGAGAGATATAGAAAATAAAGAAAACAAAAAATAAAGGAGAGAGAGACGTTAGCGATTATATGTAGATGGAGAAAAGGAGAGAGTAAGCGATCGAGAGAGATATATGAAGAGATAGGGAGATAAAGAAAATATAAAAAAGAGATATGTGTACATAGAAAGAGAGATATAGAGAAAGAAGAATATATATATATATATATATATATATATATATATATATTTAGATATATTTAAATATATATATATATATATATATTAGTGATGGGACGATTCCAAATTTTTTTTCCGATTCCGATACAGTTACCGATTCTTTTAAAATTTATAAATATTTAATTAGAGATTCGTTGAATTTTTGTAAATTTTAAAATTATTACATAAAACCCGCTAAATTCCGCGTTTATTTTTTCTCAAATGTGTTCCTTTTAATTGATTGAAAATTGTAAGACAGCAAAATATTTATTTTGATTTTAAAACAAAACCAGATTGTATCAGCTCGTCGTACGACACGCAACATGCTACTTGAAAGTTTTCATAAACAGTTGAAAATAGTCGACGATTGGAAGGCAAATTGAGAAAACGATATGAGAACAAAATATTTAACAACGTTACGAACGAATTTCTAAATAATGATGTTACTATTTAGAAAACCATTTTTTAACATGGAGAGGACGTATCTTTGTCCACTATTTAGTGTCTTCTCTCTATGAATGAAGTGAAAATTTTATTCTAATTATAAAAGTTGGTGGATTATTAAATTGATTTGCTTTGCTGTAAAAAACGAGATGCAAATAATAATAATAATAATAATAATAATAATAATAATAATAATAATAATAATAATAATAGTAATAATAATAATAATAATAATAATAATAATAATAATAATAATAAATTTGTAGATTAACACTCTTAGCTAAATCCTCATTTCAAAATGAAATATTACTTCTAGAGTAGATCATTTTCGAATATAAAATTAACGTAAAATAATCATCATTTTTGGATCATTCTAATTCATTATGGATGCTAACTAAATTGTTTCCCACTAACTTAAGTTCGATAGGCAACGTCGTAAAACCATGTGTAATCGCTTAAAAAGGTAGATATCTCACTCAAATAAACGCACATAATTTATCTCTAATCAAAAAAAAACTATTTTGTTTTTGGCTAACTGCCCTAACACGCGAGAGTGTTTCAGAAAAGAACGCTTATTATACGTTAAATTTATATGTGAAAATGACACTACTCATTAAATTCCTAAATAAATCGTTTTATGTTTATTTTTTATAATTATGACTGTTTATAGGTAATGGTTTTATTTAACTTTTAACAGTTACATGTAAAACGGTACATGTAAAACGGTACATGTAAATACGGTGCCCGGAAAACTCGTACCCTGTGTCTTACGATCGTTTTCATCCGATTCTAGGGCTCACGAGTCAGTAAATGCAAAAACAAAGCGCTTCAGATTAACCCCATAATATACACAGAAGTTTGTGAGGTCAGTGAAAGTGACCAATGATGTGGCTGAAAGAGGTGTGAAACTAATGAGTGACTTTGCAACTCAGATCACAAGTGAGCCAGAGCAAAGAAGCTGCTTACTACAAGTTGTGGAGTACCACAGGAAAAAAATTTGACAGTTTCAAAAAAGCCACATTGAACAAGTGATAATACATGTATTAGTAACATCCTATCTGACAGTTTCTTATGCAATATATGTGTCAGTGCAGTGCTATCATACTACCAAACTGATTTTTTGTAGTGTCCCAGCTTTTTGTGCATTAAAATTAGTTAAAATTTACACAGGTGTTTTATTGTGCTTACTACCATATGCAAGAAAATTTTATTAGCTTTCATTTGGTACCACTTTCAATGCTATAGCATCAACTTCTGGAAAGCTACAATGAAAATAAGGACATAATATCCCATATCTTGCAGCGTTTTTGAAAAACGTCAATAAAATTACATGGCTCTTGAGGCAGGCATAGCCAAGGTCCAAGATCACAATAACTGGTATCTTTAGCTAATTTAGACATTGGGAAATGAGAATAATAGCAGTTTCCAGATGTTTGAAGAAAAAGGTCAATTTTGAAGAGGCCTAACCCCATATATATTCGTGAATGTTTGTAGTATCATGTTGAGAATGTTCAACATAGTTATTGGCCTTTTAAAAAAATCTATCTAGAAAGCAAGCTGTATTATGTGTCTCACGACCCTAACGGCTATATTCAAAGTTAGAATATTCGGCTCGCTTGTAAAGATTAGGTTGCGATGTTATTTCGAACTAAAAATACATGTGCACCGACGACGCTTATCACAAAACAGATGACCCAACTAATCTGTATACGATAGATAATCTGCAAATTGTATTCCGTCTATTTAAACGCTAATTACACGCGCACTTGCACAAAGACTCTATATCTAATTATAAAACTCGCTATGCCTGTCTGTCTGTCTCCATATTTTCAAACTCTACCTCTTCTCAAGCTAAAAGTCGCAGAGCAGCGCTAGGGACCTCAAATGATTGGATTTTTTAAGGGCCGTTCTTTTATGGGTCTTTAGCCGGTCAAAAAGTGGTAAAAATTGAAAACATCGTTATACATTTGTGCATTCATCTTAGTTTATTTTTTATCAGCTCATATGCGTGTCACATTGCTACAGTGGTAACGTCACCAGCTTTTTTTTTTCGGTTTTGATTTTAGCTTATAACGCCCAAATAATTATTTTATTATTTTTTAAATCGCGACTAATAATATATACGAAATATGGACACATTAAAATATTTTACGACCGGACAAAACCGGGCGCCCTCCTTCCGCTAGTGATAAATACAAGTTAGGGCTCTCTTTTATGATGGTGTTTCTATTAAAAAAAAACAAAAACAAATCATGTATGATTTAATTGGAATTCATTACTGAGATGAGTATTATTTATTATTTTTTTTTATTGCGAACTATTATCCTAATCTATATAAGATAAGGATAATAGTCCGCAATAAACAAATTAATAATGATTTGATTACAGGGTTTTTAGAAGGAATTAAATCGAATTAAATTTTATTGTTCTCCACGGCACGCTGCAACGATACAGACAAAAGATACCTTTCCATTCTTTAAAATGTTTCAGGGTTGGTCTCCTCGTTAATTTAGTTGCTTGGAGACCCGGGTAAAAAGCACCAATCAAGGATCTGTTCTTGACAATCAGCCGACAGGTGCGGGGGGGGGCAGGAACTTCCCAGTGCCTGTCAGACTGAGTTACGCCGACTGGGTGTTTATCTAGGAGGTCCACATTTCCAGGCCTTGCCACCTGGCTTTCGGGTGAGGCAAGTTTATTGCTTATTACATGAGGCACTCTGACTGGGATGCACAGGCAATTTTTGCTAGGCCAGAGTGCCCCTCCGTTAGGAGCGCTGGCTGGACATCCACACTTTACGACCTTGAGTCACATCTTGCTGAAATCGGCAGGAAGTCAATATCTACAACTAAAGAAGTGACGTGCCAGAATCAAGTAATCATTATAGGAAGCAATGTATCGTTGACAATATTCAAACAATAGTTAGAATTTACTTTATATATAACATAATAATAATAACAATAATAATAATAATAATAATAATAATAATAATAATAATAATAATAATAATAATGACATGATACGAGCATGATCCAGAAGGAGTGGTGATGATGTTAACTGATTGTGGGATGTGAATATCTATTTTGATTGAAGCAAGGAAACCAAACTTAATCTTGTTAAAAAAGAAACACAGCAATACTCATTTATGTGGCGGCAGTGCCAGAAAAAGGTGAAGAATTCTGAAAATCTAGAAAGAGTTGTTGTGACTCAGACTTCAGGGAACACCGCAGGCCATTCTGAAAGAGAAGTCCTTGATGACCTGTGAAAACACTTAGTGAGTAATAATAATAATAATAATAATAACATTATTAATAATAATAATAATAATAATAATAATAACAACAACAAATAATAATAATAATAATAATAATAATAATAATAATAATAATAGAATGAAATAAAATGCGTATTGAATACGTTTGAAGCCAAAACTGCAACGCGAAATGTTTTATAAAATAAACGAATGTTTATTTTTTAAGAAATATATTTCGGAGTAAAACTCCTTTGTCGATCTTTTTTTTTTTTGTTGTTTCTCTCTTTTTCTTCGCCATGATGTCGAGTGGAAGAAAGTTCGATGAAGAGTCCATGTGATGTTGTTAACTGCGGGGTTTTTATGAAGTCGGATTCGTGACGCATTTTCGCGCGGTTTGAAATATATTTCTTAAAAAATAAACGCTCGTTTATTTTATAAAAAAAATTCGCGTTGCAGTTTTGGCTTCAAATGTATTCAGTGCGTATTTTATTTTATTCTTCAAATTTCACTCAGCCCTTCTAACAGATATAAACAAAAAAAAAAAAAAAACTACCCAGATTTTCAAACCGCTTAGTCTATGGTGTCTAGTGATGGTTTCACGATAAAAAATATCAAGTATTCAGCTACGAACAAGATTTGAATTACAATAGACATTCGTGTAGTGAGTTCAATCTCGGCTGCTGCCGCGCTGGCTGGATGTTTAATCTTTGTTTGATAATCAGTCTTTGTTTTCTAATTTGTCCATATAAACGCTAATTACATAAGCACTTGCATTAGGAACCCATATGTTCAAATATGTATATTTTTTTCCAATGAAAATGTATTATTTAGAGGGAGTAAAGCTTGGCCTGATAATAATATAACAGATAGTACACTATCCTCCAAAATAGTAGAAAGTAATTCCTAGGTAGATGGTATCAGGTCCACGGAATAGATACTGCATTAATGTCCTTCGTCTCACTCTAAAAAGCGGAGGAGGTAATTCCTGGGAGGGGGATATCATGACAATGAGACATACGCTACACAATCTCCATTTTGGATTGACCATTAAAAGAAGGTACATTAATCGAAAAATAGAACGGAGGAGATAATGCCTGGGAAGTGAGTACCATGACAATTAGATACACGCTACACAATCCCCACTCTGAATGGAGCATTGAAACGGGGTATATTAGTCTGAAACAGAATGGTAAAGATAATGCCCGGAAGGAGGATATCATGGCAGTATAGTCTTTTCTATGTATTAGAGAGGAGAAAAGAACATCGCCCACTAGATTTCAAAATCAGTTTTGTACCTGTCCAGGCAGGGAAGGAAGCAGCTCCTCCTCAGATGTGGCAAGAGTACTCTATCTTATGACGTATTTAGCTCTTAGCTTAGGATTGCATCGGGAGTGAGATACTTTATGGCATCGTAGAATGATCCAACCATTTTCTGTTATCTTAGCAAGCGAGTTGGTGTATATGTTCCATTTTTAAATCAGGAATGAAGCTCAGTCCCGGAAGCTTTATACATGTTGCGTCCCTAAGACGAGAACCATTCATTTCAATTGAGACAATTAGGAATCAGAGCGTTGGTGATGGAAAGAGTGAGGCTTGGTTTTAGATGAATTAATATTAACTAACCGCCATTTTTCCCATTGCACTACGTGCTCGAGATCAGAAGAGAGAGAATCAGAAGATCTAGGTCATTGCAGGTCTTTGAAGTGCTGCCATAGATAGTACTGTCGTCTACAAACAATTTACATATAAAACATGTGATCCATAGAGATAGATTGTGCTCGTTCTGTCAACTATGAGCAAGTGGAAATGTATCTTTTATTTTAGAAATTTTATTAATTCAAAATAAAAAAAACATTGAAGGCAATAGTAAAAATATGGTGTATGTTTCAAAATAAAGTTTTAGTTTTCTTGAAAATAAAATTTCATAAGTATATAATAATTACCCTAGGATAGGTATCTCTATCTGTACTATTATATAAAAGTAACTTTGTGTATGTATGTGTGTGTGTGATAGTTTATTCCTCATAGGTTCTGAAACGGCTGAGTCTATCTTTTGCAAATTTCACACAAAATCTAACTTATATGTCTGGCAGTGTTCTGATATGTTTTGTACAGAAAATCATATGATAAGTATCAAAAATCAATAAAATCCGATTTTAATATTCTTTTTTTTTATAGATAAAAAAGTATCATTTTTACAGGGGAATGTTTTACGTTACAACAGCAAAGGAAGATAATAGAATTTCAGCAAATTATTTCTTCTTAACCCTCCCCCCCCAGATATATTGTAATCCGGAGATATAGATTAGCGGCAGAGCATTCGACTACGGATCGAATGATTCCCTGATCAAGCCCAGGAGTACGTAACCATTTTATTTTAATTTGTTTTATTAATGAGTTCAATTTACGATAAAAGAAGTGTTACCATTTAAAATTACCGCAAATCATTTCTTCGTTTGCATATTTTAAAACTAAACATTAATCAGAAGTGACTTTTCCAGGGCATTCATCGTCAGGCCCCAAAATCAGCTGACTTAATATTGTAAACAAACACAGACGGAATTTGATAAACGACATTATTATTATTTATTTTATTTTATTCTATTTATTTTTGCGAATTAGTCCACCAGACGAATTATTCGTCATAATATATAATAATTAACATAGGATTGATTCCAAGATAATACATACGCAATCTGCATAAATCAAAAAATCATGTTTAAGTGTATTGTACGACCGGGCAACGCCGGGGTGTCAGCTAGTAAACTATACACACAGCATTAGTTTTTAATTATGATATTTGTTTTCTTACTGGCGAGGGCTCGATTTCGGGCTCACACACATACTAAATAATAACGTTTACAAAAAAATAAATATATATATATATATATATATATATATATATATATATATATATATATATATATAAGTTACTTACCGTGTTACCTATAGTACCTATCCCATAATTCGCATTGAACATTAAGAAATTACAATAATATAATCGTAGTCATTGTTATTGTTCTTTTTATTAAAGCTTTACATTTAATTTTAAAATACGGCGAAACTTGATTGTCAGCCCACTAAATTCCACGAGTCATAAAAGCGTTTTTTTTCTATTTTTTTGCTTTTTTTACGCAGAAGTTATAAATAAAAAGATCTTGCTTTCTCCTAACGAAGAAATGTCCCTGCTATGGGATTTGGTTACATGCTGACCAATCATCGTGTAAGGCGCATCTATCCCCTGAATTAGCTTCTTTGAAAATCATGGTCAATCGGTAGAACGAACCCTGAAAGCTACGAGAAAAGACTCCAACTCTCTCTCTCTCTCTCTCTCTCTCTCTCTCTCACACACACACACACACACACACACACACACGCACGCACACACGCACATACAAAAGCGCGCACACACTATTTGATTATGACTAATGTAGTACGTGTAATATTCCCCTATTATTTATAATTTACTATTCACATCTTTAGAAAATGAATTGACATTTACCAACGGGGAGGTAAGGCCGGCTTTTTCCGGTCGTAAAAGAAACTTAAAATTCGTCCAGATTTCATATATACAGGGTGACCCAAAATAAAAACAAAAGCTAAATGGAGGACATCTAGAACATACGCTCTAGAACAGAGAAAAAAAAGGCCAACGACCCTAGTGTTTTGATGTGATGTTTTGAATATAATAAACTAGTTATGACGAAAGTTTCATTTAATTCAGACAAAACACTAAGAAACAGCCCTAATTAGAGTTGGGACCCGATTTTTGGGGGTCACTCTGTATTATTAGTCGTGATTTCACGAGTAAAAAAAAAAAAGTATTTGGGTGCTATCAGCTGGAATCGAAACCGAAAGCACAACTGTAGTATTCAGAGATGGTGACGTTCGTAGTACCGTACTAACGTGGCACGCCTATAAGCTGATTTAAAATTAAAAATAAACAAAGATGAATATATAAAATGTATGGCGTTTTGTTTTTGTTTTTCAATTTTGACCCCATTTTGATTCCTTAAAATCTATTTTAACCAACTAAAGGCCCATAAAAGGACCGTCCATAAAAAATCCTTTGAGGCCCCTAGCGCCGCTCTGCGATATTGTTTCGGAGAGATAGAGTTTTAAAATATGGAGACAGACAGACAGACATATGGCCTTTTATATATTAGATTTACGGCGATAAAATTTCTTGTATTTACTCTGGTCTCCGGTCAGAAAACTTAGCCAAAGTTTTTTTCCCCCTCGGCACCCAAATTCAACTAGGCCATTTTTATTTGTATATTGCTGGTCCAATTCTGTTCTAGGAAGTCCACTCTTCAATACTTTCTCTTCGTTATTTGAGAAGGGCTTTATTTATTCCTAATTACCTGAGGCACCTCTACCGGAGAATGCTGACGAGATTGTCCAGGAACTTTTTTGTAGATCAGAATGCTTTTCCTCTAGCGCACTAGCTCTCCAACCTTATAAAACCTGTTGAATCAGAGAGCACAATGTTGAACTATCACAAATAGTTTTTTTTTTTTTTTTAACTTTTTTGTTCGAATCACGGGATAAATGCACTCGTTGCGTATAGCTACACTGATAAGTCGTGTACAGATTATATAACTGTACGTTCATCATAATGACTATAACAATTGATTCATCGACATATTTTTGCTCTGACCGCCATAAACTGTCACAATATCAACTATTTTCCCACGCTCATTGAAGCCCACTAGAATACTTCAAAACGGTTCGGTTCTCATTGTGTGTTCACGTCGTAGAATGCATCAACGTCTTTCAGAAAATGACCTTTGACTCCTCTCTCTGTATTTTTTCTGAAAGTCATTTTCCCTACTTCTCATTACACTTCATTTTTACCTCATCTCTCTCTCTCTCTCTCTCTCTCTCTCTCTCTCTCTCTCTCTCCCCTAACTACTTATAACGTAGGAACTGTTTATGATTGCGCATACAACAACTCTTGAAGATCAAGGCCATTGAGTGGCATGCGATTCAAGAGCCTGTTTTCTAAGAGCTGGTCTCCATTAGATGTCTTTATCTCGAAACTTCAGGTCAAGGTTTCAGGTTATGGGAAATATATCATTGCTGTGGTCGATTTCTTAACTGGCCTGCTTTTAATGGCAGAAAAGGCACAATTTCTAATCAAAAACTCCATCAACACATGTAACTCTCCCGTTTGCAACAAAATAAAATCAAATAAAAAAAAAGCCATTACTCTAGGTTTATATCGTGTATGGTTAGTTTGATTTCGTTTTTTTTTTAATATTAGTTTGAGAAGAAAAAACCTAACTAAGAAAAAAACACCTTCAGCAACTTCATCGCCATCAGAAGGCAAGATGTTTTCTGGACAGGAGCTGCTAAAAATAGCCTATCCTGCCTTAACAGAGTACAAAATAGACTTTGTAGCTGAATGGGGGGTGCCCTTTTCTCTTCCTTAAAACCTCTCTCCTACAGAAAAGACGTTGCGAACCTGTTTTTAACGATAAAAATCGTTATTTCCATGGCTGGTGCTCGCCTGAGCTCCAATCTCCGGTTCCCCCTCGCCAATCTTTCACGAAAAACACCCGTCTAGCTGAAACCACTGTCATTATTTTTTCCCTCTATTTATCCGTGCCTAAATCGAAGCGTAGATTGCATGAGCAAAGCTTCTTTGTTAGAAGTGCACGACTGTGGAACTCTGTTCCGTTTGCCTGTTTCCCACCTGACTACAACTTGGATGTCTTCAAGTCCAACATAAACAAATTCCTAATGAACCGCCCCCTTAAGTAAGACACTCTATCAAATATGCAAAAACTAACGGTTATTACGATACCATCCCATTGATTACTGTACACGCAATAACCCTTATCCCGGAGTGGCTTCCGGGCCTTGATAAGTGGTAACCTCCATGTAAAAAAAAGAAAATACATTTGCATTTGCGAAAGTGCGCCGATTCTGATGGTGCTTATTTTGATCAATCAAGTTTTTTTGTTTGGGCCAAGATATGTTCATCTGAAATTAAAAGTTAAGAACCGCAAGAACTTTATTGTCAATATTTTTTTTTTTTTTTAGTTAATTAGAATTCATTATTGGGACGAGTAATTTGTATTATTCATCCAATTCATTTATTGTGGACCATTACCCTTATGTCCTAGTTGTTGTTTCATGACGTTTCGGCCAACTATTCCTTTGGCTTTCGTCAGGTGGTTAACCGTGACGAGATAGGAACGCCGAATGTCCTAACTGCATCATCAGCGACAACTAGGGAAGGCAGTAATTGCTGGTGCTGCAGTTAGGAGATTCGGCGTACCTAACTGTTATCTCGGCCCCAAATTTATTGATCAAAATAAGCACCATCAGAATGCAAAACACGTGTATTTATGTTCTTACGTAATATAACTCAAAATTTTGTCTCGGATTTTTTTTATTCATATTAACCTCAAATTGCCATTAAGAGGTGAATAAGTGAACATGCCTACAGGGGCATTTTAAGTAGGGAGTTGAGCAACGAAATGGCTGTTCACATTACAGTAAAATTTTGCATATCAGCACAGTCTTGAAAGCAAGATATAGCGGGAAATTCCGAAGCCTAGCTGTTCGAATGAAGAAACTTTCAAAGTAGAAGGCTTTTCGGTATCTAGGGTCCTCTATGGTGAAAAGGTGGAATTTTGCTACTTTAATGTGTGTTTTGATATTTTTTTTCGTATTTCGGTTATTTTAAAAAAAAAAACATAGGTAAAGTCTAATTTGAGAAAAACATTCCAAAAACTATTGCCTAGAATATATTGTATTATTTGGATTAAGCTGACTACTGTGCTCACATGTTCACAAAACGTTTCGGTCGATGTAACTTTGAATAATCTTTAAGTGTACCTTGTCGAAGTCGGGAATTTTTCTTTCGAACTCGGGAATCTCCACAGAATTTCGAACGGAATCGTTTATATTATCTATGGAGGAAGCTTGTTCTCGTTTCTTTAGCCATAATTGGGTAGGGGTCTTAAGGAATTTACAATTGCACTTTTAGTATCGTCCGCACTGAGGATTGAACCTTCAATCTCCATAAGAGTGTACCTCACAACTGAATGTTACAAAGTACTTTATCCACTACGCAATACAGAGATCCTGAAGATACACGTAAAGAATATCGGAGGTTCAGTTTGAAATTTTAAATAAGTTCCTGAATTAGAAATGACGTACGTAAAGAAAATCAAAGATTAACATGACTGAAATTTTGTGAAAATTACAATCAAGATGAGAATAGTAGTCCAGACAAATAAAATAAAATAAATTCTCAGTTGTTACAAAATGGAGGGCACTCCGTTAGATAATGATTATATCAGCTAGTGTCAATCGAACTAAGTGCATATCGAAGTGACACGAAGTTTGGGAAATGAACCAGTTCTCAGGAAAAATGAACAGGAAGCTGTGTTGTGTAAAGCTAGGGAGGTAAACTGTGTCAAAAATACGATGAATCAAAGAGATGTCACCAGCACGACGTCACTTATATAGATGTTGCCAAAAACAGTAGGGTTTCATCAGTGAGTTTGCGAAGCAAATCGTCAATAATACTCTAGCAATGAAAGGAAAACTTGGCTAATTGCCAAGAGCGAAGCACTTCCTAAGACTTTTGTTTGCTGTGTCAACTCATATATTTTTAAAATAAAATAGTTAATTAATTAATTAATTAACAGAATAGTAATCTCTCTCATGCATTAACTATTTATCTCCTCTAAAAAAATATGAACTCTCAACCGTCTTTATTTCCGTTTTTATTCACGTATAATGAGAACAGTACACAATCACTGTCTAAAAATACTGTAAATCATCGTATGACTTATATTATTCTATATTTTCGCTTGTAATAAGAATTGGACCTTAGAGTTCAAAATAGACTTCGTAGCCTCGTAGGAGATGTCATTTTCTCTTCCCTGCAACCTCTATCTCACAGAAGAGATGTTGCGAGTTTGTCTCTGATGTATCGTTATTTTCATGGAAAGTGTTCGACTGAGCTTCAGTCTATGGTCCCCACTCGCCAAACTTTCACAAGAAACACTCGTCTAGCTGAAAACACTATCAATAATTCACCCCACTCTTTATCTGTGCCTAAACCTAAATGTAGATTCCATGAACAGAGCTTCTTTCTTAGAACTGCACGCCTGTGGAATTGTCTTCCGTTTTCCTGCTTTCCGGCTCACTACAATATGGTTGTGTTCAAGTCTAACGTAAACAAGTTTTTGATGAGCCGTTCCATATAAGTTATCGAATTTTGATTACTAATGATTACTATATTGTTCAATTTCTACTGTACACTTTTTAACCCTTATCCTTCAGTGGCCTTTTGGCCTTGATAATGTGGTGATGCCTGTGTAAAAAAAAACCTTCAAAAGACTTGTGGCCGACCATTGCTGACAGAAAGAGAACAGTTTATACCTGGATCAAATAGAAGGTTCAGTTCGCAATTGCGAATAACTTTCAGAATTCGACGTAAATAATTTTAGAAGAGATACATTGGCAGAAACGTTGTGAAAATAACAACCAAGAAAAGGATAATAGTTTAAAAACATCTAAATACTACAAATTATCAATCATCGTCTCAAAAAAAGCTCTAAAACCTAAACAGTCGAATTCATTTTCTGAATCAGTGTTAGTTATCATTTATACGGCCTGTCCAAAAAAGTTACTGAAGAGTTTAAAATCTTCATCATTTTACCATTAGTGAGTATTTCTTTCTCTTTTTCAAATATTTTACAGATAATATTTTGAAAATGGATTGTTGATTGATTGTGCTTCTCAGAAAATGCTTTGGCCACAACATTATCTCTCGCTACGGCAATGTCAAATGGCCACATTCCCCAGACTTGACTAGACCCGACTTTTTCTTGTAGGGACATCTTACAGAAAGAGTCTGTCTTAATAAACGCTAAACCCTGCAAGAATTGAAGGAAAACATCAGGATCGAAATAAGGGAGTGTAATCGCAATCCAGAGATTCTGCAATCTGCCATGAATAATGTTTTGGAAAGAGCACAAATATGCGAAGCTGAAAATGGGCAACCTGTTTTTCATTAAGAAAAATTGATTTAATTTTTGTGCTCTGTGAAAAGACAATTCCCAATATTTTAGTCAGATTCTGTTAAAACTGCAGAAATATAGCATCAAAAATAAGGGATGTATTTAAGTTCCAAATCTTTCAGTGACTTTAGGGACACGTCGTAGAAAAGGCGAAACCGTGAAATTCATAACTTATCTACATGGTCATGTCTGGCAGAACATGAACAATCTGCCCTCAGGGATTGGAATAAAACATTCTGTTTAAAATTCTGCGTAATATCTTGCGTTTAACACAAGCATTACAGCGTTCGAAAAGATCCATCCCGAGAAGGTCGGAGATTTCATCGGTCGAAACGTTTTTAAATTAAGTAAACAAGATGAGAATAGTAGTTCGAATAAACCAAATAATCCAATCTATCATGCATCATCTCAAGAAATCAACTTATTTATTATATCATTCTTAGTTATTTTTTATTGTCGTAGGGATTGAACCATCGACCTTTAGAATTACTTCTACTCAGTCGTGGCTGACAAGACGGAAACAATCTACCCAGAAGGATTTGTTTACAGACAAATTCTCGTTAGATCACAGGAGTTAAGCGACATTGAGCCTTGTCAGTATCAGATAAGGTACAAAATTAGAATACCAGGCGCTGTATGTGGAATAACGGTGTTATTACCTTCCCTCAAAATATGAACACAAGACAATCAATATATAAAATTAACGTCGTTACAATCATCTCAACTGGACGGGGTACACAAGAGACTAGGGAATGCTTGTAAGTAAGATATTCCTTAGAAAGATCCTACTAGGCAGGAAGCCGCCTGAGTCTTCCCTAGGTGTGTATCACACCAAGAAATATCTCCTGCAGATTAAAGGGGGGTTCAGCTCGAAATTTCGTATAGTTTTCTGGGTTGGAAGAAAGATTTACGAGTGCAACACGCTGCACATAAAGAAGGTCGGAAATAACATCGGTTAAAACGTTATAAAATTAACAAGATGAGAATAGTAGTCCAAATATTCCAAACTAGCAGGACCTGTAGAAATTTCACAGCCGACTCTTTCATATGTAATATATTGATGTTGGCATTCTGAGGGTGTTCAACGTAAATGAAAACGCCCTGATATTATTGTAGCTCTTTTGTTAAAACTGCAAACGTAGTTATCTAAGCAAGCAGGGACACCCGGCGTAGCCCATATATATATATATATATATATATATATATATATATATATATATATATATATAGAGAGAGAGAGAGAGAGAGAGAAAGAGAGAGAGAGAGAGGGGGAGACAACTAGAGTTCTTCAACTATAATGGAAACCGAAACCAAAACTTGTAATTAATTCTTGGTAAAATTATTTATTACAAGAAATAGAAGGTCATAACAATTAAACGACAGTCACTCGGAAGAAAAAAGATGTAAGTGTGACACACAAAAGAACGCACACACACACACACACACTATTGTATTAATATATAGATTATACGAAATAGAACGTTGATATAAAACATTCCTAGAATTGCACTTGACGACTTTTAAGTATTTATTGTTTTCGCCTTTTTGTGAATCAAAAATGGGATTGGTCTTTAAGTGTCTTACTTTCCCTCCAAATTCAACAGAATTGAATAATCATTCAAGATAAGATTGACCCCCTTTAGTTTTGTTTTCGTTTCTCGCGTCCAACTTGCCTGCCACTTTTGATAAAGCTCAATTGATTTTGTATTAATTTTATTTGATCTTTTAAAAGTGTTTGTTTTTCTGTACTTCATTTCAAATGTCCTTTATTCACAGAAGTACTATGTTAATGCGTGCTTATTCGTAAAAATAAACAAAAAAATGTTTATATTATTTACATTATTCAGACTACTAGTCTCATCTCGAAAACTATTTTCATAACCTTTCGGTCGATGTAACCTCCGACCTTCATCAGGTGAATCTTGTAAAACTGCGGATTTTTTTTTTCTGTCGAACTCGTAAATCTGCACGAAATTTCCAACGGAACCCTCCATTTAATCTACGTGGCGCAGTGGATAAAGTGCTTGGTTAAATTCAGTTGTAACGTTTTCTTTTCTGGAGGTTAAAGGTTAAATCCTCAGTGCGGGCGACACTAACAATACAATTGCAAATCACGTAGAATTTCTATCTATTCATGGCTGACGGAACGAGATCATTCTACCTCTTTTAAATGAATTCAATGATTAAATGTTCGAAAGTCCGTGCAGATTCCCGAGTTCGACAGAAAAAATCCGGAGTTCGATATAAGACACCTGAAGAAGATCGGAAGTTGCATCGAATGAAACGTTGTGAAAATAACACTCAAGATGAGAATAATACAATTAACCAATCCTCATCTAAAAAAAAAACAGAAACGTGATAAAATATTCATTATTTTATTAAGGTAAAAAGCAATTAGAGGCTAAAAAAATATGCATCAATTTCATTTTTCATAATCCGTAAAACTTGGTTACCTCTGTGTTGTCCTTTTGTCCTCGCGTTCCATGAGCGGTATTTCTGACAAAAGAGGAATAATTGCTGCTTTGTGGTTTGCCATTGTTTTTAATGGATATGTGGAGATTTTCCAAATCTTTTTTGTGTATTAAACATGATTCAACTTTCAATCTCTCCATCTCATTAACCTTTATCCTCGAAGTCATTTTGGCCTTGTTAACTGATGATTTATCAGTAATTTAGTTTATTTCTTTTTTATTATTACGAAGTCCCCGATTATTAAGGCGAAAAAGCTACTCTAGAACAAGGGTTAATGAATGTGAAGTGAGCGCTGAGATAATACCACGAAGATCGGTCCTGGTGGGAGTTTGGTATAACTTGATTATTTAAGAGGACGGCTCAACAAGAACTTGTTTACATTGGACTTGAAACGACCATGTTATAATGTTGGAGTAGGCAACTTTCTGCTAACTGCGTGTCGACTTAAGTTTTCGAATTATCTAGAATGCCAACAACACACGTACTTAGTATTTTTTTTTTTTTTCATTTTAAATGCAACTGAACACTCACTTTTATATTGATGATTTTTAAAAGTTTTCGGCTATGCTGAAAACGAATATCACAATTAAATTAATCGAAGACAAGTAGTTTTCTAGATATTAACATCTTTATGATCCAATGTTTTTACTGGCGGCCATGTTTTTTCCAACCGAAAAGTACTAATGCGCGTGCATATTACAAAACACCACACTCCTCCTCATGTTAAGAATGGCGACCGCCATCACCAGGTATTAAGTAATACTGTGAAAATATCTTAATATCTAGAAAACTAATAAATGTTCGTTTTCAGTTGATCCGAAATCCTATAAAAGTTTGCAATTTAAAGATGGGTTGGTGGCTGACAAGAAACTACGATTGTTCAACCCGGCTACATCACAAATAATCATCACAGAGGCCAAAATAACTCATAAATGTTGTCAAAATGTTTTCTGCTTTAATTGTGTTATCTAATTTATAAAGCATATTCTGTCTGTCTGTCTGTCTCCATATTTTCAAACTCTATATCTTCCGAAATTAAAAGTCGCAGAGCGGCGCTCCGGCTTCAAATGATTGGATTTTTATAGACCGTTCTTTTACGGGTCTTTAGCCGGTTAAAATAGTTTTTAAGGGGTGAAAATTGAAAAACAAATTTTGTACATTAATCTTAGCTTTATGCATGTCACGTTGGTACAGTGGTAACGTCAGCAGCTTTGAATGTTGCTGTTTTTCTTTCGGTTTCAATTCTAGCTAATGGTACTTGAATACTCTTTTTGTACTTTTGAAATACGAAATCTGGACAAATTAAAATATCATATTTAAGCGTATTTTACGAGCGGGCAAAGCCGGGTGCCCTCCCCCCGTTAGTAAAGGGATAATAAGCAACAGAACTCTTAATAAAATGTGATTATTTTCATGGTATCTTGCAACCACGGGTAGGCGAGGGTTAGGGTTAGGCTTAGGCTAGGCGAGGCAAATAATTTAACTCCGTGCTTTTGTCGAGAGCACCACTAGATATTTGGGAATGTTTTAATTCAGATGCGTGTTTAATTGTTACGTTTTAAACCAAATCAGTTATCCGCCTCTCAACTGATTTTACAGAAACAGGCATTTCTTTAATTCGAGTAAATATAATCTTATTAATTTTGAAATTTCACCACCCCTGGAAAAAATAAATAGCTTTTAAGATGGTCTCAAATTTTTCTTCTAAAATTTGACTTTATACACTAAATGTATGACGCACTACACTTTCACAGCAGAAAATACACACAGCACGATCTTTATAAAGATCCATCTATTTCGTTTAATTTACTTGAAATAATCAATGATCAAGTTTTCGTTTACTTTACAGCCATATTATCGAAATGTTTTTTTATTCCGAAAATATAAATAAACCAGCCAATATCAATGCTGCTATTTACATATAATTAAACTACATTTACATAAATTCACTATAGATCACATTTCATACTATCATGTATAAATCACTAACTTCATTAAAAAAAAATGAAAAATATATTTGTTTAGAAAAATCTTAAAGTACAAAAAAAAATGTGTCCGTTTACAAAGAAACTTCTAATTAGTAATTTCCCTTTACCACAAGGGAGAATACTTGAACTGTCTGCGTGCAACTCTTGTGATAGTGACCTGGGAAGTATCCCCAGAGTATTGTGTTAGAAAATAAACTTTTTTTCATAGCATTTTCGTTTAGTTAGATGAACTGATTGAAGACCAAGTTTTAATACATGTAAGGACGGTTCATAACAGGAATCTTCGATATTGTATTTAAAGACGAACAAATTGTAATCTGCAGAGAAGCAATCTTGTAGTAATGTGTTCCGCAAGCAGAAAATACTTGCGAAAAATCTCTTCCTGGAAATTCTACCTGCCTCTAGGTGTTAAGTATTTACTGTGACTGGTTGTTCAAAATACGTTTGTCCAGTCTATATTATGTTAACATTTACTTTTGTCGCGAATACAAATATATACGGGTCTTGGATATGACCTTAAGCTATATCCGATGGTGAGACAATAGTTTGCGGACTTTGGGGAGTGTGGAGCCACACATTAATTGTCATGGCTCCCAGGTCCACTCTGACCCAGAGTGGTAGTACCTGTTAGGATCCCAACTATGGGTTAAATAGAAACCGACTTGAAAACAACAAATATATTCTATTAAAAAAATGTTCTTCAAAATCACTAGATTCGGCATTAAATAACCTGAAAAGGGTTGATATGCCATAAAACAAAAACAACCAACCGACAACAAATATATACACACACTGACAGCGAAATTAAAATCGCAACACACTTGATCAACAAAAAATATATTGTTTTTATTTCACACCGACAAATTAGCTTTTCGGTGACAAAGTATTATTGTGTATTTTGACGTTTCTGGAAGACTCGGGGTGTGGGCGCGTAGTTGTTGAATGTCGGGTAGTGAATAAGTTGGTTACGCAGTCTGTCTGTCTGTCTGTCTCTCTCTCTCTCTCTCTCCCTCTCTCTCTCTCTCTCTCTCTGACCAACTAACTGCTTCTTCTCTGTAACGATTTTATTCATAAAGAAATTCTTTTCCTATTGGAATGCTTAATTGTTTCTTTTTGGCTATTGTTTCAATGTTTTAGCCGATATCTGCTCACATATTTCTGGGTCAAATTATGCATTCCGTTAGACAATGGTGGAAAGTTTCGAACTTTTCACATTGAATCCATTTGCGTGTGTGCGATCTATCGAATGTTTTTTGGGTTTTTTTTTCTTCCCGGGGTTGCCTACTAATATCTAACATACGCATATATAGGATTTTGTTCGTTTTGATGATAAGAAAGGTGCTAAGTAATTTGCAATTGTATTTTTGGTCGTCTACACTGAGGATTGAACCTTCAACCTTCAGGAGAATATCACTTTTTACTAATGATTTTTCCAGGTACTGATGATTCCAAATAATACGAATAACCAATACTCATCTAAAAAATTCAGAAAGGAAATAAAGTAATATTAGTTTTGCTGTTATTATATCAAACCGGTTATAATCTCTTTCTTCAGTGAGTGGCAGGAAAGTATATACCCGAACGTCATGTACCCTAGCAAAAATAAATGACCAAAGCAAACATATTTTTTGTTAGTTTACATAATTAATTCAGTTATTGTGTATTTATTTATTGAAATTGTTGGATAAAAGTACGTAATAGTTAACAACTTTGCTCCCGCATCTCCTCATGGTAAGAATGACTTTCTCAATAATTTGCAACCGTTTACTGATCTGCAAACATTTATCGTTTTTTATGTTATACGAGATATTATCAATGTAACGAATAAAGGTAACTTGCTATAAGTATGATATTATACGATAGTTTTGTTAATAATATTATTACATATTTGCACCTGGATGACGAAAATTTTAGTTATGTGAATTACATTCTCCTTTTGTTGTGGGGTTAGCATAGTATCGGTTCTGTGGTGATGAAAGATTATTATTAGACCGTTTTACGTAATGATAGTGTAGTAGCTGTTCTTATGAGGTCATCATTAAGAACATTATCTCCAAACTAGCAAGGACGACAAAAAGCTGTATAAAGGAAAATAATAAAAAAAAGAAAGAAAATGTTTCAAACGTTGTAAAAGCAACTTGGAATGATCACGATTCTTTAATTAACGACTCTAACTTTAATAAGAGTCTTTGTTAAATACTAAAAGAAAAGTAGGCACGCACCGTGTAGCCTCCGTGGCCCAATGGATAAGGCACCGGCCTCCTAAGCCGGGGATTGCGGGTTCGACTCCCGTCGGAGGTGAAAATAATTTTATTATATTCAAACAAATAGACTGTGAAAACGAGATTGATTCTTTTAGAATAGACCCCGGATATGACTGTAAACTATATCCGATTTTCAGCCGTTTACTCATCGTGCAAACATTTATCGTTTTTTTGTTATACAAGATATTATCAATGCTACGAATAAAGGTAACTTGCTATAAGTATGAGATTATTAGATAGTTTTGTTTATAATACTATTACATATTTGCACCTGGACGCCGCAAATTTTAGTAATGTGCATTACATTGTCCTTTTGTTGTGGGGTTAGCGTAGTATCTGTCCCGTGATGGTGATACTATATTATTGAACCTTTTTACGTGAGGATAGTGTAGTAGCTGTTCTCATGTGATCATCATTTAGAACATCACCTCCAAGCTAGAAAGAACGACAACAAACTCTAAATCTGATTTGTGAATAAACGTTGTGTAAAAAAAAGAAAAGAAGAAAAAAAAGAAAAAAAGGAAAAAAAAGAAAGAAAATCTTTGAAAGGTTGGCAAAGCAACTTGGAATGATAACGATTCTTTAATTATCGACTCTAACTTAAATAAGACTCTTTGTTAAATACTAAAGGTAAAGGAGAGGTATTCCGTGGAGCCTCCGTGGCCCAATGGATAAGGCACCGGCCTCCTAAGCCGGGGATTGCGGGTTCGACTCCCGTCGGAGGTGTAAATACTTTTATTTTCAAAAAAATAATTGATAAAATGTTGTTGTCTCATTGTTTTTATTTATTTATCTATTTTTTTTTTGTATTATAAAAATATATATTACTTTGTGAAATATTTATTAATTCCTTTTTTTTTTTTTTTTAGAAAATAGAATATATAATATTTGCTAATGCTGCGGACTTCGAGTAGCCTTTTTTTCTCATTCACAAAAAAAAGCCATTAAAAAAGACCCATATTTTGCTGGCTATTCCGATGAAGGCTTGTACGAGTGGTGACAAGTTGAATTCGCCGTGTTCAAATATTTTTTTTTATTATTATATCTGACCATCAAGTGCAGAGGAGGGTTAAGGTTAAGGTTAGGGTTAAGTTTTTTAAATTTTTTTTTATTAGAGAGCGAAATTTAACATATACGTCCAAACAAAAAAATATGGGTTACCAACGTTGCTGACACTTGCAGTGGTGAAAGAAAGGGGGGGTAACTCTGACTTTGTCCGTTCAAGTTGTCATAATTAGGAATCTGGAATATCACTTACAAAGGCTTTTACATTTTCTGTATATTGTTTTTTTTTTCTTTTCTTCTCTTTACAAATTTACTTTATTGCGTTTTATTATTATTATTATTATTATTATTATTATTATTATTATTATTATTATTATTATTATTATTTCTGCTGACTGCACGTGGCCGGAATATCCACTTGAGTTACTCTTCTACAGCTAAACATTATACTTCTAATTGGGATATTAATTACAACGACACTACTACTACTACTACTACTACTACTACTACTACTACTACTGATCATTCTATAAACGTTACCACAAATACTGCTTCTAAGACTATTACAACCACTACTCTTACCACTCCTGCT
This sequence comes from Euprymna scolopes, assembly GCF_053919585.1. Lineage (NCBI taxonomy): Eukaryota > Metazoa > Mollusca > Cephalopoda > Sepiida > Sepiolidae > Euprymna > Euprymna scolopes. Next base: position 69,932,802 of record NC_136515.1, on the reverse strand, counting down.
GCTAATACTACCACTACCGCTAGCACTAATGCTACTACTAGTACTGCTGATACTAGCACTATTACAAGTACTACTGATGATACCATTAAAACTACTACTACTACTACGACTAAGACAGTACTACTACCTCTACTACATCTACCAAAACCGCTATTAATACTACCACTATCGCTAGCACTATACTACTGTCGCTGATACTTTATTTCCACCACTACCATTGCTACTATTAGGTTGCTGCATAAATTCCCGCCTTTTGCAACTTTAAGAAAAACAAAGAATTTTAGCAGCAGAAGTAAGTTCTTATGGGACCCAAGCTGAAGGTCGTGTGAAATTGTTGCAAACTACTCAGCCAATTTTTGGTCTAAACATTTAAAATTTATGCACAACGGGTATTAAGACACGTGGCAAGCATTTAAATCAGTTTTGGGACGACACTTTGGCTGCCAAAAGGTCATAATTGAAAGAGTTGACCTTTGCAGATTCTACCAAATTTCTCCGTCAAGTTAAAAGATATTTAGTTCGAAATTTTTTTAAAATAAAAATACGAAAATAAGTAGACATATAAATCTTTAAAAAAATACTTTGAAAATAGTTGCCACAAAGGTAAAGTGTTCCTGCTTGTTTTCTTTTCCTCATAAAGGAAATGTTTCTTTAATGTTTCCTTGTTAAAGTGTTTTTTATTTAATAAGTCTGAAGAAAGGCTGTTCTTGTGAAAGTTTTCAAACGACATATTGTTTGAATTTGTCGAAATGGTATTGAAAAAATTGTAACTAACAATAAAATACATTTCTTGTTGATATCAACCCATTTCTTGAAGTTTGGTTTTTGTTAAAACAGTATATGAATGCTAAATTACGAAATATGATGATTTTGTAGCTTACATTTGAAGTCATTTCTCCTTTTTGCTTAAATTTATTGGTATATGAACAATTACTGAATTATATTAACCCAGTATAATTTGGAATACTACAAATTTGTTTATATAAATATATATATATATATATATATATATATGTATATATATATATGTATATATATATATGTATATACATATATATACTTGTTTGTAATATACTGAATTTTACTGGGTTCGTATAATTCAGTAAATTTTCAGATACCAATGAAAGTATTTACCAAAGTTGAAACATCAAACGCCCCTAGTTGTCTCCCTTTAACTGTTATAAGTGCCTACGGCGACCTTTGTTTCCTTGTTTCCCATAATTTTCTACTAATTTTTGGAAAATTAATAATGAGATGGATTATCTCGCTTCGTAGCTAGGATTTCCCAATTATCGATAATCACAATAGATTAGAACGAAAGAGAATAATAGAATATTAAATAATAAAATATAAAATGGGATCCCTAACCTTGAATGTTGTATGAGGATTAAATACATATAAGATAATGTCAGTCTTTATTTCTCTATTTAATAAAATATTAACCTAAAACTGGTCTTAAACGTAAGTAATAAGATAGCCAATATTTTTGTAAACATTGAAGCTAGCATAGGGCGAATACGAAACTAACATAACCGTAACGTTTTAGCTAGGTTGTTCTGGCCATATTATAAATATAAGAATAAAATTCTAAAAAAAAAAAAAAAATTTTTTTAATTAATTATGTGAAATAAAGAAATATAGAAATCTAATTTAAGCTTTGAACGAATAGTATTATTAAAAGATATTAAATGGCTACGGGGTTTTGTGGTAACTTCCTATGACAGGTTTTTAAATAATGATACAAAAATTAGGTGATATATTAATATTTAAATAAGCTCTTGACAAAGATGCGTCCAGGATAAATGTTTTCGCATGCTTTTTTATTATATTTTCACCCCAAACAAGGCACATTGCCACTTTGGTGTAGGAGGCTACTATCAGGAGCAACAACTACTGGGTAATATGTTGGGATTTAGGCAGCAAGATGTCGATTCACGTTACACTTGAACTTCTGCATGTCAGTACAGTTGGGGAAGCAGGGACATGGAATAGAATTCCAAAGTCTAGCGGTTCTGGGGAAGAAACTACTGGAGTAGAAAGATCTTTTACATCTAGAGATCTCTACTGTGTGGGGGTGGGATTTAGTTGCCTGTCGGGTTTGTCGAGGGTGTCTACGTCGTGGGGGCACAAGTGTCTGCAGTTCGCAAGAGCATTCCCCATTAAAATATTTGTAGAACAGGCAGAGGGATGCAACATTTCGTCGATGGGACAGAGGCTGAAGCTTAGATGCCAGTTCAGGGCATATCAGATTGGCAACTCTCTTTTGAACCTTGTCTAGGAGCGAGAGACTAGTAGCAGATGCACCAGCTAAAATGTGTCAGCAATTCTCCATACATGGGTGAATGGGGGCCTTATAGAGGTAGAGGATACTTTCGGGTGATAGTAGTTTTCTAGCACGGTAGAGAGAGCCTACCTTCTTCGCATCGGCCTTGGCAATGCTTCCAATGTAATTGTTCCAACTCATGTTTCCTGTGAACGTTAGGCCAAGCAGTTTGGAAGATGCACTCTCAGATAAAGAGTTACTGGCCATTGCTATTGGTGGCAGAGAAGGTTTCTTGTAATTATTGGAGGAAACCAGTTTAGTCTTGGCAGCATTGAATGTGACCATCCATTTTTGTCCCCATTCCACTATAGATTGAAGGTCATCCTCTAGTGTTTTTGCCATTTTTTTTTTTACATATGTGTTCATTTGTTTTCCTGTAATGTCTGCTATAGAGTGTGGTGTCATCAGCATATATACTCATCTCAGAGGCAATTTTGTCGGGGTGGGGTCATTAATGAATATCAGAAACAATAGAGGTCCAAGGATAAACCCCTGGGGCACTCCCGCATTTATATCATATTGCTTAGATGTACGATTGTTGAGGACAACCTGGATTTTTCTCCTATTTAAGAAGGATTTAATTATATTATGTATTCTTCCAGTGATACCGTATGATTTAATTTTCCTGAGGAGACCCTCATGCCATACCCTGTCAAAAGCCTTAGATATATCTAGAGCTACTGCTCTGCCCTCCCCTGCTTTGTCCAGTGAATGGTATATACGTTCAGAGATTACAGTGAGGATGTCTGCTGTGGAATAGGCTTGTCTAAATCCATATTGTTTAAATAATGTTCTATTGTTTAAGTATTTTTTATTCAAGAAGAAAGGCTGGTTATGTGAAATTTTTCCAACGCCATAATGCTTGAAATTGTCCAATCGGTCTTGAAACAATTGTAACTTACAATGAAATACACTTTTTGTTGCTATCAATTCCTTTTTTGAAGTCTAGCTTTTGTTTATACAGTATCTCTCTCTCTCTCTCTCTCTCTATATATATATATATATATATATATATATATATATATATATATATATATATATTTAAACTTGAATAAATATTTCAAAATACAACCGCTGAGAGACAATGCGCCGATCTTTACTACTGACTTCTCCAACTTTACAACAGAAAGAAAAACATAAACAAAATACTGAGGATGGAGTTTGACTCTGAAATATATTTCAATTATAAATTTCAAACAAATAAAAAATATGTTTATTTTTGTAATATTGCGTTGTAATTTGACTTTCAAACGCCCTTGATGCGTATTTAATTTTATTCAAATTAAATCAACGCTTCTATAATGGAACTCACCCCTCTTATGTTAATCTCGCGTAGCCAACACGCTGTTCCAGGCATTTCAAAATACAACCGCTGAGAGACAAAACGCAGATCTTTACTACTGACATTTCACCAACTTTACAACATAGCAAGAAATAAAGACAGAAAAAAGAAACAAAATACTGAGGGTGAAGTTTGACTCCGAAATATATTTAAATTATAAATTTCAAACAAGTAAAATATTGTTTACTTTTGTAATATTGCCTTGCAATTTGGCTTTCAAGCGCACTTGATGCGTATTTAATTTCATTCAAATGAAATCCGCGCAACTATAATGAAATACACACACACACACACACACACACACATATATATATATATATATATATATATATATATATATATATATATATTATTCAAGCATGTCTGATTAAATGCGACTAAGTTCTTTTTCTGATATTTTTGGATAACTTTTCAATTCGTCGAGCGGTCTTTTTTATTTTGGCTTTCATGTTGAATATTTAGGCGTCAAGTAGTTGTTGTTCGGCCATATTCTTCTCAAGCGCTTTTAATCGGTGCATCCAATCGTCGTCAGGAGGGATTGTTGTTGTTGTTGTTGTTGTCTTTTTCTTTGTTGAGGCTTAGTGTATTTGTAGTTAGTTCTATTTTGCTTTCAACATGCCAGCCGAAATAAAAAAAAAGACGGCTCGGCGAATTAAAAAGTTATCCAACAAAATCAGTAAAAAGAAGAACTCAGCCATGTTTAATCAGACGTGATTGAATAATAACTTGCTGCCAAAAATATATATGTGTGTGTGTGTGTGTGCGTGTGTGTGTGTGTGTGTGTGCTATAAATGTGATACGTGCATATTTATAAACGTGAATAAATATACGTATATTCAGCATTAGCGTCTTCTTCCTAAGAGATCAGAGAAGTAGTTTTTCCTTAGAAAACTCGCTGATATGTTTTATTTATTTGTTTGACTTATAAAACAGTAATATACGTACACGTGTTTCGCTATCGTATTACTCACCGAAGGCGCTTGACTGTTATAAGGCTTGGAACCTCGAAACATAGCTTCTATGACCGAGCGAGTATACTGCTACGCTATGGGTCCCTGTTGAAACTACGTGCCATTTTTATCGCTTTAAATTTCTGTCGATATTTTCCTTATTGATTTTTAACGATAATTTTTAGGTTTTTTTTATTCTAAGGAAAAACTACTTCCCTGATCTTCTAGGAAGGAGACACTAATAACGAATATTTAATTAACGTTAAAAAATCAACAACAAAAACATCGACGTACCATTAAAGCGATAAAAAATAGCATGCAATTTCAACAAGGACCTGTAGTGCAACGGTAGCGGTGTCAGAAATTTCGTGAAAAATAGTGAATAATTCCACCCCATCTTTCCAAGCTTATAACTCCTCGAAAAATGCAATTCAAGCCCTAATTATATTTTCAATTAAAGGAGCAAGGACCAAGATTTCATTAAAAAAAAAAAAAAAAAAAAAAACGTGTTTTTTTTTTTAAAAGGTTTTAAACTTCGGACTTTACAGGTAAAATTCTATAAGAACACTATGTTTTTTTTTGTTTTAAATTTGAATATATTATGTATTGACCTTTTCTCTTCAATTTGTGAGTAAATAATTATGTACTCATCGGGTTCTAAATTAATTATTATTAGACATTTACAAAATGGGAGGCGTGAATTATTCGACCCCCTGTCTTTCCAAGCTTATAACTCCTCGAAAAATGTAATTCAAGCCCTAATTTTTTTTTCAATTAAAGGAGCAAGGACCAAGGTTCCATTAAAAAAAAAGAAAAAACAAATAACGTGGTTTAAAAAAAAGGTTTTAAACTTCAAACTTTACAGGTAAAATTCTAAAAGAACACTATGTTCTTTTTTTTTAAATTTGAGTATATTATGTATTGACCTTTTCTCTTCAATTTGTGAGTAAATAATTATGTACTCATCGGGTTACTAAATTAAGTATTTACTTTTTAATAGACACTTAAAAATTGGGATGGGGTTCGTGAATTTAAAAAAAAAACGTTTGTCTAAAATATTATATTCGATTTATTGGAAAGAACATAAAATTTCACATTTACCCTGAAAATATTGTAAAAATAGAATCAATAGAAAAATTTTGATAGATTTTTAAAATTTAAAAATTGAAAAATATTGAGTTTAAAAATTGAAAAATATTGAGTTCGGAAAATTCATTACTGTTTAAAAAAAAAATATTTCTATTACTTTTAAAACAACTGTAATAGTTTATTTTGGAAGTATAATCCATAAAGAAAATAAATAACCCACTTTTAACAGAGAAATTCCGAGATTTTTATATCGTATTCGCAGTTTCGTGTTAGGGGTGTCAAAAATTCCTACAAAAATTCTGATACCGCTAGTGCAACGGTAAAGAGAGTCGCCAACCTAATGGGCCTCGCACTATCAGCTAGGCTTCAATCTCTGTCCCATCGACGAAATGTTGCATCCCTCTGACTGTTTTACAAGTACTTTAATTGTAGATGCTCCGACGAACTACAAGCCATTGTACCACCTCAACATAAATATCCCCGACAAACTCGATAAGCAGCAAAATCCCACCCCTACACAGTAGAAATCCCTACATGTAAGAAAGCCTTCTACTCTAATAGTTCATTCCCTAGGATTTTAGACTTTTGAATTATCTTCTAGGTTTCCCGACTGTACTGACATGCTGAAGATTAAGCGTAGTGTAAACAGACAATTGCTGCTCAACTCCCTACATAATAACTCTACAAATTATTTCCCAGAAAGTAGCTGCCTACATCAAAGTGGCACTGTGTCTTGTTTGGGGTGAAAATGCAATAAAAAAAACATGGTTCGAGGTTCGAGTCCTACAACAGTCAAGCTCCGCTGATGAGCTGTAGAACAGCAAAACACGTGGATGTAGATAACTGTTGCATATAATCTATAATATACACCTCACTCGTCTGTTTAAATGTATGTACGTATGTACGTATGTATGTATGTACGTCTTCCTAAAACTTTCGACAGAGGCGACGAATTTTCACAAGACTGGTATGATTTTAAAGCTCGCCCCTTCGGACGGCAAATATCGAAAAATTGGTTAAAAACATTAATTCCTTAATCCTCAGCTGGACAATTTCTACAAGGAGAAGTCGCGTTTTTCGCCGATATTTTCGAAAGTCGTCGCTTCTTTTGGATTGAATAGCCTTAATTTAAACCTTCACCACTTCCGATTTGGCGATGGACGTAACGACAAAGATGTCCGGGGTTTTTTTTTGTTTGTTTTTTTCACTTTCTTTTCCTCCTTCGCGAGACGGGTTCGAGCCTGCCTGCCTGCCTGCCAACTACCAGACTAGTTCATTATAAGATAACCACAAAAGAAACTTTTCGGCAAAAAGTACATAAAAACTGCTTTTCAGTTAATTTATTCCACATTTTTCCTGCGCGAATATCGATTTATTGAAGACTCAATAAAGGATTCTACCATATTGAAATTAATGGATTACCAGATATACAGGACTTGGATTTTACTATCTAGCCTGGAATATGCTATTACTAAAACGCAATTCATTCTGGAATATATCAGTATTCATTGAATTTTATAACTGCCCCTGTATATTCATTATTTCAACTTTGAGTATCCTTTTTCTACTATACCCTCAATTTTAATGTTCAATTTATGTGCTAATAAGCAAAATTTATAATTACCCACACCTATTTTGCTAACAACATTTCCTCTGATGAGATGAGTAATTCGTGGAAAATTTATGGACACAAGGGGGGGGCGGCTCTCATAATTACTTACACCCCTTTGTCAAACAATCCAACCTAATTTAACTCAAAATTTCCATTGATTTATAATACATATATACGCATACATGTCCACGTATATATATATATATATATATATATATATATATATATATGTATATATATATATATATATATACATAGATATACATATATATATATATATATAACTACTTCATTTACTCACATAAAATTAATATAGGAAAGTATAAATATATGCGTAAACTTTAAGTATTTACTTCAAAAGTGCTCAATACGTAGGTAGAGCTAGTTAGTAAGTTATAAAATCTATATGGCGATTAACCTACACTGAATATTCCGCGTTTCATCCACTCTAGGACTCTTCAGGCTTATGTACATAAGGCTGAAGAGTCCTAGAGTGGATGAAACGCGGAATATTCAGTGTAGCTTAATCGCCATATAGATTTTATAAATTACTATATATATATATATATATATATATATATATATATATATATATATATATTAATTTATCGCCATTTACTGTATGTTTTAGTTTTCACTTTTAATTCTCATTTTAGCTCATTCGGACTTTTACTTCAACACCTGATGATGATTCGTGGACGAATCGTAAGCGCTCCTGACAGCAACAACTATGGAACTTTTATTAATATTTTTGATTTTTATACAAAAAAGATTATAGGGAAAATTGAAAAATTAAAAACAGAATCATAAAGCAAAGTGTCTCCGTTGCATGTAATAATATTTGCTTGAATATATATATATAAATATATATATATATTAATGTGTGTGTGTGTGTGTGTGTGTGTGTGTGTGTGTGTGTGTGTGTGTGTGTGTGTAGTTTTCACAAAATCAAGACGACAAAGATCGGACTGATAGCAACAAGTAAATACACAACTTGTTGCTATCAATCCGATCTTTGTCGTCTTGACTTTGTTAAAACAATATATTACAAAACAATACATTACAAAAACTGATAATTTTGAAGCTTCCAAATAAGGTCATCTTATATTGACTTAAACTTTAGTGGTATATGAACGATTACTGAATTCTCAATTATATGAACACAATAAAATTCGGAATATATAAATATATATATATATATATATATATATATATATATATATATTTATACATATATATATAGGAATATATATATGTATATATGTATGCATGTATATTTATGTATATATATACATTCATTTGTATACATATATATGTATATATATATATATATATAACATTTATTTATACAAACATTGATGGCTACATATGTGCATACATGTTTCTGTAATGAGCTGTTATTGAGGAGACTACGTTTCAGACCAGGTATTTCCCTCGAAAACACAAATCAAGATAAAAAATCATTTTCTCATATCAAGTACAAAAATAGAATCTTGTCTTGGAATAGGGATAGGGGATTGATACATCTATATATATATATATATATATATATATATATATATGTGTGTGTGTGTGTGTGTGTGTGTGTGTGTGTGTGTGTGTGAATATACAAGTGATTTCTGTAATAAAAGTTACTTTTACGCAATAGCATAGGATGGGCGGTCATAACTTTTCCAACACTTCAGACCCTAGCCGATATTCCATGGTCTGACTTGCTATCCATTACACGACTCGTGTTTACTCTTAATCGGTCAGAATTATATGACTCACGCTGAGAAACTAATATCAACGCTATAAACAATAATAAAATAAACCATATTTATAAACACGCACGGAGATGTCAGTTCACACCAACAAACGCTGCTCATCTCCATCGCTCGAAAAGTCAAATCTCGGCCGTGCGAAAACGCAAACAGATTTTGATTATTAACAGCCACAAACTGAAGCGACCTACAAGCTAGTAGAATTCGTAGAAATAGCAACTGATCTTTCAACTGGGAGCAAAGTGTAGTATCTGTTCTGATACTATATTTTCTGTTGGTTGGTTGGTTGGTTGGTTGTTTTTGTTTTACGGCATATCAACCCTTTTCGGGTTATTTAATGCCGAATCCAAAGATTTTGAAGAATTGTTTTTTTAATAGAATATATTTGTTGTTTTCAAGTCGGTTTCTATTTAACCCATAATTGGGATCCTAACAGGTACTACAACTCTGGGTCAGAGTGGACCTGGGAGCAATAGTAATTAAAGGGTGGCTCCACACTCCCCAAAGCCCACAAGCTGGGGCCTCACCACTGGATATAGTTTAAGGTCATATCCAGGACCCCCATTGAGGGACTTTTACCCTCTGTAGGGGGGCAGTCGGCCTATCCTAATGCCCCACCGACAGGGCCTTATATTTTCTGTAAGGTTAAAGAGAAATCCTTCTAGATTGAGGTCAGTTTTATTATTATTCTAATCCAGAATATATATATATATATATATATATATATATATATATATATATATTTCATTTAATCACATAAATTAATACACAAAGATATAGAAAGATATAATTTTATGCGTAATTTTTCAGTACTTACTTCAACAGTGCTCGATGCATACGTAGAGCTACGTAATAAATTATGGAAATATATATGGCAATTAAGCTACACAGAATATTCCGCGTTTCATTGTCGTGTGAATTCGTCAGGCTTATGTGAATAAGGCATGTCTAACAATTCTCACGAGAATGAAACGCGGAATAATCTGTGTAGCTTAATTGACATCCATATATATTTCATAACTTACTATATGTATATATATATATAATGGATTCTTCCGTCATTTTCGATGAATGACCTCCGCCACAACAACTAAGTTTTTCGAAAAAACACACAAACGATTCTTTTAAAGTGGTGAAGGCATTGTGTAAAACCATCCACCCTTTTTTGGTACAACTGCAAATCTTTGTCGGTTGCTACAAGACAGAGCAGACACTAGACATCAGTTTATTTTTACATCAGAGGTTTTCTTCTCCTAGATGCCTCTTAACGAAGACTGGGGGTACATCTCGCCCAGTGAATTAAACGCATTCCCAAATACCAACCTTGAAATTTGGGCGTTTTTAGTACTAAAAGTCCTCGGGGACGCGGACCAGAATTTTGCCAGGGTCGCCCATACGGAATTTATATTAAGGACAAAGAACTCCGCATTTTGGCCAAATCTCAGAAAAATCTAATGGATGGATCAAAAGTTATTAGACAAAACGTTGCAATTTTGTGGGCATTCTTTACCTCTTTTGAGGCCCTGGGACGCAATGGGAATTTTCGGAAAAAAAGGGTTTTTTTCTGTGCACATCTATTTAATGAAATGCAATTTGTAGAAAAAATTCAGGAAAAACTAATGGACAGTTACCTGGCAATCGTTCGGATAACGGACGCACGGACAGACGCCACTGAAATCATAGGCAATCGGGGACGAAAAAGTAAAAGGGAAAAATTAATTAAAAAAAACAAAACTTTTTTAGGCTATGGAATTTCTCATCAGAAAAAAAGAGGGGCCAGAATAATACAAAATACAAATACAGATAAAAACTGACTTTATAACATTTAGATATAAACTAAGAATGAATTTATAAATTTATTATGTTAAAAAATAATTATGAAATCTTAAAAGTAGGTACAATATATGAGTTAATCCAAAAAATATCATATATGAGAAAGGTAAGAGTAAAATCGACAGTATGAGTCATTACAGAAATTATGAAGATCATTAGAGAAAAGCAAATAATAAAAGTAAAAAGGAAAACATAGAGAAGGTAGATGAGGAGGTGGATACAGAATGTAAACGAGAGAGAAAAAGAAAATAAGGGAATATATATATATATATATATATATATATATATATATATATATATATATATACATACAACAAAAAGAAACAATAGAAAATTAGATCCAAAACCCAAGATAGGAATTTGAATTTATATAAATATATATATATATATATATGCATATATATATATATATATATATATATATATATATATATATATATGCATATATATATATATGTATATATATATATATCTTTGTTTACTGTTTTGGGGAAAGAATTCCAACAAAGTGCTCGATTACAAAGAAAAAACTTTTTCAATATAAGAGCTTTATATTTATTTATTTAAAATTGTACAGAAGGTCAGAATAACATTGGTGCCGTCGGTTTCAAGCCTAACATAAATTGGAGATATATTAAACTTTTTGGTTTCCAATAAACCATAGATTGGAGATATATAAAACTTTTCTGTTTCCAATTCCGACAAAGTGCTCAATTACAAAGAAAAAAACCTTTTTTCAATATAAAAGCTTTATATTTATTTATTTAAAATTGTACAGAAGGTCAGAATAACATTATTGCCGTCTGTTTGAAGCCTAACATAAATTGGAGATATATAAAACTGTCGGTGTCAAGCCTAACATATATATATATATATATATATATATATATATATATATATATATATAGTTTTTATCTATCTCCTATTAAGTCCAATTTAATTATCGATAGAGAATTGTCTCCATCATAATAAATATGTGGCCTGTATGAATAATACTATTATAGTTAAGCGTATCTTACGATGGAGCAACGTCGGCCGGCCGGCTTTCTAGTATAATATATATATATATATATATATATATATATATATATATAGAGAGAGAGAGAGAGAGAGAGAGAGAAAGAAAGAGAGAGAGAGTGTGTTTGTGTGTGTGTGAGAGAGAGAGAGAGAGAGGGGGAATAGAAAGATATTCATTGAGATTTTCTTCGCTTCATAGATTTACCATCAAGTCTTCGCGCATTCTGAACTTTCAATATTCGATTTTCACCATTTTCATATGTTTTAACCGATCTTTTTTAATTTCATACCCAACTATCATGAAATGTTGTTTCATCTTATAGTTCGCTTATACTAACAATATGCTAATACCTTTTTTTCCTCCGACAAGAAGAATAGAATTAACAGGAATAAAATTAGACTAGGTAAGTGTTCAGGCGAGATGGAGGAAAACATAAGTCTTCGTACGTTATGATAAAAGTGTTATTATTTACTTGCCTTTCCACGAGGGCTGACTTGGACAAAGGCTCGGGTTTTAATGTGAAGAAAACCCAGCTCTCTGAAGAGGGAAACTTTAGATTGGAACAGAAATATAAACTCAGAATACAAGGAATTCCCCTTTCGCTGACCGATGCCAAAACAGATGAATTGTGTGTCAGGACTGATACTACACTTTACTCCTAACCAAACTTTGTTTTTGAGTTATTCTGCACAACATAATAGCATGATGTAGATTCCATGAACAAAGCTTCTTTCTTAGAACTGCACGCCTGTTGAACTCTGTTTGTCTGTTTGCTTCCCACCTGACTACAACCTGGATGTCTTTAAGTCCAACGTAAACAAATTCCTGATGAACCTCCTCCTTAAGTAGACACTTCATTAAATCTCCACACTAACGTACTGTACTTGCAATAACCCTTACCCCCAAGTGGCTTCCGGGCCTTGATAAGTGGTGACCTCCGTGTAAAAAAAAATGAATTTCATAAATAAATTCCAATATTAAAGCGCCGCCTAGTGCCGATTGTTCGTATCATTTTACAGCCACATTCAACTTCATCTTTAATCTTGTCAGCAGATTATTTGCAGAAATGAACTGAAATTTGACCGGCATGAAATGATGAAATTTTGGGCCTATAAAATGTCAGCCATGAATATATTTCATTAACTATGTCGCCATTTTTTTTATCTACAACGTTTGATTCTCAAATTACAAGATTGGAAGTTGGTGTCACAAAAGAGTACTATCAAATTAAAAACAAGTATCAACTTCAAATTAAAAAGAATCAACATAAAATTAAATAGGAAATGACATCAAATTAAAAAAAATATCTGGTATCAAATTAAAAAGAAAGCAACTTCAAATTAAAAAGAAAAAGGAGCAATATCAAAGTAAAAAGGAAGCAACTTCAAATTAAAAAGAAAAAGGAGCAATATCAAATTAAAAAGAAAGCAACTTAAATTAAAAAGAAAAAGGAGCAATATCAAATTAAAAAGGAAGCAACTTCAAATTAAAAAGAAAAAGGAGCAATATCAAATTAAAAAGGAAGCAACGTCAAATTAAAAAGAACTAATATAAAATTTAGAGGAGCAACTGCAAATTAAAAAGAAGCAAGATACATTTTAGAAGGATAAAATCAAATTAAAAAGAACCAACATCAAATAGAAAGGAACAATTTTAACTTTAAAAGAAGCAACTTCAAATTAAAAAGGGATAAATTTAAATTAAATAAAAGGGCAAATTGAAAGCTTTTGTAGACCTGGAATATTTTTGGCAAACGATCATTTTCAAAGCTTTTCCTGATAATCATTATGTTAATAACTCGTGTTTGTCTGAGCGAAGTTATTCATCATTTCTCAAATTAACTGCATCTTTGTAGAACGATAAACAAAAAACTGATTTTAGGCTTTTACCACTAATCATAAACTTATCTCTATAATAAAGTTCAACGTCTGTGCATGTCTGTACACAAATAGTCACCTATATAGTTTAGTTTTATATTAAACTGACCACACAAAATGATAGAAGAGGTATCAAAAAGCAAAAACGGGTATGATAAAGTCAGTACTCAACAACTGGGATGGGGCTTCAGGGTTTAACGTAGAGAGACCAAATCTGGGAGGATAACCCAGCACGGGGAGAGGAAGGTTTTGATAGTTTACACCGCTCACTCCCACAAACGGGGGTGGGGTACCAGGAAAGGGTATCACTTATAACTGTAAACCCTTTTCACGCTCACATAGTTTGATTTACACTCGTAGAGTTACCAAATATGTCTTGATAACTCACCATGGGGTGGAGGGAAGGTTTTGACGGGTTTTGCCGCTCCCCCTCCCCACAACCAACAAGGTTTGGGTGCCAGGGGTGTCACTTATAAATGGAAACCTTATGCACGCTCAAACCGTTTGATGTTTTCATATATTTTTTAAACAATGCAGGGTGGGGGATATGGAGTCAGTCCCGGAAATGGCTGAAATAGTTTAAGATCTCAAAATTACTTTACTTTAAGAGTTGGCGAATATGGAGTCAGTTCCGGAAATGGCTGAAACAGTCTAAGATCTAAAATTACTGATTTTCATATATATTTTTCATAGAGGTGGGGAATATGTAATCAGTCCCGAAATGTGCTGAAGCAGTTTACGATCTCAAAACTTCATCATTGCGTAATGCCATACGTTTTCGATAGGATTGAGGTCTGGAGATTGTGCAGGCCAATCCAAACACGGAATATCATGCTCTTAAAGGAACCTATTGATATTGTCAGCTGTGTGAATGGAGCATTAATCTGCATGAAGATAGGATTATTATCCAAATTACGGTGAAAGTAGAGGAGAAAATGTTTAGTCAACATATTAATGTACTTGGTCGAATTAATTCGACCTTGAAAGCGAACTATAGCCCCTGGAGCATTGAAACTAAAAACGACCCATACCAAAACTGAAAATCCATCTTGCAGTATTGAAACTGTGCACCCAGGATTAAATTCTTCGTCCTTCCTTTGACGGACGCATTGCTTACCATCACTGCCTAGCCTATTGAACTTGCTTTCGTCGCTAACAATCACTTTCGACAAATATGCAGAGCAATAATCTTCATTGCATCTTACAAAGTCTAGATGGCGCTTTCTGTTCTTTACAAAAATCATTGGCTTGTGTCTTGGCACACAGCCTCCCAAATTAAACGTCTTCAAACTGTTCTTAACTGTAGAAAGAGGGGAATTTTTAACACGATTACACTGTTGTTGATTTGGAGAGCCGTTTCAAATCTGTTTCGGAGGGTTTGGATTTTGATGGCATTGGATTCCCTGTAAGAAGTAACTCTAGGACGACCACTGCCGGGGTTTTTTTTTTTTTTTTTGCTTTTGCACAGTCATTCGTACCTTTTTCTCATCATATTTCAATCTGATTCTCGATTGGATAAACCAGAGAGGTCATTAGCTTCTGAGCTAAGACACACTCAATGTATATGGACTACATTTTACGCTGTATAACCTAGGAACAACAACAATTACGATTAGAGGTGTTAAAAGGTTGATATTTTAAGCTGGTTTTAAGCTTATTTGTTGCTGTGGAGTTTCTTTTTACCTTCCCGATTTGAAGCTAAGTTTTTAAATTGATGTGAACACTAGAATACTTCAATTAAAAGTCAAAATAGTGTTTCTCAAAAAATGACAAGTGCGGGCTTTCTTTTCTGCAGCACTATATAATATACTATAATATATATATATATATATATATATATATATATATATATATATATGGTATTAAGTGATGATTATTTTATGTCTTATGATTACGCTCATTGCTAAATACTCATTGCTTTTGTACCAGAGTAAGCTGATTGTAATGTAAAATTTATACATAAAATGTGCGTTCAGGAACAAATAGCTGATGCTAAGAATTACCGAAACAGCCATCCTTAATCAATTTTAATATAAATAACAATGGAGGCAGAATTCCAGAAAAAATACAAGCGTACGCTTTTGTTATTTATAAAATAAAAGCAGTTGACCTATTCAATAGGCCATGTATATAGATTGGATCACTTAATACGAAGATCAGACCGGCGGAGTCTAAGCTTGTTCTGTATTTGGTCGATGTATGGCCTTTGTAGTTCTATTGGTCCACCATCCCAGCTTTTACCTCCTCACCCTTTAGAAAAAGTTTAGTTTATTGCTAACAACCTGAGGGGCCTGCTGGAGAATGCCAACTTTTCTGACCTTTTATCTTCACACTGTGGGTAGAAAATAGATGAACGACTGTATATTGAATAGATAAACAAGAATACTCAGCGTAACTGTTCAATAATAAACTAAACGAAGATTTTTATGTGAGCATGCTGGTGTTTGTAACGTAGTCGTGTGCTTCGCTATTTGAATACATACGTATATTGACGACTCACGTGCCAAGTTTATGTCGCGTCAGCATTTACGAAATCTAATGCATATATATGCATCACGCTCGAAGAAAAAGGAAACGGATAAAGAAAAAGAAAAAAAACGCGTGGCGATTCGAAAGGCACGTGATGTCCCCTCTCCTTTTCTAACCACTTCGGAAGCGAGCCGGCCGACCTGCTGATTTCGGAAGACAATTACGACAATTAAACAGTGGATTGTAGCTAAAAAGATCTGGGCTTCTGAAATATGAATAACAGCCAAATAATGGCGAATTTTCTGTTGTAACTATGCATCAGGAATTGCGTTTGATACCAGATGAAATAATTTTTTTTCATCTAAGAAAAGATCGTAATATGTTTTCTTTTCGAGTCTCTACGCCCAAAGTTTTGTCCGTTTTAAAAGAAATAAAAACGTTAAATATTTGTGCGTGCTGGTCTGTGTATACTCGTAAATATCGCTGTTTGTCTTTCCCTCATTTCATGAGTTGCCGTTTCGTCCGTTAAACTGTGACGAATAAAAGTTCCCATGCAGATAAAAAAAAAACAGGTAGGAACGTTCGCTGAGATTTCTTCAAGGTTTTATTGGGAAAGAATGAGTTAATGTTATCGTAACTATTCATTTACTTCGTAAACTTAAGTTTCTAAAAATGTTTGTGTCAAAGTTTTCTTTTGTTTGCGAGTCTCTTTAGACAACGTCTGGGTCTTTTTTTTTTAAGTAATAACAGTGTTACATGCTTATACGTAATTGTCTTTGTATTTCTTCATCCTCGCCGTTTGTTTTCCCAGCGTTTGATGATGGGCTGTTTTGTCCAGGTGATACTGATCGTTCTGTCTGTTAAACTAAGTCGAATGAATCTTATCATGCAGTCAAAAAACTTTATTAAGCATTTTTTGTAAGAGAATAGACTTAGTAAAGATAGAGATTTAATAACCAATTAATTATTTCCTTACAAACTTAGTTATCTTACTTGAGAGACACAGACGGACGGCGACCTCAGTAACATTAGCTGTAGTTATCAGTTTACTATATCATTTTGCCGTGTGTCGCTCGTGGAGCTACCCGAAAAAAAACTGGACTATTAACCTTTGTATCTATTGTTCGAAAAGATGATGTCTTATTTTCGACCGACATTTTTTTGTCTACCGGGTTTGACCATTATTCCCTGCTTTAACTTCGTCACGTATCTCTGAGTGCAATTATGTTTAATTGCCTCCTTATTGTAATGTTTTCGTCAACGAGCAAACATTGAATATTTAATAAAGTATTTTTACATAAATGCTGGGTGTACGAACTCCTTTTATTTCTCTGCATCGCCGCTGATTCGCTTAGTCGTCATTTAATGAGTTTCTCACGTCGTCGAATATTTGGTAATCAACTAAGATGAATAACGCTTTTTCTGCAAGAAAGACACGAGGGAACGCTCGCTGAGTTTTCTTCACGGTTTTATTGGTAGAAAATTGACTCAAGAAGAAGGACACCAATGCTATATTCTAGTTATTTACTTCTTAAACAAGAATTTCTAATAGTGAGTGACGCAGACGGACAGAGATATCGGTAACATTCGATGAGATTATCATTTTTTCTACATTATTTGGCTGTGTCTCGTTCGCATATTTTCTCGAAACAGTGATATCATTGTTCATACCATATCGTTCGCTTGTTTTCTGTACAGCGTTTGATATTTTCTCCTTCCTTGTTATTCATTTTCTTTCAGCCCTGGAACGACTCTATTTCACTGATCTAGGTTATCATGCGCTCAGTGTGACTCTAGCTTAACTTCACACTAGCTTACTTAATCGTAACTGACGTATGGTCCCTAATAAGTAGGGCTATGACAACAGCATATTCTTTTCATTGTTTTGGCCCTCGAGTATATATCCGACGCAGTTAGACACAGTTAATCAACCGAGAACCGCATCACTCTATATAAATGAATATAAAAGTTCAACGGATACACACTAGAGAGTACAAAACAATGAAAAGAATATGCTATTGTCCTGGCCCTACTAAGAAGGTGCCAGATGAAAATGCACGGATATAGCCGGAATAACTGCCGTTGATAAACAAGTGCGGTTAGTGTTTATACATGAATACATTAATTAAATTCACAGTGAGGGATCTAATCCTACGCATTAATTATTCAATGTATTTACATGTGTATGAATGAATGTGCATTAATTATTCAATGTATTTACATGTGTATGAAGTTGGCTTCGTGTACTAGTAAGAGAAGGAGCTGTTTAAATAAAAATTGTCTCCTGCCCACACAACTAGCAAGGAAAGAAAAAGACTGGTATGATAATTTCGTAATATCAAGGGATTAAAAGATAAATACAAAAACGCTGAAAGGCGATAAAAAAGGCAGAGAAAAATGGAGATAAAATAAGGGACAGATGGAAAAAATTATGCAACTTCTCCCTTTTTCTTCTCTCTCTCTCTCTCTCTCTCTATATATATATATATATATATATATATATATTATATATATATATAATGGGTGTTGTTGGTCTTTAATTATTAGCATAAAATCAATTATATATATATATTTTTTTAATGTAATGATATATATATATATATATATATATATATATATATATATATATATATATATACAATGGGTGTTGTTGCTCTATAATAATTAGCATAAAATAAATTATATATATATATTAATGAAATGATATACATATATATATATATAATGGGTGTTGTTGCTCTATAATTATTAGCATAAAATCAATTATATATATATATTTTTTAATGTAATGATATATATATATATATATAATATATACAATGGGTGTTGTTGCTCTATAATTATTAGCATAAAATAAATTATATATATTAATGAAATGATATACATATATATATATATATATATATAATGGGTGTTGTTGCTCTATAATTATTAGCATAAAATAAATTATATATATATATACATATGCATATATATTTTTTTTATGTAATGATATATATATATATATAATGGGTGTTGTTGCTCTATAATTATAAGCATAAAATCAATTATATATGTATATATATATTTTAATGTAATGATATATACATATAATGGGTGTTATAATTATTAGCATGAAATCAATTATATATATATATATATATATATTGTATATTATATATATGTATTAATATAGATAGATATAGATATATAGATGATGAGAGAGAGCGGGAGCATATAAACTCTGGATATGCCTCATAAGAACTCAAATTCCATCCATCGTCATTCATGGCGAATTCTCTCTCTTTAAAATTTGAAAAGGTTTTAAACCTTTTCCGTTTTTGTTCCTTAATTTTTCTTCCCTGATGATATCTAATATGATTGAAAAGGTCTGCACATCGCAGCAAGATATGACTGTATTTACATTAAAAAATTTTTTAAATATATAACTTGCTCTCTTATGATTGAGCACTATTAACGACCTTTGTTGAAATTCAGTTATTTTAAATTTTTGGATACCGTCCTACCGAAAAACAATATATATATATATATATATATATATATATATATATATATATATATATATATATATATATATTTACACTGCGTATCAAATTATTAACGATATAACATTTTCTACCAGTTTCAGAAACTTACTGATAGTTTCGTATCAAAAGCTTCGGAAACGTTGGCAATGCTTAGCTGTTCATACTCTGAAATTTTCGTGATGTTCCGCGCAATGTAAACAAGTTGCCTTCGTAACTGCTGAATCCACGGTATTAGACGTGTGCCATTATTATTAGTGTGTTTCGTCAATAAAATGGGTCGTAAATTTGGTCTGAATAGTTCTGAAAAGAGTACTATTACAGAACAGATAGCAAAAAATAAAACTACCCTCGAAATATCGAAAATGATAGGAAGGTACCATCAAACTCTGGAGAAATTTGTCAAAGACCCTACAAGGTACGTAAAAGAGCTGATAAATGTACATCTAGAGTTATTTCAGGCCGTTCTCTACTCCAAATTAAACGTGAAGTTCTTAAGAACCCTGGGCACACAAGTCGAGAAGTCTTGATTGAAGAATGTCTCAAAAAGTAGTCGATGTCGCCTTCTGAAAGAAGTGGCTAAGTTTGTAAATCCTGTGACAAAGCCTCCATTAAAGCAACATCACATACAAAACCGATTGAAATGGGCATAGGACAACATGAAAACGGATTTTTCCAAAGTTTTGTTCACAGATGAAGTGCGTGTCACTCTTCATGATAGCTGTTCATATAACTGGAGCAAGGGATGGGTCCAAGATGGACGACATTAAAGGTGCCAACAAGGTGGTGGTGGGATAATGATTTGGGCTGGGATTATCGGAGGTACTTTAGTTGGCCCATGGAGGGTCCCAGAAGTCGTAAAATGACGTCAAATGCTTACATAGCTTTTCTAAAGGAGCACTTCGAACCATGGCTGAAGAAGCAAAGGTTGACGTGCAGAAGAACTATTATTTTTATGCAGGATAATGCTCCCTCGCATGCAGCAAACAAAAGCAAAGAGTACAACAACTGGGGTTCTCTGGGCTACGGAAGATGAAGTGGCCTGCGAATTCACCAGATTTGAACCCAATTGAGAAACTTTGGAGTATCCTGAAGCGACGCGTCTATGCAAGTGGACGCCAATTTAAGAGCAAAGATAAGTTGTGGGATGCTCTCCAAGAGGTATCGCGAGGAATAAATGTTGACGAAATCACAAATTTGACTAATTCTTTGGACCAACGTCTTTTACAAGTCATTCATAAAAAAGGATCGCATATCCCCTACTAATTATGTCAACGTAGAAATTGCTATGTAGTTATTGTGTTCTAAGCATTTTCCTAGTTCATTTAATGTTTGAAAATTAGTTAAATAAACAAGTTATTGGTATATTGTGTGTTTTTCTCAACCTCATCAATAACTTGACACACTGAAATCAACAGATATTCCTATCTTCTGCCACAGTTTCGCTAATACGGCTTTAAATAATTTTTTTTGAATGGAATAGCTGAATAGTATTGTAAGCACTTTCTCAATTTTTCATTGATTTTTATTCACTCGTTCCTTAAATATTTAAAAAAAAATGTAAATTCGTTAATAATTTGAACATCAATATAAACAATATATGCTATCCTGCATTTTGCTCAAACAGAAAACAACATGGCTGACGAGAGCTTAACATTATTTACGAATAACCATTAACTGGTCCTCCTTATGTTAAGCTTGAAACCGACGGTACCAATGTTTTTCTGACCTTCTGTACAATTTTAAATGAATGAATAAATAAATATTAAGCTCTTATATTGAAAAGTTTTTCTTTGTAATCGAGCACTTTGCTGGAATTCTTCTCCCCCCACCCCCCCAAAAAAAACAGTAAACAAATATATATATATATATATATATATATATATATATATATATATATATATATATATATATTTAAAGGAGATTAGAATAATAGTCTAAAGAGCTAAGTGTATTTTAATGTAATAGTGAAATTACTAGTTTAATTAAAATACAGGAAATGCTCGTTGTAATTTAGATATATAATAAGCTCGATAGTTAAATGTCCTAGAGCTAATTCAATATTAAGTAATGTGATTTATAATTTAAAAATTTTTAAAATTTAAAAATCAAAATTTAATTAAATTAAAAATCAGTTTCATAAGAAGGAACAACAACAAAGTCACGTGTATATATATATATATATATATATATATATATATATATATATATATATACACGTAGTTTTTTTGGTTGTTGATTTATTTTAAACGATATTGAGATTAGCGTCTTCACCTTGAAGATCGGATGTCTTTTTAGAAATTGCCCATTTCTTATGCATGTGCGTAGATTACTGTTTTAAAAATAAATAAATAAATTGATATATATATATATATATATATATATATATATATATATATATATATATATATATAACTACTTCATTTACTCACATAAAATTAATATACGAAAGTATAAATTTATGCGTAAACTTTAAGTATTTACTTCAAAAGTGCTCAATACGTAGGTAGAGCTAGTTAGTAAGTTATAAAATGTATATGGCGATTAAGCTATACTGAATATTCCGCGTTTCATCCACTCTAGGACTCTTCAGGCTTACGATAAGCCTGAAGAATCCTAGAGTGAATGAAATACGGACTATTCAGTGTAGCTTAATCGCCATATATATTTTATAACTAACTAACTAACTAACTAACTATATATATATATATATATATATATATATATATATATATAATTATATATATACATATATATATATATGCTATGACGTCATTGTAAATAAACACATAAATAAACATACGCAATAAGGACTTATAATATATATAAGTTGTTAGTGTTGATATATTTGTTAAATATTGAGCGATTCTAATATTTATTCTCCGATTTCGATACAATTACTGATTCCGCTGTATTATTTCAAAATATTTAGTTATAGGCGCATTTTTTATTATCCAAATTTAAGTAAAAAAAAACAAAAAAAAAAACTGATGAGATACGTTCATATACATCTTTAAAAAACACATTTTTAGGGATGGTCTTTAGATCCTAGTTTTACTGGTATTTTTCAATATTTATCGTTGTATCATTACTGCCAGCAACTGAACATTAAGTATCAGACAAAATCGAACCATTTTATACCTTAGAGAAAACAGATGAACCACAGTACTGAACAAAAATGGGGTCAGACCTATTATAAATAGCGTGAAAATATCACTTACATTATTTTTCAATTTTTGTACAAGGCGGAACGATAAATTGTCCGCCCTAAAGAAAACGACACTACAGCATTATTTTAAAATTATTATTTTAAAAAATTGATTCAGGTTAATTGATCATATAGTAGAACTTACATCTATTGAATGTAGCCGCCTTCAGCCTCAATCACCGCCTTCATACGGGCCCAGAACTGGAGAATGCATTTTCCACAAGCGCCGGCGGGAGTTCGGTGAATACTCAGCGGATGGTGACGATCAGGCTGGTTTTGGTATTGTGAGAGGTCATGTTGGTGATGTTCTCGACATATGACCAAATAAAGTAGTCCAGCGGGTTCAGAGCGGGGAAGAAGAAGTGCCAGTAAGAAAAGTCGTAGAACTCCTTCTGAAGCCAAGCCTGCGTCTGTTTGGACTTGTGAGCCGGCGCCTGCTGCCACACCCAAGATCTGCACCATCGGATCACCACACTCTTCAGCACATCCAAGTACACTTTGGTGTTGACTTTCAAGCCGACTTCGAAGATGTGATGTGGTATGATGTTGTCCTCACTTGAAACCACACCAAAGACCATAACCATCGCCAGAAACTTCGTTGATCTGTGCCTTCGAGCGTTGAACCATTCGGATTTGCATTTTGAGGATGCTGGCAATGGTTCTGTTATCATAACTTTAATCGGTGGAGAGCATGTTGTACAGCGGCGCATCTCCGATCTCGCTTGTTGAACATTGTATCACTTTCAGACATAATAGAAAGCTCCTATCGCTCTTGGAATTTGTATACAAATAGCTGACTAGTATATGGCTTTTGGCAAAAAATGGAAATCGGTTTTCATCAAACGGAAATAGAATCATGTCGGCTTTTCTTAGGCGACAATTTTATCGCCCCACCCTCTAATTTTCAATTTCCAAACTAAAAAAAAAAAAAAGATTTAAGCGTTGTCGTTTATGGATGTCCGGTGTAAAAGCGGTCCTTACATTGTTTTATTTTATTTTATTTTTTTGTTTTTTACATGTGAGTCACTATTCATCAAGGCTTGAAGGCAACTCGAGGATTAGCGTTAATGAATGTAACGTAGTTGTGTAGTAATCGTTAATTGTGTAAATTAGGTAGAATTTAATTATTTATGGGGATGGCTTAACAAGAACTTGCTTACTTTGAATTTGAAAGCTACCATGTTGTATTCAACCGGGAAGCAGACCAGAAGAACAGTGTTCCACAAGCGGGCAGTTCTGGGAAAAAGCTTCGTTCATGGAATGTTCGTTTAGATTAAGGCACAGATAGAGAGTGGGAGGATTTTTATAGTGGTTGTAGCTAGTCGAGTCTTTTTTTGTGAAATTTTGGCAAGGGGAAACCATAGATGGAATTTAATCGAGCACTTTACATGAACATAATTATAATTTTCTTAGTGTTTTACTTGATTTTATCTTATCGTTTTTATTCTTCTTCAAAAAACGCAAAAAAGAAAAAAGACTTCCTCTTTTGCTTCGTCTTCCGTTTCGTTTTGTTCATCTATCGTTTTTCTCTCCTTGCATTTCTTCATATTATTTTCATAGTCGCCCCCCCCCTCTATCTTAAACGAGTTTTCTTTTGTGTACTTTTCCTGCTTTTTTGGGGGGAGGGGGTCTTTTTCCTTTAATTTCTTTATTTTTTTTTTGCTTTTACCTTCTTATTCTTTTTGTTCTACACCCTCCCACCATCGTCTTCTCCTTCTTCTTCTCCTTCTTTTCCTCTATACTTTATATTTTCCTTTTTTTTTCATCTTTTTCTTCAGCAACACATTATTTTCTTCTTTT
The DNA here is from genome assembly GCF_053919585.1 of Euprymna scolopes. Taxonomy (NCBI): domain Eukaryota; kingdom Metazoa; phylum Mollusca; class Cephalopoda; order Sepiida; family Sepiolidae; genus Euprymna; species Euprymna scolopes. Next base: position 69,907,994 of record NC_136515.1, on the reverse strand, counting down.
GCTGATTTTTTTTTTTCCGCTTCGGCATTTTCAAAGAAAGTTCCTCCTCTTCTTTTTATTCTTCTCCTTCTTTTTACTCTTTTTCTTTTTCATTTTCCGTGCACAACCCCACTCTCCTCTTTACTGAGTTATTAAGTTTTAATTATTTTCTCCTCTTCTCTCTCTCTCTCTCTCTCTCTCTCTCTCTCTCTCTCTATCTCTCTCTCTCTATCTATCTATCTTTTATATATCTCTCATACACAGTCCTTTTTAATACTTTTTCTGCTTCTTTTTCCTTTCATCTCGATACATAACACCTAACCGAGAACCCACTTCGCACCAAAAATAAAACTCCTACACGCGTTGCAAAATCTCCTTCGACAACCGAAAAAGGTCACTTAAACAAACACTTGGGAATCAAAGATCGCCATAACAACCGCTCGTTTTCATGGAAATCCATTATTTTTCGACCAATTCAAAACCATCGCCATAACTCTCCCCCCTCACATCATCATCATCATCATCATCATCATCATCATCATCATCATCATCATCATCATCCCACCCACACATCGTTATAATTCTCATCGATACTTACTCTGCAGAAGTTATATGAGAATCCATCATCATCATCATCATCATCATCATCATCATCATCATCATCATCATCGTCGTCGTCGTCGTCGTCGTCATCATCATCATCATCATCATCATCATCATCATCATCATCATCATCATCATCATCATCATCATAACAACAATCATCGTCACCGTCGTCGTCGATGTAGCTCTTTGTAAGTTACATGTGAAATTCTATTACCAGATTACATTGAAATGTAAATATTTTATAAGCCAGGAACTCGTGCGTCGTGCGGTGTAATGTCTTTTCCATCTAATTGTTTTCATATAAACGACATGTTTGACTGTAAGTTTTTATGGGCGATGAAAAAAGGAAAGAAAAAAAGGACATATTTATAGTCATTGATTTAACTATAAAAAATGTATTTGGCCTTTGGAAGCACGTGTAACGAGCAGTCAAAAGAATAGGGGAGCGTACAACGTTGATACTACTACTACTACTACTACTACTACTACTACTACTACTACCGCCGCTACTACTAATAAAATAATGATAATAATACTTCGGGCCAAGCTCAAAGTGTAGTATCTGTTCTTCAGATGCTACACTCCAATTTCTTGTTCTCTGTCAGGGGAGGAGAAATCCTTCACGACTGAGGCAATTTATATTTTTGTTCCTTTTCTCCATGTTAAAAAACGACCCTGGTGTCGAACTCTGTCCCGTGGGGAGGCATTGTAAATAGGTACTACTACTACTACTACTAATAATAATAATAATACTACTACTACTAATAATAATGATAATAACAATAACAATAACAATAATAATAATAATGTGGAGAAAACTGTAAGTCTGAAGAGACTTGTTGGCACTCAGACTCCGGGGAACACCACAAGTTGTTCTCCAAGAGCAATCTTTGATGATAGCTTGTGCGACTACTCCTTGTGAGTAAATGATAATACTTAGGAGTTAAAAGAATAGTGAAGATTGCTACATCAATGCTGCTACTACTACTACTACTACTACTACTACTACTACTACTACTAATAATAATAATAATAATAATAATAATAATAATAATAATACTAATAATAACGAGAAATCCAAATCGAGACGACTTACACTATACAAAGGACGGTCACGCTGAAAACAACTGAAATCTTAAGGAAACGTTTGAATGCTAAACGAAAACGACATAAAAACGACATGGTCTCTGAAAGAAATAAACATTATACCGGTTGTGATAGAAGCAACTGACTTAATAAAAAAGTATCTTCATAAATACTTAGAAGCAATCCCTGGAAAACCAAGCTGTAACGAAATACAAATAGCAGCCATAAAGGGAACAGCATCTATTCTTAAAAGAGCCCTCGGATATAAATTTAAATCATAACGGAATCAAGTGTAAGCTCCAGGAGGGATTAACCCCTTGATCTCTTAAAACTTACTGAAGTAAAATAAAAAATAAAAAAAATAAGTTAACCGATTATGGCAACGGTAACAAAAACAGAACAAAAAGATGGGCAGGAACACTACATATAGCCAAGAAAACTTAAACCGCAAAATTTTAAATGAATCAAAAATGAGTGAGCATTCATTCCCTTGGCCTTCTGGTCAAGATCAAAGTGTTTAGGAGGGTCCTACTAATCGCCCCCTACCCCCTTTTTCACCCCGCACTCGACACAAATGAATTATTGTACCATTTTTATTGTTATCTTTTTTTGTTTTTATACGTCAATAAAAAATGTTTTAAAAATTGGGAGTTAAGTAGGATGTCCCCTCGGTATGAAAGGGTGAATGTGGTATTATGGTGAAAGATACTAGCTAGGAGAAACTTTTGCTATTGTTTAGTTCTGGAGTGACAAGGATGACCAACGACACCCCCCCCCTTTTGAGTTGGCCATGTGCCTAAGTTTTTTGTGCATTGTTGATTTTCAATGTATTTTTAACATGAATAAACGATTTAATATCTTAAAGTGTAGTATCTGTTCTTCAGATCTACACTTCAATTTCTTGTTCTCTGTCAGTGGAGGGGAAATCCTTCACGACTGAGACAATTTTTATTTGTGTTCCTTTTCTCCACATTAAAAAACGACCCTGGTGTCTAACTCTGTCCCATGGGGAGGCATTGTAAATAGGAGCATGCATCGACTAGCACCACACAAAATAGTCGTGAAGGGTTAAGCAGGATGGAAAACAAAAATAAACAAGAAGGAAAGCACTAACCACACCTTCACCGAATGAGTGTGAAGAGGATTGAGATCTTGGGGAGGCTTGTTGCCACCCAAACTTCAACAAGAAGCCAATGGTTAGTAGTTGTTGCGATAACGCAAATTCATTTGTAAATGTAATCGAAAGAGCTGGAGAGTACTAGAAATTTTTGAGGACTTGTTGTCACGCAGACACCAGAAAATACCACGGGTTGTTCTCAGTGAGTAATTGCTTATGATGATTCTTGTAAGAACTCATGTTGAGTACAAAAAATATTAATACAAAGGAGAAGGAGTATACAAAATAAGGAGAGAGTACTAACCAGACATCCAGCAGAAAAGGGCGGGAAGTACAGAGGACTTATTGACATCCGACCCAGGAGACAACGAATTGTCATTTCCAGCGAGAATTAAATGATAAACGGATGTTGCGCTAATGCAAAACTATTAGCAATGCTTTTGGAAACAGTTGGAGTGTACCTGGACCCCAGGGAACGCCAACGGTTAACCCCAACGAACAATTACTGACGATGACCTAGGTGATAACTCCAAATGAGTAACTACTGACCAGAGAACTTAAAAGGAGTACGGAAGATGGAGAAAGTTAAGATAACACCAATAATTATAGGAACATTAGGAGCACACCCGAAAAACTTTGAAAAAAATATGACAGAGATTGGAATCAGAAAGATGGCTGAAATGATACAATTGATAACAATAAAAAAAACGGTTGAAATATTACGGAAAATCTTCGAATGCAGAAACCAATGCATATAGGATACAAAAAAAACGGTAAAACAAGATTATAAAAAAACAACATAGAATGAATAAACTGAAATCGTATACCTGTAAGTTAATCCAAATAAACGTGTTGGCATCAACGTGAAGAGTTAGGGGGTTGACAGACCGAGAAAAGAAATCACTATCCAGACCTCCACTGGATGAGTGCGAAGCGGACTGCCACCTTGATGAGGCTTATTGCCACTCAAATTCTAATTAAGACCAGTGGTCGTTACCAGAAAATTAATGGTAAATGGCTTTTGCGATAACGTAATTAGTTTGCAAAAGTTATGGAAAGTGTTTGAGAGTAATGGAAATCTAGGGAGATTTGTCACTCAGACTCCAACGAATACCACGGGTTGTCCTTAAGGAGAATTCTTTGATGATGACTTGTGTGAAAACTCTTAGCAGCAACGATAATGAAAACAGCAGAAATCTTAAGAAAACCCCTAGAGTACGGAAACCAGGCCACATAAACTGACCAGTAATTTGGCTGTTGCAATAGGCATGAAACAAAACAGAAACAACGCGACCACAGGGAATTAAGATGACTGAAACCGAAAAATACTAAAGTCCCCTCCCCCTAAAGAAATAATGATGGCGTCTATATCGGATGGCGCCATACAAAAAAGTTGTGAAGAGTCCGAAAGGACCGAGGAATGAGAGCAATAACCAGTGTGTTGAGAACTGCGGCTTTAGGGAGGCTTTTTGTCACCCAACACCAGAGAATACTAATTACGAAATTAATGGTAAGCGGTTGTTACGAAAACAAGAAGCCATTTGCAAGATGTTATCGAGAGAGACGGGGAGCAGTGGAAATATGGGGAGACATACTCTTATATATATATATATATATATATATATATATACATATATATATATATATATATATATATATATATATATATATATATATATATATATATATATATATATATATATATATATACTAGGATGGGTACCCGACGTTGCACGAGTGTTTGGAGGTGTGTGTTGAGCAAAAAAAAAAAAAAAAAGTGGTAGTAGGAAGGTAGGCTCGAACCTGTACTGCGAAGAAGGAAAAAAACGTGACGTCTTTGCTGTTACGACCACCGCCAAGCCGGAAGTGACGTAGGTTTACATTAAGGCTAGATAATCGAAAACGGGGGATGACTTTCGAAAATATCAGTGAAAAAAGCAACCCCTCCTTGTAGAAAAGTGCCCAATTGAGGGTGAAGAAAATAATATTTTTAGCCAAATCTTCGGTATTTGTCGTCTGAAGGGTCGAGCTTCAAAACGATACTGATCTTTTGAAGATCCGTCGCCTCTGTCGAAAATTTTAGGCAGACATGAAAACATACATACATTTATATATTGGTAACTAAAAATTTTCGACCCAACTTATGTACGTAAAAGGAGCATAAGTGCTATGAATTCATAAGAGCACCATTCATTAAAGTACTTATAAAATGGGCACAGGGATGTAACATTGCAGCGATGGGGCAGAGGTTGGATATTGGTCGACAGTGCGGAACCTATCAAAAACAAGACCGAAATACGAAAGAAAACAAAGGAAAACACAATGAAAAAAGCATATATTATTAATTGTACTTATTTGAATAGGATTTGTGAGGTGCGTGGTTTTCCGTTTTAAAAGTGGACGATCATCATAGAATTTGTAGAACAAAACTAAAGGAGAGCACTTTAAAGATGAACTTAATAAAAGGAGCGCCACGTCATTACTGAAAGGTCGTGTCTAATTTCCGAAAAATAAATAAGTGCTTGTTTACATTAGTGATGTTGGAAACCAACGCATTTCAGATGAAAACATTACTACGTACTTAGGTGGTATGGTGAAATAAGTATATGTTCCACAACTTTTACTCCTTGTTATGCAAAATAAAATTTCCTGACTTTAAACAAAGGCGGTGTTATCTTCCTTCTAAATTTTATTTCAGCTGATTACAATATGGTTATCTTCAAGTCTAACGTTAACAAGCTTTTGATGAGACGTTCCATATAAGTTAACAAATTTACCGAATTTCCATTACTAACGATTACTTTATTGTCCAATTGTCTACTGTACACTCTTTAACTCTTATCCTCGAGTGGCCTCTTGGCCTTGATAAGTGGTGATGCCTTTGTAAAAAAAAAAAAGTTCTTTATATCATTATGACATTATGACCTATATTAGATAGCAAATTTTATCACTTTTTTCCCTTAGATAAGAGATGGTATTGTTTAATAATTAATACAAAAAAAAAAACTGAACCAATACTCTTTCCAGATTTTAAACGCAAGGCGAAGTCATCTTCCTTTGTTAGAAGCCTGAACATAACCCACATACTAAATATCTACAATTCCATATATTCGTATCTACTGAAAACATGCCTCATATCTCTTTATACTTAATTATGCTTACAGAATACGCCATAACTTATACTTTATTTTCCAGTCATACCTGTACTGTATTGTACTCTACATCATAAATACGTTGTTACTTGTATCTATATTGAATATACATCTTATCCTCCTGTCGTTTTAGGTATTCAGAGTTTGGCCACCAAAGTTTAATTCCTAATATCAAGTTAATTATACTTAAATATGTTATCCTAAACTAACGTATAACCTATATTTTAACCATATATTAACTCTCCTCTCAAACCAATCTGTTGAAAATTTAGTTGCTTCCACTGCATGAATTCTTACTAATCCCTTTTTCCAGTAACAATACAATAAACAACATAATAATGTCCTTTTTCATCACCTTGAGGAGTGTAACTTTTCAGTAGATATAACTTCTATAAACAAACCCTTTTATATTGACTACCCACGCCGGGTCGTAGAAATAATTGGTTTAGGTTTCCTATTGCGTCAGAAAAACACTGTTTTTTCTCTCATAACCCCGACATTATTTCGATTGTCTTTGGACTTCTATTTTTTCACTGGATTTAAGCAATACCAAACCAGAAGATGAAAAATTGGTTATTGCACAACTCTTTCTAAAATATAGACTCCCGAGTTCCTGCCGGCGCTTGTGGAAAATGTACGTAGGTGGCATTTTTATCGTTCCACTCTGTACGTCAGCAAACTGTTTGAGAAAACATTTTAAAAATTCATTAGAAGACCAGCAGCTACAATAAAAAGAGATCATCTACCCGTTTATATACGAAAATGTCATGGTTATGTATCACCACAAATTCTAGCAACAAGGAAACACAATATGAGAAGGTTAGGAGCCCAACCATGGTTAGTTATAGAAAAGAAAGTCCTATTGCGTTGCTACCACTATTTAAAGTTTGAGAAATGGAGCAAAACTTCAAATGCAATCCTTACCGAGAAAATTGAAAAAAAAAACTAACAGAAGACATATAAGAACCCACACTAGTGATTTGGGACAGAGCAAACAAAAAAGCGACCGTAATAGAGGTCAGTGTACCCAATGATACAGGGCTTAACAGAGTTGAGAGGGAAAAGATAACAAAGTATCAAGGACTTATGTATGATATGAAACGAAATTGGAAATTGGAAATTAAAAGACGTTTCAATTATACCAGTCATCATAGGAGCAACTGGACTTATGAAAAAGAACTTTAAAAAGTACATAGCAAGCATACCCGGTGAACCAAGTGCAAGTGAAATACAAACGATTGCACTGAAAGGGACGGCTAGAATCCTGAAAAGATCTCTTGGTTAGACTCACTAAAATAGGGATAAATGTCAGACATCTGGTTGGATGTCCCATCCCCTAGAAGAAAAAGTTTAAGAAAAATGAAAAAAAAAAAAAGGAAAAACGGTTATAAGGTTCTGCTGGGAGACGTCTAAATTGCGACACAATGGAGTGTATAAATATCTCCACTAGACGATCTGTAAAAGTTAAAAATCGAATGCGGCAGCAGGTCCTAGGAACATGTTTACTAGAAAGAACAGTTGGAAATAAGCCATATACCACCCACTATAACTATGTAATTACAGTTGCGTACCTAGAAAACGGAGCCATAAAACCTGGCATAGTAATATGGGACACGAAGGGGAACCTTTAAAGCGTGTGTACACAATTATGCTAAGTTAAACAAAGCTGAATATAAACTGCGTCAATCGCTTAATTGTAGAATAGTAAAATATTAATATTTCACTAAATATAATTCACAAAAAATAAAAATTGTATGATCAAATGACTGCTTTAAGGTTAGTTATTCCCCCAAATTTTATTCAAATTCATGCGATATTCACAAAGTTATAACTTTTAATTCTTTATCGTGGAATTTCCACTGACCATCACTTTATTGCAAATAAATGAATTATATATCGCCGTATCCACTATTTTTCTGTTAAATAACTTTAAACAACCTTTTGAAAAAGTCAATTGTCTGATCTGAAAAGAAGTTATGGTTCTGGCAACATAAACTACTTTCCTTCACAGGGCATCCTTTGAGGTAAATTGCTCTCCTCCCTTATAAATATCTCTTTTCAATATTGACCAGAGATATTCAATGGGGTTAAGATCTGGAGAACATGGTGGCCAGTCCGTAGATTCAAGGAAGGCTTCAGTCGCCCTAGCAGAATAGGATGGTGCATTGTCATGCATAAAAAACATTTGAAAGTGACGTGACAATGGTAGGTCACTTAGCCATTCGTTTTCCCTATGTTGTTTGCTCAATGGACGCCTTCGAATAGTTTTGATGTTCATTGCCATCTAATTCAACACATTACATCCGGCCTGCCTGGATATTTGAGCGATTCCAACTCTTGAAAAAATGGAACCCAGATAATTATAATATATGATGTCACACCCACGCACTGAGTTACCGACGGGATGATTTTCTACGTGACTTAAACGATTGCAAAGGACAGCAAACAAAAGCACTCAGCTTCTCTTCCTGTTGTTGTTGTTGTTTTTTTTTTTTTTGTTTTTTGTTTTTTGTACTAAAGATGACATTGAAGTTTGTTTATCTGAAACCAGGAATTGGAATGCTGCATGTATCATCCCATTAAATACCAATAATATCCTTGTTGATTTTAGGCATAAAACCAAGTTGGCTTTACACAACTATATATATATATATATATATATATATATATATATATATATATATATATATATATATTAGTGATGGGACGATTCCAATATTTTTCCCGATTCCGACACAATTACCGAATCCGTACTAAGTTCCCGATTCCGATACAATTATCGATTCCGATTCTGTTTCTTTATAAATCTCTAATTATTTAACGATAAGATTGTTAGCTTTCCCGATGTTCGTAAAACACCCCCCTCCCCACACACACATATGTTAAATATGTAGATATAAATACACTTGTGGAGAGTGATATATATATATATATATATATATATACTTGAGTTCCTTCAGCTATAATCGAAACCGAAACCAAAACTTATGAAAAATCTTTGATAAAATTATTTATAACAAAAAAAAAAGAAAAGATTACTGGAGTGCGATCAGAAACCGAAACCAAAACTTATGAAGATTTCTTCATAAAATTATTTAATGAAAAATAGATGACTTAAGTGCTATCACCTATAATCGAAACTGAAACCAAAACGTATGAAGAATTCTTGGTAGAATTATTAATGACAAGAAATGGAAGTACATAATAAGTAAACGACCCGGATGTAAGCGTGGCACATAAAAAAACAAACATGCTATCGTATAAATATATAGATGCTAATGGAAATCGACCCAGACAAGTCATGAAGCCATGAGATATAAGGAGTTTAAAAAATACGAACTCATTGCAAAACACTTGAGAAAGATAAGTGTTAGGTGAAGAGATTCCGACCAAGACCACTGCAATTATATCCCTTTGTCAGAAACATCGCTAATAGATATGACGAGTAAAGGAGAAAACAAGGGAAGCGAAAGTTACGAAGCTATTCTCTATTTCATATTCTCTATTCTCTTTTCTCCATTCTCTATTCTCCTAAATAATATATCTAAACATACTTGGCTCATTCAAAAGAAATTTATCAAAAGTCCTTTCCGATGAAGGTCTTTTATAACTTAAATATTAATAAAATAACCCCCTCTCTCTGTCTCTCTCACACTCTCTTTCACTCCTCTCTTAAGCACTTATATGCACACACACGCACACACACACATACACACACACACACACACACACACACACACATATATATATATATATATATATATATATATATATATATATATATATATATATATATATATATAAAGCCTACTTAAGACGTATTATTGTTCTTACGTATGCCTATATTTGGTAAGGTGAAAACGCCACTTAGAAAATATTTAAATATCCTGACTATCCTTTGGTAATATATATATATATATATATATATATATATATATATATATATATATATATATATATGTGTGTGTGTGTGTGTGTGTGTGTGTGTGTGTGTGTGAGTGTGTGTGTAAGAGAGTGTGTGTGTTTTTGTGTGAGAGAGTGTGTGTGGGTTTGTGTGCGGTTGTGTGTGAGAGAGAGAGAGTGTGTGTGTGTGTATTTTGGCAGCAAGTCGTTATGAAGGCATGTTTAGTTAAATACGACAGAGTTTTCTTTGTTTTTTTTGTTGTTGTTGTTGTTTGTTTTTGTTTTTTTTTTTTGTCAATTTGCGGGCATTTTTTCTCGTTTCAGTTGGTTTATGTGTGTATTAGGTTGCCGGGTGATTTTTGTCAGCCATTTTCCTCTAGCGCTTTCGATTATTGACTGTCGTCTGTAGCAATTTTGTTATTGTAAAAAGACACTTTTTTCTGTTGCCTTTTTATATGTAATTCATTTAAATTTGGTTTTTATTAATATCTTTTATTTTGTCTAGTTATTTTGATTTATATAGTCTTTAGCGAAGGAAGGATAAAGAAAGGTGTGGTGAAGCCTATTATTCTATTTTTGTAACTATACGTCAATATATATATATATATATATATATATATATATATAATTGCAGGGATCACGAGTTGCCCGGGATTGAATGATGATCAACGAATATTTTACACTCTTATGTTTTTATTGTCATTAAAATGCGTGAACTCACCCGGGAGGAAGTTTCACGTGCTTTCATGCAGTAACTTCGTCCAAAATATGTTATTCTACATTGCACTGTAGAGAACCTACTGTTTTTTTTATAAAATTATTGTATATAAACTTTTTTCCAGTTAAAGAAAAAAAACATTAAGAAATTTACGTGCGTAGTTTGAACATATAGTCTATGACATGCAAAAAAACAAATACAAATACAAAAACAAAAACAAATACAAAAAAACACGTAAATTTTCAAGTCTTATAAAATTCTTTGCAGTTAATGAAGCAAAATTAAGAAATTTACGTGCGTAGTTTGAACCTACAGACCACGTAGTGCAAAATAAAAGAAAACAAAAACAAAAAAAACAGACTATCAACTTACCCACAATGGAATTTTCACGGCCCGTTGTTCTATTATTATTACAAAGCTAAGACATGAAAAAAAATGGTTTACCGATGATAGATAAATTAAAATAACGGTTTTGATTATCGATTATCTGTAATTATCGATAATTATTCTGAAACAAATCTTAACTAAGATCACTCCCAGACTTATGAACTAAAGTTCTGTAGATTTTAAAGAAAATCTGTTCAACCGTTTCGGAGTCTATAAGGAACGAACTCACACAAATTCAGACAAAGTTGCATTTATATAATTATAGATAGATAGGTAGATAGATGGATAGAGATGTATACTTACGAATACGCATAGTAATTCTGAAACATTTAATATGTTCGTAAATTATGTTAAAGCTATTTTGTTAAATGTTTGTAAATTGTGTTAAAGCTATTTTGTTAATGTTAAGCTATATTTTTTTGATGAATTTTGATTCTAGTAATTTTAATCTTTGTGCGCAATTATTTCGACATTTAATTTTCGTGTTAGTGGTTAATATATAACGAAACGATAACGGAATACCGAGGTCTTATGTATGACATGAAGAGGAACAGGCATCTTAAGATCGCTATCATTCCAGTAAATATAAGAGCAACTGAACCCATGAAAAACAATTTCAAAAACTACCTGGCAAGCATACCCGGTGAACCAAGTGCAAGAGAGATTCAAACCATTGCACTTAAAGGGATGATCAGCATCTTAAAAATATCTATCAGTTGGAATATCTGAGTAGCGGGTAAATGTTTGACATCTAGGAGGATGTTTCATCCTCAGCTAGAACCATCTGATACGAAAATTAAAAAAAAAAATCAAATTTTATTAATTCCAATCATTACTTGAATCCTCTCATAATAATCATCATCATTCAATTAACAATCTACCTATTTCATTAACTCGTGTCCTCGACTGGCTTTTAACCTTGAAAAATGTACTTCTTAGTAAGAAATTATTAGGTTGACACGAGTTTCCGTTAAGATCGCTGAAATTAAACAACATTAAGCAAATATATTAATTAATAGGTGACCATTTCGGAATATCAAGTGCTGTGCGTAAGAGATTTCTCTGCTTATCACGGCACTGCTTCTGGTTGTCTTGGATTTTTATGCCATTGATACCAAGAATATCTGGTCCAGGAGAGGTGTGATTGAAAATAGAGCAACGTTTGTTCCAAAATATTAGATTCGAGCAAAAGTATTTGCCGATTTTTAATTTCAACTTGAAAATGAAAATGAAAAAAAAAAGGTTTTGTTTTAGAAACTATTTTGCTCTCCATAACTTGATTTCATTTCTTATTGCAATTATAAATGCTTCATTTGTAAAATTATTATTTATTTGTACCAACGTGATGGATTCGCCGAACATGCATTTTACTAAGGATATTTATTGTCGGTCAATACTGAATGGACATCTACCCACTGGTCAACAACAATTTGGTTATCTGCGCCCCATCCCCGCAGATTTAGGACAAATCTGATACGCTGATTCCAAAAATCACATTGGTTTTGCTCCATCCGGCCAAGTTTTATAGTTATGGCCATATGACTTTTTTTACGCTTTGTTTTGCTCTATCCGGTCAAGTTTTATAGTTATGGCCATATAACTTTTTTTACGCTTTGTTTTGCTCTATCCGGTCAAGTTTTTTTTAGTTATGATCATATGACTTTCTTATGCTTTGTTTTGCTCCATCCGGTCAAGTTTTTGAGTTATGGCCACATGACTTTTGGCTTTTTTTTACGCTAGTACAATTCCATGTCGAATGATTGCTTTGATTGAATACGATTATTTAAATCACAAGAAGTATTCAGGTCCGATAGTTCCAAGTGATTATCTCGAAAAGCGATCAGTCCGAAGTCATAAAATGTCGAAATCTTCCAAAAATTGGTGCGTTTAAAATTCCCGTATCTATAAAACGGCAAAACCTGTTACACTGACCATGCATTGTTTTTCATTTTCGAATTTGACCATCGATTTCTATTTCAAATTAAGATAAAAGCTAAATCTATCATTTATATATATATATATATATATATATATATATATAGAGAGAGAGAGAGAGAGAGAGAGAGACGGACAGACAGACAGACAGAGAGACAGACAGAGAAAAGGAACAACCCGAGTTATGTGTTCATCAATGATTCGTCTTTATTTCGAGACTTCCTTAATAAATAAAGGAACGAAACGTTGATGAACACAGAACTCGGGTTGTTCCTTTTTTCATACTTTATTTTGTTGGAATACTATTTCCATTATTCTCACCATATATATATATATTTTTTCACTTGTGAGCAATACTACAGAAGTATCCAATAGAATATATATATATATATATATATATATATATATATGTATAATATATATATATATATATATATATATATATAATATATATATATATATATATATATATATATATATATATATATATATATATATGCATATATGATGAGAATAATAGAGCAATTTTCATGATAAATTCTCGAATAAACTCCAATTTATGGCCCCACTCGCCAAACCTTGACAAAAAACACTCGATTAACTATAACAACTATTTACGATTTCCCCACTTTTTATCTGTGACACAAGCTAAACGCAGATTTCATGAACAAAGTTTATTTCCTGTCTGTGAAGCTGTTCCACTGTTTTGTTTCTCAGTTGAATACAACATGGTAGCTTTCAAGTTCAATGTAAACAAGTTCTTGTTGAGCCGTCCCCATAAATAATCAAAGTCTACCTAATTTACACCATGATTTACACTAATAACGAACATTCATTAACCTTTATCCACGAGTGTTCTTCGGGCCTTGATAATTAATGACTACCAAGTAAAAACAAATACCATTATACATTGTAAGATTGATTTTTAATGCTTTCCTGCTCAGTCAAACCTTTTTTATATAGTCAGGCAAGAGTTATCTTTCCTTGAAAAAAAAGATGGCTGTCTCTGTATGACGATTACTGATGAATGAAATAAAAGCATACACTTATAAATTTAAAGCAAAGCTCCATGACAAAAAAATATTCCGTTTTTGTTGATAAAAATTGTCGTGTTCGGGTCAATATGGGTGATAATATCGCTGATTTTTTTGTTAAACAGTATGCATAAGATAAATTATAATGATAAAAAAAATTCTATAAACAAGCCAAAAACTTTCTCGCTGACCTGATACTTAGTAACACGATAAAAAGTACTTGACATCGCTGAAATACATTTGATAAAAATCCATAGGGAACATGTACGGAATGTCCAAAAAGTCACTGAAGGAATTTCAACTTAAATAACTTAATAAACTTTGAATTTTATTTTTGAGCGACTTTTTGGACACCTTGTATAAATTCATATAAAACTCATATAAAATTCATATAAAACATAATATAAAACAATCAACTAAGCGCTTGCATTTTTTTTCATAAATTTATAAAATTCTATACACCAAGAAAATATTAAATCGCTTTTTTAATCTCTTGTTAAGCCTTTTGTGCTGAATTCCCCGATCTCAGATTAGTTGAACTTATTTTTAACTATTCTAAACCTACGCTTAGATATATTCGAAATTCTCTGAGGTCATTGTCACTTTATCCGGCCGTCTCCATATCGGTGCTTTGTCAGCTGAAAAGCGACAAGGGATTCGGAGACGAGGATTTTTCCATCTACATTGTTTTCTTTTTTGCCGGTCACCATGTGCCCGGCTGCGTGACAATCGAGGCACGTGGCATCCAACGATGCTTTGAAGCGTACACACAACACGAATTTTATTCGAATGTTATAGCTTATACATACGTATAAAGTTACGTTGTTACAAAAGAAACACCCTAACATAACAAAAATATCTTCTTTTATATTTTTTACTTGGGAGTCACCACCTATCAAGTCCCGAAGCCCATTCAAGGATAAGGGTTAATGAATGTAATGTGGCAGTGGAGTACTCATTAATGTTGTAAATTAGGTAGAATTCGATTACTTATAGGGATCGCTCAGCAAGAACTTGTTTACATTGGATTTGAAAACTATCGTGTTGTCTTCTACCGGGAAGCAGGACAGCGGAACAGTGTTCCACAGTTGGACAGCTCTGAGAAAGAAGCTTTGTTTATGGAATTTACTTTTAGATTTCGGCACAGATAGAGAGTAGGGGAATTAATATATAGTGGTTGTAGTTAGTTAAGTGTTATTTATGTAAGTTTGACAAGGGGGTTATAGATTAGAGTTCAGTCGGTTACTTGCCATGAAAATAAGTATAGACAGAGACAGGCTCATAACGTCTTATATTGGGAAAGAGGTTGCAGGGAAAAGAAAGGGGCATCGCCTACAATTACAACTTCGCTATATACTCGAGAACAGAACTTTACTCTGTTTAGTAATGCATTACTGAATGGATAAGCATATACTGTTCGTCAGAACTTATAAACTTTTACGATTCTACGGTCATTAGAAGAAGTCACATTTCATCTGTCAATAACGATGATGTCTTTGCCGAATCATTCGTTTGTTTAGGTCATTCGAAATTTCATCGTGTAGAGTTTAAAAGACCGAGGGCCAACTGCGTATGTTATAGAATGACGAGAAAGAGAGAGAGAGAGAGAGAGAGAGAGAGGGGGGTGTAAATTATATTGAGACACGTTGACCGGAAGTCAGGGTAAGCTGATCGGATTGCGTGTGAGTCACGTGATCAGGTTAGCTGAATCGTAGAGATTTGGTTTAGACTTAGAAGAGGACGGACGGCTTCACCGTCTCCTCCCCTTCACTTGGGGTAGGGGACGCTGACGTGTATAGAACAGAACCACACAAGCCATATTTTCGCTTTCCATCCTTCTGCAAGACATCTGGAAAGTGAAATAAACTATAAAACCAATTCCTTGTCTTGGAGTGAAATGAATCTTCGTCCAAAACAGGTACCAAGTCTCCCCTCCAAGGCGAGATGTTCCGAGATGGACCAACATCGACAACGCAGAAGGTATCTCCGAAAATACATGACATGTCTCACACACACACACACACAAACACACACACACAAAAGCATATGAACAAATAGACAGAACAACTAGACGATCACACACAACGTTAACTCTGACTAGATATCACACACGATCCCCTTTATGATATAACAACATAACACGTACTTGAATGATCATTATCCAATGTTTGTATTAAACATATAATAATAATAATAATAATAATAATAATAATAATAATAATAATAATAATAATAATAATGAAAACAACTTAAAGCTTAAAGAAAATCCTCGAGCGCGGAAACCAACCCGCATGAATTGCAAACAATATTGTGAACGATAGCTAGTATCCTGGAAGTTTTAATAGAAATGAGAGTAAAACAATAGAAAGAGCTCGACGACATGGTACTAAGCTAAATTTGCAATGAAATTCCACGATACGCCGGACGCGCCCCCACAACACACACACTCGCCAAAACATCGCGGTGTCGGCATCGGTTAAAAGTATGCAAAACAGTCGTGAAGAGTCAAGCAATAATAAGATTCTTATTGAAAGATTTCAGAAAACACTGGCAGCTTGGTGTCGGTTTTGCCATCCTAACCTGATTTAATACCAATGGCTTTTTCCCAGTGAGAAACCAATGGTACGTGTCTGTCGCACTGGTTATGGAAAGAGGCAGATATCACTTGAAATCTGGCTAGGCTTGTTGTCATTATAACTCTAAGGAAAACCACAGATTATTGTCAGTAAGCGATCGCTGGTAATGGCCTGCTGTAAGAAAACCTCGTGAGTAAATTATAGTTCCAGCAGATCACAGGTGAGAATCAAGGGTACTGAGAAGCGGGGCAAATACTCAGAACTGGCAAGAAAACTGACAGATATATGGAAGATGAAGAAAGCCAAAGTAATACCACGAGTAGTAGGAGTACTAGAACCAATTCCTAAAGATGTTGAAAAAAGAATGGGAGAGATTGGAATCAGAGGAATGGCTAAGAAGATACAACAGATAACAATAATGAAAACGGCTCTAATATTAAAATAATGAAAACGGCTCTAATATTAAGGGAAACCTTTGAGTGCGGAAACTAATAAGCATGAGCTACAGGCACTAACTGAATTTATAGAAGCACAGGGACTCAAAAAAATGAAACATTATTATTGTACCCCTCCTTCAAAAATGGTGTCGGCGTCAAGTGGCATCACACCAAATAGTTGTGAAGGATAAAGGAGGATGGAATGACTGAGGAGCGAAAGCATGAAGCAAAGCTCTTCTGGATGTGTGCGAATAGGACTCGGACTTCGAGGCGGCTTATTGCCACTCAGATTTTATTTTCCAGCAGGAAATCAATGGTAAACGGCTGTTGTGATAACGCAAATTAATTTGCAAATTTTATCGAAAGAGGTAAAAACTACTTGAAATATAAGGAGACTTGTTGTTACCCAGACTCTAGCAAAGTACCGCAGGTTGTAATGATAGATACATGCAGGTATTTTTCAAAAAGACTCCCCATCATCACTACTGTTCAAGATATCCATGATACCCCTCAATGAAATATTAAAGAAATAATAATAATAATAATAATAATAATAATAATAATAATAATAATAATAATAATGCAGAGTGGAACGATAAAATTGTCGCCCCTTAAGAAAACAACACCACGGATTTATTTCCAAAATTTTATTGAAAATGTTAATTAAAGTAACTTGATTATGTCGTAGAGCTGATAACTATTCAATGTAGCCGCTTTCAGCCTCAAGCATCGCCTCGATACGGGTGTAACATGAAAGGGCTGTCCCTTATAATGTAAGTAAGAAGATATACTAGATAAGTGAAAATGATCTTAGGAAAAGGTTAGAATCGAACCTTGTAAGCAAGTGTTCAAGATAATGGAGAATTGAATGTTAAAAATTCCGTCCATTGTTAATTCTATTAGAAATAGTTAACTATTATTCATGTCGGAAAAAAGAGTCGATTGTCCATTCTTTTAGAAATCTGAATACTAAATATGTTAGTTAAAAGAATGAACAATGCCAATTAAAATATAGTGTTTAAAAATAGGTTAGAATTAGAATTGAGGATTCCTTTGTTTGCCACAACCATATGTAAAGCCACGTAAAAATTAGTCACGTTGGTAAAGACACTTCTGACGTCATAAACAAAGGAGATTTCCCAATATAGGAATCTAAGGGTTCGAAGTTAGAAATCAGTTGGAAGACAGAGTTGAGAGTCAAGAGTTGATGAGAGATAGTGAGTTGGAGATGAGAGCTCCTTAGGAGTGAAGGGTAGGAGATTAGACCATTTAGATACAAGTTTGAATTCCTGACGTCACCAATCAGCCGATTGAAGAATAAAGAACTCATCTATATTTTGCAAGTGTTGTCTCGTGTTGTCATTCTTTACAACAGAAAAGGTAAATGTGTTTTATTATCATCTTATAACGAACTCTTGTGTAACCCCTTACAAGAATTAAATGTGCCCCAACATCAACAGTAATGTGCCCCCCTTTATCATCACCATCGTGAATCCCCGTTATATGTATCCCCTGTTATATGTCTCCAATATGTAACCCTATGTAACATATATGTTGATTTGAGTGCTCTGTAACAAGGGTTCGAAACTGGGAGCATGCCTTTTCATTAAGCGCCGGTCGGAGCTCGGCGAATACTCGGCGGATGGCGGCGATCAGGCTTGCTTTGGTTTTGTGAGATGTCATGTTCTTGATGTTCTCAGCGTATGAGCAAATGAAACGGATTCAGGCCGGGGAAAGTGAGAGGCAGTGAGAGAAAGGTACAAAAACGTAGCATTCCTCGTCAATTTAGTCCTGAGTTAACATCTTCAACATAGTCATAATGCCTATATATCATTAATTATAGATTTTCGGGTAATCTGTAAACGAATAACAAATAGTCTTGCCATCAGCGAAACAATACATGCACGTGCGTTGTTTTGTTGGCCGTCGGAAAAAATACCAACAATTTTACATGCGATAATCATTATCATAATACCGATAAACCTATACAACTCGTTAAATCACATGGAAAATATGAAATAATTTACTAATAAACTTCCGTATTTATTTAATTGGAGTTTTGTGCGTTTTTTATGAGAAATTTTAATATAAAAGACACACATATTTGGGAGCTAAAGTCTTCAATCTATAAACATATATATGGAATGCGTCGATCATCACGAATATGCACGTAGTCTGTTTAATTGAAAAACAACTAGAACACGAGGGCTGTTTAATTTTTTTTTGTTTTGATGGAGATGTCGTAATATTATGACGCCATATTTTGATGCTAGTAAGCGCTCGTTTATATAGCGTAAAACAAGATTCCGGTATATGAGAATTTTCAGAGCTCAGCCAATCATAATGGACGGACTTTAGTAAGGGAGCCTTTATTACTTCTGGATCGGAAATTGGAAAGATTATCTTAGGTCTATGTATTTATGAGCCAGTCATGGTCAGTGTAATCACAGAATCTGCGGAACATATAGAATTCGTTCCGGTGACAACTAGTAGCACTGGTAGGACTAAATCTTTAGAGAGAAAATAGAGACTGCTTCTTCTAAAGATGGTGCGATTATGATGGTATTGCTCGTAGAATGTAATGTAGCATTTTAGTATCACAACTGAATGTGTCTAAAATCGTATTCGAAAGCTACCATTAGCCTAGCTGAATTGAATTTGTATGTGGCATCTGTTGTTGCAAACTTTTGATACTTTTGTCCAAAGGGAAATTTCTTCGGTCATTTTATTTATATATGGAGATAGGAATCGATCGAAAATTGATTCTGTTATAATATATACGAAATCTGCATAAATTAAAATAGCATATTTAAGCGTATTTTACGATCGGGCAACGCCGGCCTCCCTGCTAGCTTAGATAAATAATATTAAAGTTTTAACAAAAGAGCTAAAATATTATCAGGGTGTCTCTATTTACGCTGAACATCCATATATTACTTATGAAAGAGTCCGCTGTGAAATTTCCATAGATCCCGCTAGTATGGATTAATTTTTTAACATTTTTATATTATTGAAATAGTAACTGTATTTTGTGTACTTAATTATGGAGAAAACAACTTTAAATAATAGAAACAACTTTAAATAATAGAAATAGGTTCTCCTTTATCATGGCGCTATTGTTTATCATGGCCGCCAAAGACAAGTCTGTCTATGAACAGGAAGCTGTGGTTACGTTCACAGACGACATCCATTGAGTCGCGATATGATTTTCAACCTCTCAAATTTCGACCTCTCGCCTCGTCGACAACAGCAATATTATGTTAACAACTACTGCTATGTGCTTAATATGGTTACATTACGCTCTAAACAGTGTGGCATCTATATAATGTTGTATATCGGTGCTTATTTTTTAAAGTACTTTAATGTAATGTGCTCTAATAAATCCGTAGCATTTATGTCCTCTTGACACACACACACACACACACACACACACACACACACACACACACACACACACACACACATATATATATATATATATATATATATATATATATATATATATATATATATACGAGGTGCCTTCAATAAGTTACCAGACTTTTTTATTCAGGCATTTAAAATTGTCATAGACTTTGGAAAATTTAGTATGTTATTGCTATATATCTTACAAGATGACTGACGAACGTTTACGATTTCAGGTTCCAATGAACAGCTACAGCAGAAATTGGAATACACCCTACTAAAGCCTGATCATCACAGCTGGTGAATTTCAAAAATAAAATCTGGACGTGAAGACACTTTAGAAGAACGATATGCAATAAAATTCCGTTTTAAGCTTGGAAAACAAACCGCTAAAATGTATGAATTGAGCATCAGTTTTTGAGTGGCATTCGATGAAGGCAGAGAGTCTGTGCGGGATGATGAGAGGTGTGCGAAGAGTAAATAAGTCAGAACACCAGAGTTGATTGGCCAAACAAATTTCCTGAATAAGGAAGAACACCAGAGTTGATTGGCCAAACAAATTTCCTGAATAAGGAAGAGACAATAAGTGCACAGTCTGATGTCAGTATGGGAACTGGTTATTCATTTGTTTCGTACGAAACAAAATGTGGCATAGGGTCGATTTAATGTGGAAGATAACCAGCTATCCTCAAAAGGGTGATTCTGCAAAAATAAAATTGCCTTAGTATAGAAGGGTTTCCCTCTCCATTGACTAGGGACAATTAATTGGAGTGAAGCATCTGAGCAGACACCACACTTCAGTCACCAGCCTAGTACGTGTACCGGATATAAACTATGAACTCTACACACAATTATTCACGAGGAACTGAAGATGCGGAAGATTTGTGCAAATGCCCCAGTCTACAACTCTATCCCCGGCACAGACTATTTGACCAAAATGGACATCAAGACAGTTCTTCACCCCCCTATAGTCCAGACTTTGCTCCCTGTGACTTTTGGTTATTCCCTAAGCTCAAGGAAAACCTTACCGGCTGTAGTTATGAGACAATTGAGGAGTTGAAAGAGGATGTGACGAGGGTCATTGACATGTTCTTATAAGAGAACTTCCATTGAGTTTTCGGAAGTTGTTGGAACAGTACAACAAGTGCCCTGATGCCTGGGGATATTACTTCAAAGGGGACTAGAGTTCCATGTATGTAATATCAATAAAAGTGCCCACATAAAGAAAAAGTCTGGAAACTTATTGAAGGCACCTCGTACATACCGACGAAAAACCCTGTCAAGCAGCAGCAGCATCCGACCGTTTCATTACTGAGATAATAAGATATGACTTCTATTCTGATCGTTTCTTCGTTTGAGCTGTTAGATTTTGGAATTCCCTTGCTGTTTCTTGTTTTCCTGCCTGTACTAACATGTCGAAATTTAAATGTAATGTGAATAAACATTTTGTTGCTAAGCTTATATTCTCCCTGTAGACATCGTCCTAAATAGTAGTCCGTTATGTCCACGTGACAATATGCCTTGTTTGGGGTTAATGAAAGTTAAAAAAGAGGGGGGGGGTAAAAGGCTGATCTATTAAGCCTTGAGAAAAGGGGTCGGAAACTTTTAATTTCTATCTCTAATAATAAACTCATATCGATTACACGCTAGATAACTCAGCTAATCGATAAAAATTGCAGAAAATGTGTTATGTTAAGTTTTCTGGGTGAGAAGGAATCCAGGCTTATAATAGCACTCACCTAATGAAACTGAACCTAATCTTTAAAAAAAATTATTAGAGAATGAGGTTAAAGATGTTAATTTAAGAAATCAGTAATGCTATATATTACGATCTGTTTTTTTTGTTTTTTATCACGGCCTGGAAGCCACTCGGGGATAAGGGTTATAGCGTGTACAGTAATCAATGGGATAGTATCGTAGTAATGGTTAGTATTGGAGATTTGATAAAGTTTCTTACTTAAGGGGGCGGTTTGTCAGGAATTTGGCCATGTTGGACTTGAAGACAGGAAAACGGAAAAGAGTTCCACGGTCATGCACTTCTAAGAAAGGAGTTCCGCCCATGGAATCTACGCTTGGATTTAGGCACAGATAAAGAGTGAAGAAAATTAATGACAGTGGTTTCAGCCAGACAGGTGTTTTTCGTGAAAGATTGGCGAGGGGGGTGCAAAGATTGGAGCTCAGACGAGCACTTGCCATGAAAGGTCTAGCTTGAATTATTTCTAAAAAAGACATCGAGGATTAACAGGTGGGACTATATGAAGATTGACAATATTTTAAGTGAAAGTGATTTTTGTGGAACGAACTTGATTCGATCTTGGGATAGGCAGGTCGTCAATCCGTGTCGTTACCCACTAGACGGCCGTTCCACCCCAATTGTTTCAAATAAACAGACAGAACTCAGTTGGCCAAAGACTAAGTGACTAAAGTTACAGCGATATGTTTGCAAATGGAAAACGGCAAAAAAAAAAAATACTTTTAACTAAAAGCGAAAACTACGAAGATTTTCACCCAGGTTCTTTTATTAATCTTACGATCAAAATTAATGGTTTGAACTATTGGGTTAGGGCAAAACAATGTCTTAAGATGAGAATTATAATAATATCGTTTTCTTAAGATTGAAATATTAGGTTGATGCAAAAAACTATGTCGTTTTCTTAAAAGGAAAATTATTTGGTTAGTGCAAAAACAATGTTGTTTTCTAAAGATGGAAATTATTAGATTGGTGTAAAAATAATGTTGTTTTCTTAACAGGGAAATTATTATATTGGTGCAAAAATTATGTCGTTTTCTCACGATGGAAATTATTAGATTAGTGGAAAAAAATGTCGTTTTCTTAAGATGGAAATTATTACATTAGTGGAAAAATGCCGTTTTCTTTAAATGGAAATTATTAGGTTGGTGCAAAACTCATAACGTTTTCTTAAGATGAAAATTATAAGCTTGGTGCAAAAATAATGTCGTTCTCATAAGATGGAAATTATTAGATATATGCAAAAATAATGTCGTTTTCATGAGATGGAAATTCTTAGATTAATGCAAAAATAATGCCGTTTTCATAAGATGGAAATTCTTTGATTAATGCAAAAAATTGTCGTTTTCATAAGATGGAAATTCTAAGATTAATGCAAAAATAATGTCGTTTTCATAAGATGGAAATTCCTAGATTACTGCAAAATTATGTCGTTTTCATGAGATTAAATTCTTAGATTAATGCAAAAATAATGTCGTTTTAATAAAATGAAAATTCCTAGATTAATGCAAAAAAATTGTCGTTTTCATAAAATGTAAATTCTTAGATTAATGCAAAAATAATGTCGTTTTCATAAGATAAAAATTCTTAGATTAATACGAAAATAATTTCGTTTTCATAAGATGGGAATTATTAGATTAATGCAAACATAATGTCGTTTTACTTAGATGGAAATTCTTAGATTAATGCAAAAATAATGTATTTTTCATAAGATGTAAATTCTTAGATTAATGCAAAAATAATGTCGTTTTCATAAGATGGAAATTATTAGATAAATGCTAAAAAAATAATGTCGTTTTCATAAGATTGAAATTATTAGATTAATGCAAAAATAATATCGATTTCATAAGATGGAAATTATTAGATTAATGCAAAAATAATCTCGTTTTCATAAAATGTAAATTCTTAGATTAATGCAAAAATAATGTCGTTTTCATCAGATGGAAATTCTTAGATTAATGCAAAATAAATGTCGTTTTCATAACATGGAAATTCTTAGATTAATGCAAAAATCATAAGATTAAAATTATTAGCTTGGTGTAAAAAATAATGTGGTTTTCTTAACAGGTAAATTATTATTTTGGTGCACAAATAATGTCGTTTTCTTAAGATGGAAGTTATTAGATAATAAGAAGAAATGTGGTTTTCTTAAGATGTCAATTATAAGATTAGGGGAAAGAATGTCGTTTTCTTAAAATGAAAATTATAAGTTTGGTGCAAAAATAATGTCGTTTTCATAATATCAAAATTCTGAGATAATTGCAAAAATAATGTCGTTTTTATAAGATGGAAATTCTTTGATCAATGCAAAAATCCTGTCGTTTTCATGGGATGGAAATGCTTATATTAATGCAAAAATAAGTTCGTTTTTATAAGATGGAAATTCTGAGATTAATGCAAAAATAATGTCGTTTTCATGAGATAGAAATTATTGGATATATGAAAATATAGTATCGGTTTCATAAGATGGAAATTCTTAGATTAATGCAAAAATCAGAACGTTTTCTTAAGATGGAAAGGTTGGTGCAGAAATTATATCGTTTTAATAAGATAAAATTCTTGGATTTAGGCAAAAATAATGTCGTTTTAATGAGATAGAAATTCTTTGAATAATACAATAAAAATGTCGTTTTCATAATATGCAAATTCTAAGAAAAGATGCAAAATAATGTTGTTTTCATCAGATTGCAATTATTAGATTAATGCCAAAAATAATATAGTTTTACTAAGATGGAAATTCTTAGAATGATGCAAAAATAATGTCGTTTTCATAAGATTAAAATTCTCAGAATGATGCAAAAATAATGTCGTTTTCATAAGATTTAAATTCTTAGAATGATGCAAAAATAATATCGTTGTCATAGTATGGAAATTCTTAGATTAATTCAAAAATAATGTCGTTTTTATGAAAATGAAATCATTAAAATGATGCAAAAAATAATGTCGTTTTAATAAGATGGAAATTCTTAGATTAATGCAAAAATCATAACGTTTTCTTAAGATGGAACTTATAAGGTTCGTGCAAAAGTAATGTAGTTTTCATAAGATGAAAATTAATAGATTAATGCAAAAATAATATCGTTTTCATAGGAGTGAAATTCTTAAATTAATGCAAGAATAATGCTGATTTCATAAGATGAAAATTCTTAGATTAATGCAAAAATGATGTCGTTTTCATAAGATGGAAATACTTAGATTAATGCAATAATATCGTCGTTTTCATAATATAAAAATACTTAGATAATTGCAGAACTAATGTAGTTTTCATAAGATGGGAATTATTAGATTAATGTAAAAATAATGTAGTTTTAATAAGATGGACATTATTAGATATATGCAACAATAATATCGTTTTCATGAGATGGAAATTCTTAGATTAGTGCAAAAATAATGTCGATATCAAGTGATGGATATTCTTAGATTAATGCAAAAATAAAGTCGTTTTCATAAGAGGGAAATTCTAAGATTAATGCCAAAATAATATCGTTTTTTATGAGAGGGATATTCTTACATTGATGCAAACATAATGTCGTTCTAACAAGATGAAAATTATTAGATATATGCAAAGCATATGTCAATTTTATGAGATGGAAATTCATAGATAATTGCAAAAATATTGTCGTTTTCATAAGATTGAAATTCTTGGATTAGTAGAAAAATGTCGTTTTCTTAAAATGGAAATTATTAGATTAATGCAAACATAATGCTGTTTTCATAAGATGGAAATTCTTAGATTAATTCAAAAATAATGTCGATTTCATAAGATGGAAATTCTTAGATTAGTAGAAAAAATGTCGTTTTCTTAAAATGCTAATTATTAGGTTGAGGCTAAAATCATAACGTTTTCTAAAGATGTGACCTATAAGATTGAAGTAAAAATAATGTCGTTTTCATAAGATGGAAATTCTTAGATTAATTCAAAAATAATTTTATTTTTATAAGATGGAAATTATTTGATTAATGCAAAGGTAATGACGTTTTCATGAGATGGAAATTCTTAGATTAATGCAAAGATAATGTCGTTTTTAAGACGGAAATTCTTAGATTAATGCACACAAATGTCGTTTTTCAAGATAGAAATTCTTAGATTGATGCAAAAAAATGTCATAAGATGGAAATTATAAGATAAATGCAATTATAATGCCGTTTTAATAAGGGTAAATCCTTAGATCAATGCAAAAAGAAATTGCGTTTTCATAAGATGGAAATTATTAGATTGATGCAAATATAATGTCGTTTTAATGAGATGGAAATTCTTAGATTAATGCAAAAATCATAACTTTTTCTTAAGATAGAACTTGTAAGGTTGGTGCAAAATAAATGTAGTTTTCATAAGATAGAAATTATTAGATGAATGATAAATATCATAACGTTTTTTTTAGATGAAACATATGAGGTTAGTGCCAATATAACGTCGTGTTCATAAGACGGAAATTCTTAGGTTTATGCAAAAAATGTCGTTTTCATCAGATAGAAAATTCTTAGATTACTGCAAAAATAATGTCGTTTTAATGAGATGGAAATTCTTAGATTTATGCAAAATAATGTCTTTTTCACAAGATGGAAATAATTAGATTAATGCAAAAGTAATGTCGTTTTCATAAGATGAACATTTTTAGAAAGAGGTAAAAATAATGTCGTTTCATAGGATAGAAATTCTTAGAATAATGCAAAAATAATGTCGTTTTCACAAGATTGAACTGCTTAGATTAATGCGAAAATAAGTTCGGTTTCATAGCATGGAAATTCGGACATTAATCCAAAAAAATCGTTTTCAGAAGATGGACATTATAAGAATGATGCAAAAATAATGTTGTTTTTATAAGCTGGACATTATCAGATTAATGCAAAAAATGTCGTTTTCAGAAGATGGAAGTTATAAGATTAATGCTAAAATAATGTCGTTTTAATCAGATGGAATTTATTAGATTAATGCAAAAATAATGTCGTTTTTATTAGGTTGAAATTCTTAGACTAATGCAAATATAATGTCGTTTTCATAGGATTACAATTCTTAAATTAATGCAAAAATTAAGTCGTTTTTATGAGATGGAAATTCTCAGGTTAATGCAAAAATAATGTCGTTTTCAAAAGATAAAAATTCTTAGATTATTGCAAAAATAATGTCGTTTTCATAACATGAAAAATCTAAGATTTATGCCAAAATAATCTCGTTTCCTTCGGATGAAAATTCTAGAATTAATGCACAAATAATTTCGTTTTAAAAAGATAGAGATTCTTAGATTAATGCAAAAAAATGTCGTTTTCATAAGATGGAAATTGTTAGATTAATGCAAAAATACTGGCGTTTTACTGAGATGACAATTCTTAGATAAATGCAAAAAATGATGTCGCTTTCATAAGATGAAAAATTATTAGATTACTTCAAAAATAATGTCGTTTTCATAAAATGGAAATTCTTAGAATAATGCAAAAACATTGTCGTTTTAATAGGATGGAAATTATTAGAATGATTAAAAACAAATGTCGTTTTCATAAGATGGAATTCTTAGATTAATTCAAGAATAATGTGTTTTTTAAGATTAATGCATAAATAATATAGTTTTCATAAGATGGAAGTTATTAGATTAATACAAAAAAATGTTGTTTTACAAAGATGGAAATTATTGCATTAATGTAAGAATAATTACGCTTTCATGAGATTGAAATAATTAGAATGATGAAAATAAATGTCGTGTTAATTACATGGAAATAATAAGAATAATGCAAAAATAATGTTGTTTTCATGCGATCGACATATAATTATATATGAAAACAACATTATTATATATGAAAACGACATTATTATATATGAAAACGACATATAATTATATATGAAAACGACATTATTATTAACGAATTAAGCAAATATTATGTCGTTTTTATTAGATAAAAATATTAAGAATGATGGAAAAATAACGTCGTTTTGATAAAATAGAAACCATT
This sequence comes from Euprymna scolopes, assembly GCF_053919585.1. Lineage (NCBI taxonomy): Eukaryota > Metazoa > Mollusca > Cephalopoda > Sepiida > Sepiolidae > Euprymna > Euprymna scolopes. The sequence goes on along the minus strand of NC_136515.1, from coordinate 69,879,963 downwards.
AGACTAGTGCAAACATAATTTCGTGTCCATAAAATGGAAATTCCCAGAATTATGCAAATATAATGTATTTTTATAAGATGGAACTACTAAGAATGATGCAAATATAATGTCGTTTGCATGAGATGCAAATTTTCAGAATGATGCAAAAATAATGTCGTTTTTATGAGAAACAAATAATTAGATTATTGCAAAACAAATGTCTTTTTCCTGAGATAGAAATAATAAAAATGATGAAAAAACATTGTCGTTTTCATAAGATTGAAAAATTAGAATGATGCAAAAATATTGTCGTTTTAAAAACATTGAAATAATTAGATTAAAAAGATTGAAATACTTAGAATGATGCCAATATAATATTGTTTTCATTAAATTGAAACAATTTAAATGATACAAAAATTATGTCGTTTTCATGAAATTGAAATAATTAGAATGATTCGAAAATAATGTATATTTAATAAGATTGAACAAATTAGAATGATGCTAAAATAATGTCGTTTTCAAACGATTGAAATAATTATAATGATGCAAAAATAATGTCGTTTTCAAAAGATTGAAATAATTAAGATCATTCAAAAATAATTTCGTTTTCAAAAGACTGAAAAAATTAGAATGATGCAAAAAGTTCGTTTTCAAAAGATATAAATAATTAAGATCATGCAAAAATAATTTTTAATAAAATTGACACAATTAGAATTATACAAAAACAATGTTGTTTTCAAACGATTGAAATAATTATAATGATGCAAAAATAATGTCGTTTTCAAAAGATTGAAATAATTAAGATCACGCACAAATAATTTCGTTTTCAAAAGATTGAAAAAATTAGAATGATGCAACAATAATGTCGTTTTCAAAAGATTGAAATAATTAAGATCACGCACAAATAATTTCGTTTTCAAAAGATTGAAAAAATTAGAATGATGCAACAATAATGTCGTTTTCAAAAGATTGAAATAATTAAGATCACGCACAAATAATTTCGTTTTCAAAAGATTGAAAAAATTAGAATGATGCAACAATAATGTCGTTTTCAAAAGATTGAAATAATTAAGATCACGCACAAATAATTTCGTTTTCAAAAGATTGAAAAAATTAGAATAATGCAAAAATAATGTCGTTTTCAAAAGTTTTAAACAATTAGAATGATGTAAAAATAATGTCGTTTTCAAAAGATTGAAATAATTAGAAAGATGAAAAAATAATATCGTTTTCAAAAGATAGAAATAATTAGAGTGATGCAAAAACAATGTCGTTTTCACAAGATTGAAACAATTAGAAAGATGAAAAAATAATGTCGTTTTCAAAAGATTGAAATAATTAGAGTGATGCAAAAACAATGTCGTTTTCATAAGATTGAAACAATAAGAATGACGCAAATTCTGATGTCGTTTTCAAAAGATTAAGATAATTAGAATGAAGTAAAAAAATTCGTTTTCAGAAGATTGAAATGGTTGGGGTGATTCAAAAAATGTTGTTTTAAAAAGATTGAAACAATTAGAATAATGCAAAAATAATGTCGTATTCTCTAAATAAAATAATTAGATAACTGCAAAAATAATGTCGTTTTCATAAGATTGAAATAGTAAGATTACTGCAAAAATAATGTAGTTTTTATGAGATTAAAATAATTATAATAGTGTAAAGATAATGTCATTTCCAAAGATTGAAAAAATTAGTTTACTGCAAAAATAATGTCGATTTCAACAGATTGAAGGAATTAGATTATTGCAACAATAATGTCGTTTTCATGAGATTGAAATAATTAGAACGATGCAAAAATAATGTCGTTTTCAAAAGATTGATACAATTTCCATGATGAAAAAACATGCTATTTTCATGAGATTGAAATAATTAGAATAATGCAAAAATAATGTCGTTTTAATCAGATTAAAATAGTTAGGATACTGCAAAAATAATGTCGTTTTCAAAAGATTGATACAATTTCCATGATGAAAAAACATGCTATTTTCATGAGATTGAAATAATTAGAATAATGCAAAAATTATGTCGTTTTAATCAGATTAAAATAGTTAGGATACTGCAAAAATAATGTCGTTTTCATGAGATTGAAATTATAAGAATGAAGCAAAAATAATGTCGTTTTCAAAAGATTGATACAATTTCCATGATGCAAAAACATGTTATTTTCATGAGATTGAAATAATTAGAATAATGCAAAAATAATGTCGTTTTAATCAGATTAAAATAATTAGGATGATGCAAAAATAATGTCGTTTTCATGAGATTGAAATTATAAGAATGATGCAAAAATAATGTCGTTTTCAAAAGATTGAAATAGATAGAATGATGCAAAAAATGTCGTTTTTATAAGATTAAAATAATTTTAATGATGCAATAAAAATGTCGTTTTCAAAAGATTGAACTAATTAGAATGAGGCAAAAATTATGTCGTCTCATAAGATTCGAATAATTAGAATTATGCGAAAATAATGTCGTTTTTATAAGATTGGAATAATTTGAATGATGAAAAATTGATATCGTTTTCATAAGGTTTCAACAATTAGAATGATGCAAACATTATACCGTTTTTAAAAGATTGAAACAATTAGAATGATGCAAACATAATGTCGTTTTAATAAAATACAATAATTAGATGAATGAAAATATAATGTCGTTTTCAAAAGATTGAAACAATTAGATTACTGAAAAAATAATGTCGTTTTCATAAGATTGAAATAATTTGAATGATGCAAAATGATATCGCTTTCCAAAAAATAAAACGATTAGAATGACTCAAAAATAATGTCGTTTTCATAAGATTGATATAATTAGAATGATGCAAAAATAATGTCGTTTTCAAAAGATTGAAACATTTAGAATGATGCAAAAATAATGTCGGTTTGATAAGATTTAAACAATTAGAATGATGCAAACATAATGTCGTTTTCAAAAGATTGAAAGAATATGATTACTGAAAGAATTATGTCGTTTTCAAAAGATTGAAATAATTAGAATGATGATAAAATAATATTGTTTTAAAAAGATTGACACAATTATAATGATGCAAAAAATGTCGTTTTCATAAGATTGAAATAATTCGAATGATTAAAAAAAAAGTCGCTTTCAAAAGATTAAAACCATTAGAATGATGCAAAAATACTGTCGTTTTCATGAGATTGAAACAATTATAATGATTCAAAAGTAATGTCGTTTTAAAAAGATTGAAATAATTAGAATGATGCAAAAATATGTTGTTTTAAAAAAATGAAACAATTAGAATGATGCAAAAATCATGTAGTTTTCATGAGATAGACACAATTAGAATGCTGAAAAAACAATGGCGTTCTCAAAGAATTGAAACAATTTGAATGATGCAAAAATTATGTCGAATTCATAAAATATATGCAATAAAAATGATGCAAAAATAATGTCGTTTTGAAAAGATTCAAAAAATTAGTTTACTGCAAAAATATTATCGTTTTCAAAAGATTAAAACAATTAGAATGATGGAAAAATACTGTCGTTTTAATGAGATTGAAATTATTAGAATGATAACAATATAATGTCGTTTTCAAAAGATTTAAAAAATTAGGATGATGCAAAAATAATGTCTGTTTCCTGAGATTGAAACAATTAGCATGTTGCAAAAACAATGTCGTTTTCTAACCATCGAAACAATTAGAATGATGCAAAAATCATGTCGTTTTAAAAAAATTGAAATAATTAGAATAATGCCCAAATAATGTCGTTTTTAAAGATTGACACAATTAGAATGATTAAAAAATAATGTCGTTTTCATGAGATTGACGTTATTAGAATGATGCAAAAATAATGTCGTTTTAAAAGATTGAAACAATTAGACTTATTCAAAAATACTGTCGGTTTCATGAGATTAAAATAATTAGAATGATGCAAAAATAATGTCATTTTAAAAAGATCGAACCAATTAGAATGATGCAAAAATAATGTCGGTTTAATAAAATGTAATTAATTAGAATGATGCAAAAATAATGTCGGTTTAATAAAATGTAATCAATTAGAATGATGCTAAATTAATGTCGTTTTCAGAAGATTGAAATAATTAGATTACTGCCAAAATAATGTCGTTTTCGAAAGATTGAAATAATTATAATGATGCACAAATAATGTCGTTTTCAAAAGATTTTAACAATTAGAATGATGCAAAAATAATGTCGTTTTCATGAGACTAAAATTATTAGAATGATGAAAAAATAATATCGTTTTCATAAGATTGAAACAATTAGAATGATGCAAAAATAATGTCGTTTGCAAAAGATTAAAATAATTAGATTACTGCAAAAAATGTCGTTTTATTGAAATTTAAATTATTAGAATGATGCAAAAATAATGTCGTTTTCACAAGATTAAAATTATTAGAATGATTCGAACATAATGTCCTTTTCAAAAGATTTAAACAATATGAATTATGCAAAAATAATGTCGGTTTCATAAGATTGAAACAATTAGAATAATTCAAAAATAATGTCGTTTTCAAAAGATTGAAATAATTAGAATGATGCAACAATAATGTCGTGTTCAAAAGATACAACTAATTAGAATGATGCAAAAACAATGTCATTTTCAAAAGATTGACACAATTAGCATGATGAAGACATAATGTCGTTTTCAAAAGATTGAAACAATAAGAATGATGCAAACATAATGTCGTTTTAATGAGATTGAAATTATAAGAATGATGCAAAAATAATGTTGCTTTAGAAAAAGTTGATACAATTAGAATGATTCAAAAATAATGTCGTTTTACAAAGATTGAAATTATTTGAATGATGCAAAAATAATGTCGGTTTCATAAAATGTAAACAATTAGAATGATGCGAAAATAAAGTCGTTTTCAAAAGGTTGAAATAATTTGATTACTGCAACAATAATGTTGTTTTCAAAAGATTAAAATAATTTGAATGATGCAAAAATAATGTCGGTTTAATAATATTGAAACAATTAGAATGATGCAAAAATAATGTCGGTTTCATAGGATTGAAACAATTAAAATGATGCAAAATTATGTCGTTTTCGAAAGATTTAAATAATTAGAATGATGCAAAAATAATATCGTTTTCAAAAGATTTAAACAATTAGAATGATGCAAAAATAATGACATTTAAGAAGATTGAAACAATGAGAATAATGAAAAAATAATATCGTTTTCAAAAGATTGAAACAATTAGAATGATGCAAAAAATGTCGTTTTAAAAAGTTGAAACAATTAGAATGATGCAAAAATAATGTCGGTTTCATAAAATCTAAACAATTAGAATGATGCAAAAATAATGTCGTTTTCAAAAAAATTAAATACTGATAATGATGCAAAAATAATGTCGTTTTCAAAAAATTTAAATACTGATAATGATGCAAAAATAATGTCGCTTTCAAAAAATTTAAATACTGATAATGATGTAAAAATAATGTCGTTTTCAAAAAATTTAAATGCTAATGATAATGATGCAAAAATAATGTCGTCTTCAAAAAATTTAAATACTGATAATGATGCAAAAATCATGTCGTTTTCAAAAGATTGAAACAATTAGAATGATGAAAAAATAATATGGTTTTCATGAGATTGAAATTATTATAATGATGCAAAAATAATGTCGTTTTCAAAAGTTAAAAATTCGAATTATGACAAAATAATGTGGTTTTAAAAGATTGAAATAATTAGAATGATGCAAAAACAATATCGTTTTCAAAAGATTGAAATAATTAGAATGATGCAAAAATAATATGGTTTTCATTAGATTGAAATTATTATAATGATGCAAAAATAATGTCGTTTTCCAAAGATTTAAATAATTAGAATGATGCAAAAATAATGTCGGTTTCATAAAATAGAAACAATTAGAATGATGCAAAAGGATTTCGTTTTCATAAGATTGAAACAATTAAGATGATGCAAAAATAATGTCGTTTTCAAAATATTGAAACAATTAGAATGATCCAAAAATTATGTCGTATTCATGACATTGAAATTATAAGAATTATGCCAAAATAATGTCGTTTTCAAAAGGTTAAAAAAATTCGAATGATGCAAAAATAATGTCACTTTAAAAAGATTGAAATTATGAGATTACTGCAAAAATAATGTCGTTTTCAAAAGATTACAGCAATTAGAATGATTTAAAAATTATGTCGTTTTCATAAGATTAAAAGAATTATAATGATGGAAAAATAATGTCGTTTTGAATAGATTAAAACAATTAGAATGATGCAAAAATATTGTCGTTTTCCCAGATTGAAACAATTAGAATTATGCAAATATAATGTCGTGTTCAAAAGATTGAAACAATTATAATGATGCTAAATAATGTCGTTTTCATCAGATAGAAATTCTTAGATTGATGCAAAAATAATGTCGTTTTCATCGGATACAAATGCTTTGATTGATGCAAAAATAATGTCGTTTTGATCAGATAGAAATTCTTAGATTGATGAAAAAACATTGTCGTTTTCATCGTATAAAAATGCTTAGATTGATGCAAAAATAATGTCGTTTTCATCGGATACAAATGCTTAGATTGATGCAAAAATAATGTCGTTTTCATCAGATAGAAATTCTTAGATTGATGCAAATATAATGTCGTTTTCATCGGATACAAATGCTTAGATTGATGCAAAAACAATGTCGTTTCAATCGGATACTAATGCTTATATTGATGAAAAAATAATGTCGTTTTCATCGGATACAAATGCATAGATTGATGCAAAAATAATGTCGTTTTTATCAGATTTGTATTCTTAGATTGATGCAAAAATAATGTCGTTTTCATCAGATAGAAATTCTTAGAATGATGAAGATATACTGGCGTTTTCATAAAATAGAAATGCTTAAATTAATGACAAAATTATGCCGTTTTTATGAGATAGAAATTCTAAGATTGATGCAAAAATAATGTCCTTTTCCTCAGATTGATATACTTTGATTCATTTGACAATAATGCTGTTTTCATCAGATGGATATTCTTAGATTGATGCACAAATAATTTCGTTTACATGAGTTGGATTTTCTAAGGTTGATGCAAAAATAATATCGTGTTCATGAGATGAATATTCCTAGATTGATGCAAAAATAATATCGTTTTCATCAGATCGATATTCGTAGATTGCTGCAAAAATAATGTCGTTTTCATGGTATAGATATTCTTAGATGTATGCAAGAAAAATGTCGTTTTCATGAGATGGATTTTCTTAGATTGATGCAAAGATAATGTCGTTGTCATCAGATTGAAATTCTGAAATTGATGCAAAAGTAATGTCGTTTTAATCAGATGGATATTCTTAATTGATGCAAAAAATGTATTTTCATAAGACTTATATTCTATTATTGATGCAAAAATAATGTCGTTTTAATCAGATCGATATTCTTAGGTTGCTGCAAAGATAATGTCGTTTTCATCAGATGGAAATTCTTAGTTTGGTGCAATAATAATCTCGTTTTCATCAGATAGAAATTCTTAGATTGGTGCAATAATAATGTAGTATTTATAAAATAGAAATTCTTCGATTGATGCAAAAATAATGACGTTCTATAAGATAGAAATTTTTAAGTTGATGTAAAAATAATGTCGTTTTATTCAGATTGAAATTCTGAGATTGATGCAAAAAATGTATTTTCATTAGATGGATATTCTAATATTGATGCAAAAATAATGTCGTTTTCATGAGATGCATATTCTTAGATTGATGCAAAAATAATGACGTTTTAATCAGATTTGTCTTTCAAGAGAGATGCAAAAGTAATGTCGTTTTCATCAGAAAGATATTCTTAGATTGACGCAAAAATAATGTTTTTATTAGATGGATATTCTTAGATTGATAAAAAAATAATTTCGGTTTCATTAGAGGGATATTCTTAGATTTATGCAAACATAATATCGTTTTCATGAGATAGAAATTCTTAGATTGGTGCAAGAATAATGTCGTTTTATGAGATGGATATTCTTCGATTGATGCAAAAATAATGTCGTTTCCATCAGATTGATATTCTAAGATTAAAATAATGTCGTTTTTATCAGATTTATATACTCAGATTGATTCAATAATAATGTCGTTTTCATCAAATTCTTAGATTGAATCACAAATAATGTCGTTTTCATGAGATGGATATTCTTAGATTGACGCAAAAATAATGTCGTTTTCATCAGAAGGATATTCTGTGATTGATGCAAAAATAATGCCGTTTTTATGAGATGGATATTCTTTGATTGATGCAAAAATAATGTCGTTTTCATGAGATGAATATTCTGTGATTGAAGCAAAAATAATGTGGTTTTTATGAGATGGATATTCTTAGATTGATGCAAAAATAATGTCGTTTTCATCAGATGAAAGATCTTTCATTGATGCAAAAATTATGTCGTTTTTCTAAGATAGATAGTCTTTGATTGATGCAATAATAATCTCGTTTTTATGAAATTGAGAGTGTTAGATTGAATAAAAATTGTGTCGTTTTCATGAGATAGATATTCTAAGATTGATGCAAATATAATTTCGTTGTCATAAGATGGAAAACATTAGATTGATGCAAAAAAAATGTGCACTTTTATGGAAATTATTACTGCAAAAATAATGTCGTTTTTATAACATTGAAATTAATCGATTTATGCAAAAATAATTTCGTTGTCATAAGAGGGGAATTCTTTGATTAATACAAAAATAATGTCGTTTTTATAAGATTGAAATTATTAGATTAATGCAAAAATAATGTCGTGTTCTTATGATGGAAATTCTTTGATATATGCAAATATACTGTCGTTTTCATAAGACAGAAATCATTATATAAATGCAAAAATAATGTCGTTTGCATAAGATGGAAATTATTATATCAATGCAAAAATAATGTCGTTTTCATAAGATGGAAATTCTTAGATTAATGCAAAAATAATGTAGTTTTTATGAGATGGAAATTCTTAGATTAATACAAAAATAATGTCGTTTTTATGAGATGGAAATTCTTAGATTAATACAAAAATAATGTCGTTTTTATGAGATGGAAATTCTTAGATTAATACAAAAATAATGTCGTTTTTATGAGATGGAAATTCTTAGATTAATACAAAAATAATGTCGTTTTTATGAGATGGAAATTCTTAGATTAATTCAAAAATAATGTCGTTTTTATGAGATGGAAATTATTAGATTAATACAAAAATAATGTCGTTTCCTTAAGATGTAAATTATTATGTTACTGCAAAAATAATTTCGTTTTCGTTAGATGGAAATTATTAGGTTGGTGCAAAAATAATGTCGTTTAATTTGGATAGAAATTTTTAGGTTGGTGCAAAAGTAATTTTTTTTGTGACGTGTATATATCTGGTACAAAATGGCTTTAATGTTGCGCCAACCTAATGGTTCAAATAGGTTTAGTAATAACCGTTTTCAAACTCTACTGATAAACAAACACCAACGTCACTTTTCTTTTCTTTCTTTCATCATGTAGTACTTGTATTCTACGATCCATGTTTCTAATAAAAACGGAATTACTGGTGTTTTCTTGGTTGGAATCTGTCCATCTAACATTTATCGTAGGTTGGTTTATTAATCGTAAAATATTCTTTTACCTCCTTATATTAAGTGGCTTCATGCTTTGTCTTAGTCGGATTTGTACAAGCCAATAAGGTATGTACAAAGTGGGACTTCCTCAAAGTGGGACTTCCTCAGATGTGGCAGCAATACTGTATCTTAGTACGAATCTAGCTCTTATACATGTAGAGAACTGCATTAATAGTTAGAAGAATGAACAAATTATTTCGTTAACAACGTCTGAAAGCACCATATTTAAACAACCTTCTAGGATTGGCCTTCACTCCTGATCTGAAATGGCACACAGAAACACAATACGTTGCTAAGATCGACGAAAAAAACATTGGATCATTCTACCGCTCCAGTGGATGTCGCACTGCCGATGCAATCCTCTACTAATATAAGAGGTAAATTCGTCACAGGATGGAGCACTGTTACACATCTAGGCAGGAGCTGCTCGAAGTTCCTATCCTTCCTTGAGTTCAAAATCTAGTAGGTAATACCTTTTTTTTAATTTTCTCTGCAACCTGTTTTCTGTAGAAAAGACGTTGCGAGCCTATCTCTTCTCTGTCGTTATTTTCCTGGCAACTGCCTGTCTGAGCTCCAATCTATGGTCCCACTTTGCCAAACTGTCACAAACAACACTCAGTTATCTGCAACCACTATCAATAATTTCCCCTGCTCTCTAACTATATCTAAACGCAGATTCCATGAACAAAGTTTGTTCCCTAGAGTTTACCGCCTGTGGAACCATATTCCGTTTGTCTGCTTTCTGAATGATTACCACATCATTGTCTTCAAGTCCAATGTAAACAAGTTCTTATTGAACTGTCGCCTTAAATAATCAAACTATACCCAATTTTCACCACTAACGATTGCTACGCTGTTGTACCGGTGACCACCGTCCATTGTTGAATTCTTATCCTTGAGTGCCCCTCTAACCTTGGTAAATTGTGACTCCGTAATAAAAAATATTGGATTGATGTAAGTTTTCAACTCTGAAGCAAAAGTCAATCTCAGGCAAGGATTATTGTGGCACTATATTACATATATGATGCAATTTTTATTGATCAGTTAAGCATATGGATGACGTAAAGAAAGATCTTTGTCGTTCTTTTCATGAAAATCGCTCCAGACACAGCATGAAGCCACATGCTGTAAGGAACTGATAAGATTGTAAGGTAATTATTGCAACCTTTTGATCTTAGTCTTAAAAAGACCAAGGCTGTAATTAGGAGGAACACAGTCAGCAGAAAACGGTTCCTAGAAAGAGACCACACGCAGGAGGCCGAGTTTCTGCTGTGAATGACTTAAACGGAGGTACCGAGTACTTTCCATATGACTACTTCTAGTGTAGAGAAAGTCTAGCAAATTTTGTTCTGCGAGAAAGCGATTACAGCGGACAAAGAAGAGCGTTCGTCCGCCATTATAATGCGAATAAAAGACAGCACCAACTTGAAGTGTTCATTAGTTGCCTAAGAAAAGACAGGAAAGTCGATTAATTGGTTTAATTAATTTTGTACTGTTTCCTCTCAATTACATTCGCATGCACCGGAGTTGAGATCACGTGACTGACAACACCCTAATCTTATCTTTAATGTTACTTTAATCACTGATCGCGTCTCGTGTCACGTGATCTCAATGAGCAGCCTGTCTTTCTCGTTAACCCGACGTACTTAATTACTGACGACTCTTATTTGTTGATTATTAGTGCGCACGATATGCCCAATGGATACCTCTGCGGAATATGAAGTCAGTTATTACAAGTCCGAATTCTATCAGATTGAATGATATATATACTTGACTGAAAAATGTATTTAATAAATTAATTCCTAATTCAGTCGCGTAAATTCTTACGAGTTGAGAGAACACACTGGAGCCGGATTATGTTCTTCTATTCAGTGACAACAAAGAAGTTGACACCTGCTACTTGTACTGGGGGGGGGGTCACTGAAGTGTGGTGTCTGCACAGATGCTGCACTCAAAACAATTGTCCCTGGTCAATACTAAGTAAATACTAAGGCAATTTTATTTTTGCTGAATCCCCTTATGAGGGGAGCTCGTTATCTCCCACATTAAGCCGACCTTGTGCCACATTTGGACAAAGCGGGGGAGCGCAGAGCGGTAGCTCTAGATATATCTAAGGCTTTTGACAGAGCATGGCATGAGGGCCTCCTAAGGAAAATTAGATCATACGGTATCACTGGTAGAATACTTAACATAATTAAATCCTTCTTAGATAAGAGAAAAATCCAGGTTGTCCTCGACGGTCGTACATCTAAACAGTATGATATAAATGCGGGAATGTCCCAGGGGTCTATCCTTGGACCTCCACTGTTCCTGATATTCATAAATGACCTCCCCGACAAAATTTCCTCTGAGATTGGTATATATGCTGATGACACCACACTCTATAGTAGGCATGACAGGAAAACAAATGAACACGTATCTAAAGAAATGGCAGAAACACTAGAGGAAGACCTCCAATCTGTAGTGGAATGGGGACAAAAATGGATGGTCACGTTCAATGCCGCCAAGATTAAACTAGTTCCTTTCAATAATTACAAGAAACCTTCTCTACCACCTATAGCAATGGCCAACGACTCTTTATCTGAGAGTACTCTTTCAAGCTCCTTGGCCTAACGTTCACAGGAAACATGAGTTGGAACAATTACATCGAGGGCATTGCCAGGGCCACTGCGAAGAAGGTGGGCTCTCTCTACCATGCTAGAAAACTACAAACACCCGAAAGTATCCTGTACCTCTATAAGGCAACCCTTCGCCCATGTATGGAGTATTGCTGTCATATTTGGGCTGGTGCATCGTCTACTAGTCTCTCGCTCCTTGACAAGGTTCAAAAGAGAGTCGCAAATCTGATAGGCCCTGGACTGGCATCTAAGTTTCAGCCTCTGCCCCATCGACGAAACATTGCATCCCTCTGCCTTTTCTACAAGTATTTTAATGGTGAATTCTCTAACGAACTGCAAGCACTTATACCCGCACGACGTGAACACCCTCGACAGACCCGACAGGCTGAAAAATCCCACCCCCACAAAGTAGAGATCCCTAGATGTAAAAGATATTTCTACTCCAGTAGTTTCTTCCGCAGAACAGCTCGACTTTGAAATTCCATTCCAGGTCCCTGCTTCCCCAACTGTACTGATGTGCAGAAGTTCAAGTGCAACGTGAACAGACATCTTGCTGCCCAAATCCCTTCATGGTGCCCCAGTAGTTGTTGCTCCTGATAGTAGCAGCCTACACCAAAGTGGCAATGTGCCTTGTTTTGGGTGAAAATGTAAAAAAAAAAAAAAAAAAAATTGTTTCGCGAGAAACAAATAAATGACCAATCTTCGCATAAGCAGCAGCAGCAGCCTGTCTTTATTTTACTATTAACAAAACTCAAGCGAACAATATGGCGTCCAAGACAAAAGTTTCTTGGACAAATAAATAAATAAATAATAAATAATAAATAAATGAATAAATAAATAACAAATAATAAATAATAAATAGATAATAATTAAATAAATAATAAATAAATGAATACATAATAAATAAATAAATAAATTAATGAATAAATAAATAACAAATAATAAATAATAAATAGATAATAAAATGAATAAATAATAAATATGTAGTAATAAATGAATAAAAAATAAATAATAAAACATAAATAATAAATAAATAAACCAAAGATAAAGTCCGTCTTCTTTTCTTCTGCAATTTATGATTCTCACCAGATTTGCATAACCGCTCTTTCCTCGTGTTCAAATACTTCTATGTTCGCGTGCCCATGTTTCCTTAGAGCGGCCACGTGCTAATCGTAGCTACTTATTCCTCTGTTCCATCGGACCGTTACCATAGGGATCATCTGTGATCACGTACTTACTAATGTTTATACGTACTTACTAATGTTTATTGTCTTTTAAGTATGAGCTTTCTTTTATCAAGACCCAAAGGCAACTTGAGGATAAACATCAACAAAATTGTCAGATGCCGATGCCGACATTTTCCTGATGTACGTTACAGAGCAGTTTCTTGTCGAACTCGGGAATCTGCACGGAATTTCGACGGTAACCTTTATTTAATCCACGAGTTTTGCATGTTCTCGTTCCATCAGCCATGATCAGATAAAAGTTTTATATGAAGCTCAATTTTATTCTTAGAATCATCCGCACTAAAGAATGGATTTTCAGAAGAGTGCCACTTAGAACTGAATTTCACATTTACTTTATCTTTTATGCATAAATATATATATATATATAAATATATATATATATATATATATAGAGAGAGAGAGAGAGAGAGAGAGAAAATAAAAAGGAACAAACCGTATTATGTGTTTATCAACGTTTCGTCTTTATTTCGAGACTTCCTCTGGATGAATGAGATTAAGAAACCGAAAAATATATACCAGTAAAAAATATTTGAAAATGTTTCACGTGCACAGTGTGACGCAGTTCTATTTCAGAGAAACGGAAAATTGATGTTGGAAATTCAAAAAGGTGGGGGAGGGGGTGGCGCTGTTAAAGAGAAGGAAATTTTAGTGACGTCATATAGTCGTTAATTTAATTTTAAAACTATGAACGCAAGTTTATATTCTTATTGGGAAAAAGATATATCTGTTGAAATTCAAATATAAGTTTGTAACAGAAATGAAATGAGTGTTTTTTATGTAATTTATTGATTGAGATTATGTGTTAATTATTACAGGGGGTGTTTGAATGGTGTGAGAAAGTTAACCTGTGTCTACAGTTAAATAATGTTCTTTTAATAACAGTTTACTTATTAATGGCGCTATGTTATAGAAACCTCCACATTGTTTAATAGTGCTTGAAATTGCGATAAGCGCAGATTCAAGAAGTCTCCGGCGCGGTTTATTTAAAATACATTTAACTACTATATATATATATATATACTAGCAGTTCAGCCGGCTTTGCTTGGGCCCTATTTACTGTTCATAACTTTATGCGCATATGTATATATATATATATTAAAAAGTTTGACTCATGCCCAGGAAACCTACATCTAAAATTTCAGTTGTTTACACCCCAAATTGGCGGAGAAATTTGGTGGAGTCTGCAAGGTCAACTCTTTCAACTTTGACCTCTTGGCAGCCACATGTTCGCCCAAAAACTGATTAAAAAGCTTGCTGCATGTCTGAATACTTTTATGCAAAATTTCAAATGTTTAGACCCAAAATTGGCTAGATAGTTTGCTAGAGACCGCAAAGGTAAAATGTTTTGAACTTTGACCTCGAGGCAGCTAAACATTCGGTCACAAACAGATTAACAAGCTTGCATTATATCTGAATACATTTATGTAAAGTTTCAAATATTTAAACCACAAATTGGCTGAGTAATTTGGTAGAGACAACAGAGGTAATTTTTTAAAACTTTGACCCCAATATTGACGCTTTAACATTTATTGTTTTGGGATCAAAATTAAATTAAAACGTTTGATCTATGTTCAAGTAATCTATATCTAAGACTTTAAGTGTTTAGACTCCCAAATTGGCGGAGGAGTTTGGTAGTTTTCAAATGTCAAATCGCGGAACTTTGACCCCTTGACAGCCAAATTTCTGGCCGAAAACCGATTAAACAGATGTTCCAAAGTGTCATTACTCCTAATGTCGAATCTCGAAAATTGACAGAGTAGTTTGGTAGGGAAATGTACACACATAGACACACGCACACACAGACAATTTTACCTTTATAGATATATAGATATATAGTGTGCTAGAAAGCGATGAAAAACAAAATAAATAAAGGGCTCAATCGCGAATGTGAAAGCTAAAAATACGTTTTTAACATGGCCTTTGCGTTTTCAGAGAGGTTTTCCGTACCCAAGCTAACGTCTGCTAAATATACATATATACACCGGGGTGCGCGCGCGCGTACACACACACTACATTACCCTACAATGCCAACTCTCCCTCCCTTTCGTAAACAGAATCTTTTACTAAGGACTATCTTTACAACAGGGACTTTGAGCAAAGACGCTGCCTGTTAACCGATGTTTTTCTCTGTTTATTAACCTTTTGTTTTTCTCTTTCCATCGACGGTGATGAGCTGTATTGATTTGATATCAGCCATAGATGGCTGGTTCCAAATAATGAAATCGCTGGTTCGTCATCGGAATATGTATATATAGTTTTTTTAATATATATATATATATATATATATATATATATATATATATAAGGTTATATATATATATATATGGAGACAGAAAGATATATATATATATATATATATATATATATATATATATATATATATATATATATATATATATGGCGATTAAGCTACACTGAATATTCCGCGTTTCATCCACTCTAGGACTCTTCAGGCGTTTGTGCGAATTCTGTGGTTGTTTATCGTTTTTATATGCTCCTCTTCTATTGAGATTTTAGTTAGCCAATCAGCTTTCTAGTATCCACCGCGCCCTTCCTATCAGCCAATGGGCATGTATTTATCGGACAAAGGATGTTTTAAAACTAGGTTAGTGTTTTTTTATTGTTAGTCTATATATAAATATATATATATATATATATATATATATATGTGTACATACATATATGCACATATATATACATATATATATACATGCATATATGTGTGATTGTTTATGCATATTCATGTTTATTTAATTTATTTATTTGTTTATTTTCTATTGTTTTTGTTAGTTTTAAAACATTTTAGTATCGCTATCCTAGAGTAAATTTTATCTTGTGAACACAGTTATTTGCTATTTCTCTTCTACAGTTTAATAGATGTTCGGGTTCTTTAAAGTACAGGATAGCAAATTTTTCATGAAGGCATAATCTACATGGGTCGTCTAGGTCCCTACACGTGGTAGCTTGTCTTATTATTTTCCATTCGACTACCGGCGAATGTCCGCTTTCTTTGAGTTCCCAGTATTTATTCGCTAGTGTTGTTTTTATACTGTGTTTTTATTGTTGAATGTACTTTTGTGGTCATAGTATTGGGTTTTGAAATCTAAGGAAGTCATACCTACGTAATATTTCTTGTTATTCGGGGTTTCTTTCGCAAATATTGTTGCCTGATAAACTACGCTTTTGGTTAGACATTTATTTTGAACTGGGCAAAGTGTGCGGTGTCTACAGTTGCATTTATCTTGTTCGTTATTAGTATTTTTATTTATAGTATGGTTGTTCTTGCCCGGGGTTGGTTTATTATTATTATTATTATTATTATTATTATTATTATTATTATTATTATTATTATTATTATTTCTGCTAGTGTTAGTTTTATTTTTGTCATGGTGTCTACTTCTTTTATTGTTTATTTTGTTGTTGTTTACATTGTTTTATTTAATATTTTGTTATTATGTACTTTAATTTTCATCTCTAAATTTTCGCAACAACTGTAGGATAACTTTAAGGTATTTTTAATGAAGATTTTGTGAAAGGGGTTGGTTGCGGGAAAGTGTTTTTCAATAAGATCTAGAAATTTCTTGCCAAGTTTTGTTTTTAACATTTGATTGTATGGGGCCGTATACCAAATACCAAAGAATAGAAGCATATAAAAACGATAAACAATCACAGAATTCGCACAAAAAGAGTCCTAGAGTGGATGAAACGCGGAATATTCAGTGTAGCTTAATCGTCATATATATTTTATAAATTACTAACTAGCCCTACATACGTATTGAGCACTTTTGAAGTAAATACTTAAAGTTTACGCATAAATCTATGCGTTCGTATATTAATTTTCTGTGAGTAAATTAAGTAGTTATACTTAGCTCCTGAAACAGTCTAGCACTCTCAAAAGAATTTATTTCACCACATTAAAAATAAATATGGAAAGAGTTAATTTCGAAACATCGCTAAAAAACATCCTCGCACCTAGCAACCATAGCTATATTATTAAATTAATCCAAAAAACAGATGTACTAATACGCCGAATGCCATGGCGAGCAAATATCTTCCTTAAAAATGAAAACGTAAACAAAAAAGAATCCTATGGTTTTAAAACCCTTAAAATTGCGAAAACAGTAGACCTTTTGATAAACTTTGAAAATGACCTTTTAAACTTAATTAAAAACTTAGAATTCTACAATCAACCTAACAATTTCCAACGGAAACCACACAAAATCGTTAGAAACATAAACAACTTCAATAAAATCTTTGTAAAAGAAGATAAAACTAGAAATTTTTATAAAATAGATAAGCAAGAATATAACAAACTAATCACAGAAAACATTACAAAAAATTACAAAAAAACTAGACACAAACGAATGCGACTACATAGATATAATAAATACTGAAAGTAAACAAATTACCGATAAATTAAAAATTAGCGATAAAGTTGGCAAATTAAAACCTAGATAGGCATACATTCTGCTTAAAGACCACACATGGGACTTAAATAATAATCCCAGCACCCGCCTGATAAACCCAACTAAACCAGAAATAGGGAGAATTAGCAAAACTATACTTTCTAGAGTAAACAAACAAATCAAACAAGACCTAGAATTAAACCAGTGGGCAAATACTACCGAAGCAATCACCTGGTTTAAAAATATAGAAAACAAAGATAAATGTACGTTCATACAGTTTGACATCATAGACTTTTATCCCTCGATATCCGAAGAACTTTTTAACATTACCCTAGAATTTGCCGAGGCATACACTGATATATCCTCGGAAGAAATCAACATCATTAAAAAATGTTGAAAATCAGTTCTAATAAATAATAATGTCTAATGGATAAAAACTAAAATGAAAAATTCGTTTGATTTGGCGATGGGTGCCAGGGATTCTGCAGAGGCATCAGATCTTGTGGGATTATTCATTCTGTATACCCTCACAAGCATATTTGATACTACGGATATCGGCCTATATAGAGATGACGGACTAGCTATAATAAAAAAAAACTCCAACAAAGTTAAGGGAGATAACTTTAAGAAAATCATACACAACGAAATGAAAAAATTCGGCATGAAAGCAGACGTATCAGCTAATATAAAAATAACAAGCTTCCTGGACGTCACGTAAAATTTAGATAAAAACACATATGAACCCTACTTAAAAGATAACGCTACTTCAATATACGTAAACCCTAAGTCCAATCACCCACCATCAATTATAAAACACATTCCTAACTCGATCGTAAGTAGACTCAGTAATAACTCAAGCGATGAAAATGCATTTCACAGGTCAACCAATATCTACGAAACAGCCCTAAAAAATAGTGAATAAAAAAATATTGATATCAAATATAAGCAATAAAACATCAATAACTATAATAAAATTAAAAATAGAAGAAAAAGAACTATAATTTGGTATACGGCCCCATACAATCAATTTTTAAAAACAAAACTTGGCAATAATTATCTAGATCTTATTGAAAAACACTTCCCCGCAACCAACCCCTTACACGAAATCTTCATTTAAAATACCTTAAAGTTATCCTACAGTTGTTGCAAAAATTTAGAGATGATAATTAAAGCACATCATAACAAAATACTAAACAAAAACAATGTAAACAACAACAAAATAAACAATAAAAGAAGTAGACACCATGACAAAAATAAAACTAACACTAGCAGAAATAATAATAATAATAATAATAATAATAATAATAAAAATAATAATAATAATAATAATAATAATAATAATAATAATAATAAAAATAATAATAATATTAATCAAAAACCAACCCCGGACAAGAACAACCATACTATAAATAAAAATACTAATAACGAACAAGATAAATGCAACTGTAGACACCGCACATTTTGCCCAGTTCAAAATAAATATCTAACCAAAAGCGGAGTTTATCAGGAAACAATATTTGCGAAAGAAACCCCGAATAACAAGAAATATTACGTAGGTATGACTTCCTTAGATTTCAAAACCCAATACTATGACCACAAAATTACATTCAACAATAAAAAAACACAGTATAAAAACAACACTAGCGAATAAATACTGGGAACTCAAAGAAAGCGGACATTCGCCGGTAGTCGAATGGAAAATAATGAGACAAGCTACCACGTGTAGGGACCTAGACGACCCATGCAGATTATGCCTTCATGAAAAATTTGCTATCCTGTACTTTAAAGAACCCGAACATCTATTAACTGTAGAAGAGAAATAGCAAATAACTGTGTTCACAAGATAAAATTTACTCTAGGATAGCGATACAAAATAGTTTTAAAACTAACAAAAACAATAGAAAATAAACAAATAAATAAATTAAATAAACATGAATATACATAAACGATCACACATATGTGTATGTATATATATGTATATGTGCATATGTTTTTTTTAAAACAAGACCTTCCAAAGGGCGAAATGAACTCTTTTTCTGAGTCAACGGCCAACTAGCACCGTGTATATTTGTGTGTGTGTGTATATGTGTATTGGGGTGGAGAGGGCTCCCGTAAGCCGTGGTTAAGGCAACCTTTCTAGGAGAAGCAAATCTCTGATTTAAAAAACCATAAAGCGGAAGACCATTACCCGCATTAAGCTGGTCTGCAGTTTAATTTGTTGCTGGCTATCTTGCTCTTGCTTGTTGCTGGATCTCAACATTTTGAACCGAGAGAGAGACTTAGCTGTCGTACAAAGCTAAGACGCTGTAACATCATATTTGTATAGATACTCCTTAGGCATTTGGGCTCATTGATTTTAAATGTCTGAGGGAGTGGCACTCGTCTGACAAGACGTTGCAATCATCATGTATATATGTATGTGTATATATATATGTATGAATATATGTATATGTGTATATGTGCGTATATGTATATATGTATGTATGTATGTGTATGTATATGTATATGTATATATATATATGTATGTGTATGTATGTATATATATGTATGTGTATGTGTGTATATATGTATGTGTATGTGTGTATATATATATATGTATGTATGTATATATATTGTATGTCAGGTCATGTCATATGCTACTGGTACCATGTAACCCAGTACTACCTGCCTCATGGTCGGTCACCGGCGACTAAACTGGTTCCCCCACCAGACTTGTTTGGTGAGGACGGCGGCTAGTCTCCCTGAAGGATTAAAAACAAGACCTTCCAAAGGGCGAATGAACTCTTTTTCTGGGTCAACGGCCAACTAGCACCGTGTATATTTGTGTGTGTGTGTGTGTATATGTGTATTTGAGTAGAGAGGGTTCCCGCAAGCCGTGGTGAAGGCAACCTTTCTAGGAGAAGCAAATCTCTGATTTAAAAACCATAAAGCGGAAGACCAGTACCCGCATTATGCTTGTTTGCAGTTTAATTTGTTGCTGGCTATCTTGCTCTTGCTTGTTACTGGATCTCAACATTTTTAACCGAGAGAGAGAATTAGCTGTCGTACAAAGCTAAGATGCTGTAACATCATATTTGTATAGATACTCCCTCAGACATTTGGGCTCATGGATTTTAAATGTCTGAGGGAGTGGCACTCGTCTGACAAGACGTTGCAATCATCATGCAATCATCATATGTGCATATATGTATGTACACATATATATATATATTTATATATAAACTAACAAAAAAAACACTAGCCTAGTTTTAAAACAGATCCTTTGTCCGATAAATGCATGCCCATTGGCTAATAGGAAGGGCGCGGTTGATATTAGAAAGCTGATTGGCTAACTAAAATCTCAATAGAAGAGGAGCATATAAAAACGATAAACAACCACAGAATTCGCACAAACGCCTGAAGAGTCCTAGAGTGGATGAAACGCGGAATATTTAGTGTATCTTAATCTCCATATATATTTTATAAATTACTAACTAGCTCTACCTACGTATTGAGCACTTTTGAAGTAAATACTTAAAGTTTACGCATAAATCTATACTTTCATTTATTAATTTTATGTGAGTAAATTAAGTAGTTATATATATATATATATATATATATATATATATATATGGAGACAGAAAGATATATATATATATATATATATATATATATATATATATATATATATATATATATATATATATAAGGCTATATATCTTTCTGTCTCCATATTTTCAAACTCTCCCTCCTCCAAATCTGTAAGTCGCAAAGTGCCGCTAGAGGCCTCAAATAATTGTAATTTTACGGACCATTATTTTATAGGACTTTAGCCGGTTAAAATCGTTATTAAGGGGTCAAAAAGAAGTCAAAATTGTACATTCATCTTAGTTTATTTTTTTATTTTTAATTTTAATCAGTTCATTATTGTGTCACGGTGGTACAGTGGTAACGTCACCAACTTTGAATGTTACAGTTTTGCTTTTGGTTTCACTTCTTACTGATGGCCTCTCCAATTACTATTATTATTATTATTATTTACTTCTGAAATCACGACATTATAATACGAAATCTAAACAAATTTAAATACCATATTTAAGCGTATTTTACGCTCAGCAAAAACCGCCCTCCCCCTCTAGTATATATATATATATATATATATATATATATATATACATATACATATATATATATATATATGTGAGTGTTTGTGTGTCTGTCTGAAGAACGGTGTCATATAAACTCTTCAGTCAATGTTTGGTCCAGATATTTGAAATTTGATATATAGGAGATGAGTGGGCAACTTTACTATAATGTGTCGTTCGATCCAATCGTGTATTTTCGAACAAAAGCATTTCAGGGGAAAATATTATTACGTGCTTAAGTGTTCTGTCGAAATTAGTATAAATTCCAAAAATTACGAAAAATGGTCCAGAATAATATGTGCTGGAGATGATTTTCGGAAAAAAAAAGCGTGCACTATATCGATAAAAAGTAAGATAGCCGACCTGAAACTTTGGTGGCTTTTTTTTTTATTTATAATCAAATGTTTCCGATATTGTATTAGATTAAATAGTCTGCTTAGCAGGTAATTGTCGGGGGTTACATCGGCTATAACGCCTAAAATTAAAACGAAAGTAATCCAAAATTCGAACACGAATAATCGAAATAATACACCTTCTCCGTCCTCATGATGTCCGTTTTGCACATCCTATTAAAAATCTGTTTCAGTTTTGAATTTTGAAGTTACTTAGGCAGAAGACGAGTGGATTAAATAAAAGAGAGGAGTGACAGCGACTCCTTCTTTTTAAGTAGCAAGGAGTGGAAGACGTTCTAAACATTGAGTCCGGGGACAGGAAAATCTTTTAACAGTAAAGTGGCCGAAGACGTTTAGTGAGTTATGATACAGTATGTAGAGGATGATTCTCCCCCTTAAAAAAACATGCTACGTTTGATATCATTAATAAAACTCACGTTCCCTTCTGTAATCTTTTAATGGTACAACTGGATTACTGTCTATGTCTGACTTGTCCACGAAGTTTTATACTCAAACAGTGCACGAGTTGTTTGTCCTATTAGTTGGAAGTTTGATTTATGTTGCGGGTGCATATTTTATAAATACTCGGTACTTCTATAAGATAGCACACATGTAATGTAGTCTGTTACGGCCATTAAAATAAGGAGAACAGTCAGCATTTTAAGCCATGGCGTAAATGTGTCGATAGGAACGGAATGCATATATAGGAATAGAGATCGAATGGATAAAAAAGAGGGGGAAAAAAAGAATAGCCATGGCGAGTGGGAATTTAAATTAGGCAAGTACGCGACAGATCTTCCTCAGCTGTATCTGGTGTCGTATATTGACAGTCAGGTGTTTTTAGTTCCGTGTATTGACAGTCAATTGCATTTAGTGCCGTGTATTGACAGTAAGTTGTATCTGGTTCCGTATATTAACAGTCAGCTGTATATGGTTCCGTGTATTTACAGTCAGCTGTATCTGGTTCCGTGTATTAACAGTTAGCTGTATCTGGTTCCGTGTATTGACAGTCAGTTGTATCTGGTTCTGTGTATTGACAGTCAGTTGTATCTGGTTCCGTGTATTTACAGTCAACTTTGTCTGATTCCGTGTATCAGCTGTATCTGGTGCCGTGTTTTGACAGTCAGCTGTGTTTGGTAATGTGTATTGACAGCCAGCTGTGCCTAGTGCCGCGTTTTATGACGTAGCGTTCAGAAATAGAAAACATATTGGTGTTAAATGCGTATGGGCAACTGGTGTGATTAACAGAGAAACTAAATAATTTTTCTTTCGCCAGGAAAGTTTTTGAAGAAGTTCTTATTTTTCGGGTGCGATTGTCTTTACATAAAACTTTCAGTGTCTAAATTCACTCGGTCAGGGTTTTGTTAAGACAATCTAGCAAAAAGATACTTTTCTCTACGAGTAAATAAGTGACTAAATATTCGAAATCACATAGTATTCACAGTCTAAATAAGATATGCTAGATATGGGTCACCCATACAAGCTTTCACGAGGAATGGTGTCCCTATATATAGGAAATTCGTGTGCAATTTTACTACAGCGTATCGTTCGACCCAACCGTGCATTTTTGAACAAAGGCATTTTAAGGAAAAACATTATGACGTTCTTAAGTGTTCTTTCGAAATTAGTACAAATTCCAAACATTACGGAAAATAGTTCCAGTAGAATATGTGCGTAAGCTGATTTTCGGGGGGAAAAGGCGTGCAGTATATGGATAAAAAGCAAGATAGCCGACCTGAAAGATTGTATTAGATTCTGCGCAAATTAACAAACGAAAGAATGCAGTTATCTTCCTGTGTTTTCGATCTTTTATTAAATTAATTTTTCAATGAAAAATCGCAACTTCAAGCAATTACGTTTTTATAATTATTTTTATACTGGACCATTTTTCGTAATTTCGGTTCAAGTAATAGTAAGAAGGTGGATATTCCACCAGAATAGATGAATTCTTGTACTGAAATTCAGTAAGATCAATAGACAACAAGAAATATATACTATAGCATATTTAAATGCTGAATTGACGAGGAGGAAAATTATGTTTTCGACTTCTTTACTAACTCAGTGTGTGAGAGATAAATGGTGTTAATATAATATTCGGTTATCTATGTATCTCATATAGAGCTCAAGTGTTAGCCCCAGGAAAGGGGGGCCTTGATTTCTGTAACTTAGATTGAAGTAAAATTAAATAAACAAAGTTGACATTAACTCATGAGAGCATATGTAATAATTGCGATTTAACACAGACGGAACACTAATAGTACTACTACTTCTGCCTTCATTCAGTAAAGGTCCTGGATATGACCTTAAACTATATCCAATGGTGATGCCCCAGCTTGTGGGCTTTGGAGAGTGTGGAGCCACCCTTTAATTGCCGTTGCTCCCAGGTCCACTCTTGTCTGGAGTGGTAGTACCTGTTAGGGTCTCAACTATGGGTTGCATAGAAACCGACTTGAAAAAATAAATATATTCTATTAGAAAAATTTTCTTCAAAATAACTGAATTCGTACCTGTGAGGGTCCCAACTATGGGCTAAATAGAAACTGACTTGAATATATATATATATATATATATATATATATATATATATATATATATATGTTCTATTAAAAAAATTCTTTAAAATAACTGGATTCGGCATTAAATAACATGAAAAGGGCTGGTATGCTATGAAACAAACAACTAACCAACGGTCAGTAAAATAAAAATAAAATATTACTAGAACGAAGCAATTTTAATTTTTTCCAATCTAGACTAACCTCTTTTGGGGGAAGCTCGCTTTTCTCTATATTAAATGAACGATTTAGTTTCTAACTCTTCCCTTATGGGAAGGCAAGTAATGGGGGATATTACATATTTGTAATTTATGTCCTTCCACGGCGGATAGATTAGACACTAGAGTCAAAAAGTGATTATAAAAAGTCAGCGCTGTTGAGAAGAAGCGCTACCGAGGAGGAGCACTCTGGCGTTCAAAAAATAACTGGACAGACCCGTCGACAGTCTTCGGTAGGAGCAGCTCAGGCAATTAACAATGAATCCTAAAGAGATAAAGCAAACCCTGGGTTGTAAGGACCTCTTGAACTGCACAAGATCAGCAACATACCGCAATCTACAGAGAAAAAGCCTTTTCAGAAATAGACTGGACGCAATTGAATTTGGGCATGTTGTTGTTGTTGCTGTTATTGTTGTTAATTTTGTTATTGTTGTTCTTGCTTATGTTGTTGTTATTGTTGTTATTGCTCATGTTGTTATTGTTGTTATTGCTCCTATTGTTGTAACTGCTAGCGTTGTTGTTGTATTTTTGTTGTTTTTATTGTTATTGTTACTGCTACTGTTGTTGTTACTATTGTTGTTTTTGTTGTTATTTTTGTTGTTAGTGCTGTCGATGTTGTTGTTGCTCTTGTTAATGTTGTTATTGTTGCTTTAGTTGCTGTTGCTTTTTATTGCTATTGCTGTTATTGTTTTTTGTTGCTGTTTTTGTTGCTGTTGTTGTTGTTGTGTTGCTGTAGTTGTTGCTGTAGTTGTTGTTGTTACTGCTATTGATGTTGTTGTTGCTGCTGTTGTTTTTGCTGTTGTTGTTATTGTTATTGCTGTTTTTGTTGTTATGATTACTGTTGTTGTTGCTGTAGTTGTTGTTTTTGTTGCTATTGCTGCTGCTGTTATTGTTGTTGGTTTTGTTGTCTCTGTTGCTGTGGTTGTTGTTGTTGTTGATGTTGATGTTGCTATTGCTATTATTGTTGCTATTGCTGCTGCTGTTATTGTTGTTGCCGTTGTTTTTGTTGCTGTTGTTGTTGCTGTTGTTTTCTTGTGTAGCAGCATTCGTGATGATTATGTTGGCAGTGGTTTCACCGATATCTTTCTATTGAAAATGATTTCTAGAATGATGTCGGGCACTTATGGAAAGGGACTACTTGAAGATTTCCAATGTCGCTAATGAAAGTGCTTCTGTGAAACGAACTGGGTTCGAACTTGGAACACCAGTTAAGCACTCAACCGCCGCCACCTCTTTGATTTTGGTGCCGATTTAAAACCTCCAAAGCCCCCAGAAAAGTTTGCCCCTGATTTTATTTTAAAGAATGAAGAGAAATCCTAAATCCAACCCCACCCTCTTTTTCTTCTCTTTTTTCTCTCGAGTTTTCGTTTCTTTTTTTTTTTTTTTTTTTTCAAGACCAACCTCCATATACGGTAAAATCTTTTTTCATCACCAATCGTCACCATCATTATCATCTGCAGCATCAGTCACCAATAAAACCTCCTGTTACTTCCTCCTTCAACTCCCTACCCCTTTTCTGTCATAATTCGCGATGAATGTAACGAGGTGTCAGCGGGTTCTTTAACAGCTAAACCGTTTCTTTTGTTTCCCGCCGCCCGATTTCCTTCCTGTCTTAAACTGTGCCCAATTCTTGGCGAGGAGAGTGCGCGTGCTTTCGGCATTCTGGGTCAACTTTACTCAGAAAATGTATTTCCCCCGATAAAGAAAAAAAAGACACTTCCTCTTTTCATTCACCGATTTCTTTCGTCAGATTTAACGTCAGATTTCGACCTCTCATTCTAAAAATTTATTCGCGTCTCGAGAAGTGCGCATTCTTAAAAATAAGTGTGAAAAAACAGACATTCGTTCATTAAAGCGAAACATATATATATATATATATATATATATATATATATATATATATATATATAATTTATTTATTGGAACGTGAACAGTTACTTTTAGCCGCGATAGAGAGCCATCTGTTTAAGTCATATTGGTATATTTAGGCAGCATTTTTTTTATTCAAGCAAATATTATTAAATGCAATGGAGACACTTTGCTTTATGATTTTTTTTAATTTTTTGATTTTCCGTATAATCTTTTTTGTATCAAAATCAAAAATATTAATAAAAGTTCAATAGTTGTTGCTGTCACGAGCGCTTTCGATTCGTCCACGAATCATCATCAGGTGTTGAAGTAAAAGCCCGAAGGAGCGAAAATAAGAATTAAATGTGAAAACTAAAATATGCAGTAAACAGCGATAAGTTAAACTATATAGAGTCGATGAAAAGTCGATCAAAAATATAGGTAGATTAAAAGTTCGAGTATTAAAATCAGCACGTTCGTGGACGCCATTAACGTAGTCCGTCCAATACGAACTACGCAATACATTTTAGAACGTTACTGCTTTTCTCGAATGCGATATCATTTATAGTGGGTTGAAGGGTTCTAATATATGACGCTATAAGAATTTTTAATTTTTTAATATTATTTTCATGTTGTATAATTTTTATGTTGTCAACGAGGACCTTTCTAAGATTGGAGGAGGGGGCCAGTTATGTTCTTTTATCGAATGTTTATATATAGAACTAGTATTATTTAGATGCATGGTTATTCGCTGGGACAGCGTTGTCGTTGTATGCCCAATGTATGTATTATTTTCGGAGTTACATTCTCCCAAGTACGGCATAATCACGTTGACACACCGGTTCTCGTCAGATCACCGAAGTTAAGCAACGTTGAGCCTGGCTAATACCATGTGGGTGACCATTTGGGAATTCTAGGCGCTGTATGTGCTCTCCGCTCATCTCGGCATTGTTTCCAGTCGTCCTGTACCTCAACTTGCCACTGGTATGCAACAATGTTGACTCAGGAGAGGCGTGGTTGGAGATTGCGCAACTCTTGCCACACAAATTTCACGCGTGTAGGCACCCTTACAGTGGGTATTCATAGTCTGTCAAGACTGAAGGAAGCCTTTTTTTTACATTCTCCCATAGAGCATTTGAATTTATACACTTCATTGGTTTGTTCCAATGTTTTTATAGTCGGTGAGGAGTTTCTAATCACAGGGTTTTGTGTTCTAAACTTCTTGTAGTAAATAACAAATTTAATTTAAGAATTACTGTCAAAAGGCGTCAAATATCTACGTATATTTTAAATTGCGTTTTCTTCGATTCTGAAGTAAGGTGTCATTTGATTTTGATAAAATATATTAATGGGGTTAGCAATGCGGGGTTGGCTAATATTATTATTAGGCTTTCAAGGAATTGTAGCATCCGTTTTATTTCTTCATCAACGATGTAATTAGGAAAATGATTGTTGATGATTACTGGTTTAATGTTTTTTTTTTATTTTAATTAGTAATGCTTTTTTGTGGATGATACCATTTTAGTGCGATTTAATAACATTTTTTTATGGCTATTTTGTACCTTTGTGAGCACTCACTTTTAAAGTTCAGGAGGCTGGAGTTTATGCTCGTTGGTTTTTTTATATACAGAAGTATTAAAAGTATTATTGGACGTATCAATGAGGACGCCAGGAAATGAAATTTTATTATTATTATTTAACTCTACAGTAAATTTAAGGATTTAGGTTTTTTGGGGTTTTTTAAGGTACTGTAGTTGGTATATCTTTCCATTATTTTCAGCTAAAATAAGAATGTCGTCCACGTAGCGTACACACACACACACACACACACACACACACACACACATATATATATATATAATATAATATACATATATTTGTATAATATGTATACATATATATAT
Organism: Euprymna scolopes; assembly: GCF_053919585.1. Lineage (NCBI taxonomy): Eukaryota > Metazoa > Mollusca > Cephalopoda > Sepiida > Sepiolidae > Euprymna > Euprymna scolopes. Next base: position 69,851,108 of record NC_136515.1, on the reverse strand, counting down.
ATATATATATATATATATATATATATATATATAGTAAGTTACAAAATGTATATGGCGATTAAGCTACACTGAATATTCCGCGTTTCATCCACTCAAGGCTTCTTCAGGCGCATAAGCCTGAAGAATCCTAGAGTGGATGAAACGCGGAATATTCAGTGTAGCCTAATCGCCATATACATTTTGTAACTTACTAACTAGCTCTACCTACGTATTGAGCACTTTTGAAGTAAATACTTAGTTTACGCATAAATCTATACTTTCGTATATTAATTTTATGTGAGTAAATTAAGTAGTTATATATACATATATATATATATATATATATATATTAATTTCCTGTTAAACATTTGAATTTTTTATTCAAATATTTGATTAATATTTGAATAAAATATTAAAATATTTAAAATACGTCCCCACTAAAGGGGCGCAGTAAAAATAAACAGAAGGGCATATAAATCCCTCAAGCGCTCATAACAATTAAATAACATAGAATCGTTAATAAAATGATGAATATTTCTAGAACAGATCCTCTCTCTCTCTCTCTCTCTCTCTCTCTATATATATATATATATATATATATATATATATATGTATATATATACATATATATACATATATATACATATATATATATAGAGAGAGAGAAAATAAAAAGGAACAAACCGTATTATGTGTTCATCAACGTTTCGTCTTTATTTCGAGACCTCCTCTGGATGAATGAGATTAAGAAACCAAAAAATATACCAGTACAAAATATTTGAAAATGTTTCACGTGCACAGTGTGACGCAGTTCTATTTCAGAGAAACGGAAAAATGATGTTGGAAATTCAAAAAGGAGGGGGAGGGCTGACGCTGTTAGAAAGAAGGAAATTTTAGTGACGTCATATAGTCGTTAATTTAATTTTAAAACTATGAACGCAAGTTTATATTCTTATTGGGAAATAGATATATCTGTTGAAATTCAAATATAAGTTTGTAACAGAAATGAAATGAGTGTTTTTTATGTAATTTATTGATTGAGATTATGTCTTAATGTGATTATGTGTTAGTACAAGATAGGTGACTATTTTGGAATTCTAGGTGCTGTATGTGCTTTCCGCATGTCTTCAGACTTTATGAATAAACACACTTTAGGCAATATAGCATTTTTTGAATAGAAAGAAAAAAGGGCGGGGGGGAGTCCCTAACGGGAAAGGTATGTGAGAAACATTTAACTTGGTTGTGATTACGGAAAAGCCCATTAAATATTTAAATGGGCTTTTCCGTAATCACAGCCAAGGTAAATGTTTCTCGCATGGAAAATTACGTAAAAAAAGTTTTTCTTCAGCGTTTTGTGTGTGTATTTTTTTTATTCATATGAAAACTAGACAGACGGCCTGACGTTGCCCGAGATTGAATGATGGTCAACGAATGTCTCACGCTCCAATATTATTATTACGAAATCGCCGATTTTCAATCGAATCGATTGATTGCGTGCTCTAGTTCGGGGGTTCTCGACTGGGGTCCACATAGACCCTAGGGGTCCATGGAGTATTTCTGGGGACCCACAGGAAAAACATAACAGAATGGGGGTCCACAACGATATTTTGGTGGTCCATGAAGAAAACAAACTCAGAATAGTTTTTATTATTAAACATTTAATTTCTACTGTCTGATCTCCATCGGCTTGACCATGGAAGAAACATTGTAATATTGTAATACCAGATATTGGTAAAGAATTATCACTCTAATTTATATTATTATTATTATTATTATTATTATTATTATTATTATTATTACTTATTATCATTATTATCATAATTATTATAGTTCTTGTAGAATACCTTATTTGCATTAAATTAGTTTTCATTCAAAAATAAAGCTTAATTGTAGATTATTAAAACCTCAAAATTTATATTAGTGAAAAATAGAAGATTGTCTTATAACAAATAGTTATGAAGGGGTCCACCAAGATAAAAAAAAAAGTAGGGAAAAGGGGTCCATGAGTAAAAAAAGGTTAAGAACCACTGCTCTAGTTGGAGATCTATCGCGGTGAACCTTGGGGGGGGGGAGCTTCACATGCCTCTTCGCAGTGACTTAGCCTCAATACACTATAGTCTGCATTGCACCGTCGAAAACCTACTGTTGATTTCATAAAATTGTTTTCATATATAATAACTTGAATTAAAGATTAAAATACAAAAGTCAAGTATCATGCTTCTCTGAAATGGAACACGTATATCAAGTCTGTTGCCAAGGTCGCTGGAAAGATGGTGGGATCCTTCTACCGCTCCAGAAGATATCTCACTACTGATGCAATTCTCTATCTATATAAAAACCAAGTACGTCCAAGGATGGAATACTGCTGCCATATCTGGCCAGGAGCTGCTAAAAACAGCCTATCCTGCCTTGACAGAGGACAAAATAGATTTCGTAGCTTAGTGCGGGATGCCCTTTTCTCTACCCTGCAACCTCTCTCCCACAGAAGAGACGTTGCGAGCCTATCCTTGTTTTATCGTTATTTCCATGGCAGGTGCTCGTCTGAACTCCAATCTCTGGTCGCCCTCGCCAATCTTTTACGAAAAACACCCGTCTAGCCGAATCCACTGTGAAAAATTTCCCCCACTCTTTATCTGTGCCTAAATCCAAACGTGGATTCCATGAACAAAGCTTCTTTCTTAGAACTGCACACCTGTGGAACTCTATTCCGTCTGCCTGCTTCCCACCTGACTACGACTTGGATGTATTCAAGTCTAAGGTTAACAAATTCCTAATGAACCGCCCCTTAAGTAAACACTTCATCAAATCTCCACACTAACGTAATGTACTTGCAATAACCCTTATCCCTGAGTGGCTTCCGGGCCTTGATAAGTGGTGACCAGTGTGTAAAAAAAAAATATTTGCTTTAAACTGAAACATTAATTTCAAATGCGCCCTTGTTATATCAACGCACTTATTGTTAATTTTATAAGCTAGTCTTTTCTGCTTGTGTTGTAATAAAACGTCTCAAATGCACTTGCGATGTTATACTTAATAAGGTGTTAAAATCGCCTGTTCTTTCTTTCATTTGCTTTTTTCGATTATCGATTATCTAAGAACACTGCCAGATACGTAAAGTAAGCTTGTGTGAAATTTCATGAAAATAAGTCCATAGAGAATGAATTCTTTCTCTCTCTCTCTCTCTCTCTCTCTCTCTCTCTCTCTCTATATATATATATATATATATATATATATATCACATTTTATATATAATAGTAAAAGATAGATAGATAGATAGATAGATAATTTGATGATAATAAGGTTACTATCTATGTTATTTCATTTTATATTTTTACTTAGGAGTCACCATTTATCAAGCTCGAAAGCCACTCGAGGATAAGAGTTAATGAATGTTAGATGGTAGTGTAGTAATCGTTTATGGTGTAAATTGGATCGAATTTGATTATTTATGGCGATGGCTAAACAAGAACTTGTTTACCTTTGACTTGAAGACTACAATGTTGTATTCAACCAGGACGAAGGCCAGCAGAACAGTGTTCCACGAGGGGGGGGGGAGCAGTTCTGGGAAAGCAGCTTTGTTTATGGAATCTCTAATTAGATTTCGGCACATTTAGAGAGTAGTGGGGACCGTGTATGGTGGTTATAGAGGTAGAGCGTTTTTATGAAACTTTGGCAAGGGGGGACCATGAATTGGAATTTGGTTGAAAACAACAATAGAACAGAGATAGGCTCGCAACGTATCTTCTTTGGGAAAGATGCCGCAGAAAAGAGAAAAAGGCATCATCTACTAGGTTTCGAATCCCGTTTTTGAACTCCTTTATATTAAATCCTTTATAGATTCCTTTATATTAAATCTCTTATAAATTTTACTGAAAATAATATGGGTACAATCTCCCATTTGTATATTCAAATATTTCAGATTTGCATTAAAGTTTATATATATTGCTTAACCACAAATTATTAAGATATACGAATATGCGTTCATTCAGTCTGAAGTAAATGCGACTTTAAAACTGAATTAGTAACAGACAGACCGACAGAATCTCTTATAGCATTACATGGACGCATATAAACTATAACGAAAGAAATAGACAAAACCACAAATACGAAACCGCAACTCTATTTTTGGATTTTTTAAAATCATTTATCAGACTATCTGGAAATAGCAAGTCTGTCGAATTACTGATAAAGATCCGCTTTGCGGATAGTTCAATGGTCATTTCCGTTGTCCAATCAAATTTTCCGAAATTTTATCTCAACTGCGCATGCTTATAACGAAAAAAACAACTGACTCATTCCCCTTTTCACATCCGGGGCGGAGACGTTTGTTTATAACAAATAGAATGATAAAAACATCGAATATCCAGTGGCCACAGTTGGAAATGCCATTTACAAGTCGTTAAGTAGTTTCGCATCACATCCTTGTGCAATTTTAATGGGAATTATCAGAAAGCACTTTCGATTACCCAAGAAGCTAATACGGCAAATGGAAAATCTGAGACCATGTGATTAAACTATAGAAAAATGAGAAATAAAATCCAGGAAACATAAAAAAAACTAATAAATATCAGGAGCAATAAAAATACAAAAAATACAAAAAATAAAAATACAAATAAATTGTAATCGTTAAAGCTCACGGCCAAAACATTCTGAAAAATAATAAAACGTGTTTTAGGTTTTGTTTTCATTATTAAATATTATCGCATTATATCATTAATAATACATTCGAAATAAGAAAAATGATTCTTTGTTTCTTTTCAGTTATTTTTATTGCACAAAAATTTATACCAGTTTGAAATAATTTATATCAGTTTGCAATAATGCATATTAGTTTGAAATAATTTATATTAGTTTGAAATAATTTATATTATTTTGAAATAATGTATATTAGTTTGAAATAATTTATATTAGTTTGAAATAATTTATATTATTTTGCAATAATTTATATTAGTTTTAAATAATTTATATTAAGTGGAAATAATTTATACCATTTGAAATAATTTATATTAGTTTAAAATGATTTATATTATTTTGCAATCATTTATATAAGTTCAAAATAATTTATGCCTGTTTGAAATAATTTATATTAGTTTGAATTAATTTATATTAATTTGAAATAATTTATATTAGTTTGCAATAATTTATATTAGTTTGAAATAATTTATATTAAGTGAACATAATTTATACCATTTGAAATAATTTATATTAGTTTGAATTAATTTATATTAATTTGAAATAATTTATATTAGTTTGAAATAATTTATATTAGTTTGAAATAACTTATATTAGTAAAAATGCGCAATTTTTATTATTTTGAAATAATTTATACAAGTTTGCAAAAATTTATATTAGTTTGAAATAAATTATATTAGTTTGAAATAATTTATATTAGTTTTAAATAATTTATATTAGTTTGCAATAATTCATATTAGTTTGCAATAATTTATATTAGTTTTAAATCATTTATACCAGTTTTAAATAGTTTATATAAGTTTGAAATAATGTTTACCAGTTTGAAATAATTTATATTAGTTGGAAATAATTTCTATTAGTTTGTAATAAGTTATACAAGTTTGAAATAATTTATATTAGTTTGCAATAATTCATATTAGTTTGCAATAATTCATATTAGTTTTCAATCATTTATACCAGTTTTAAATAGTTTATATTAGTTGGAAATAATTTATATTAGTTTACCAGTATGAAATAATTTATATTAGTTGGAAATCATTTATATTAGTTTGCAATAAGTTATACCAGTTGGAAATTATTTATATTAGTTTTAAATAATTTATACCCCTTTGAAATCATTTATATTAGTTTGCAATCATTTATACTAGTTTCAAATAATTTATATTAGTTTGAAATAATTTATATTAATTTGAAATAATGTTTACCAGTTTGAAATAATTTATATTAGTTTTCAATAATTAATATTAGTTTCAAATAATTTTATATTAGTTTGAGATAATTTATATTAGTTTGAAATAATTTTTGCCAATTTGAAATAATTTATATTAGTTTAAAATAATTTATATTAGTTTGAAATAATTTATACCTGTTTGAAATAATTAATATTAGTTTGAAATAATTTATATTAGTTTGAAATAATTTATATTAGTTTGCACAAATTTATATTAGTTTTCAATCATTTATACCAGTTTAAAATAGTTTATATTAGTTTTCAATAATGTTTACCAGTTTTAAATAATTTATATTAGTTTGAAACTATTTATATTAGTTTGAAATAATTTGTATCAGTTTGAAATAATTTATATTAGTTTGACATAATTTATATGAGTTTGAAATAATTTATATTATTTTGAAATAATTTATATTAGTTGGAAATAATTTATATTAGTTGGAAATAATTTATATTAGTTTGAAATAATTTATATTAGTTTGAAATAATTTATATTAGTTTGAAATAATTTATATTAGTTTGCAAAAGTTTATATTAGTTTTCAATCATTTATACCAGTTTAAAATAGTTTATATTAGTTTTCAATAATGTTTACCAGTTTAAAATAATTTATATTAGTGTAAAATAATTTATATTAGTTTGAAATAATTTATATCAGTTTGAAATAATTAATATCAGTTTGAAATAATTTATATTAGTTTGAAATAATTCATATTAGTTTGAAATAATTTATATTAGTTTGCAATAATTTATATCAGTTTGAAATAATTTATATTAGTTTGCAATAATTTATATTAGTTTGAAATAATGTATATTAGTTTGAAATAATTTATATTAGTTAGAAATAATTTATATTAGTTTGAAATAATTTATATTAGTATAAATAATTTATATTAGTTTGAAATAATTTATATTAGTTTGAAATAATTTATATAAGTTTAAAATAATTTATATTAGTTTGAAATAATTTATATTAGTTTGAAATATTTTATATTAGTTGAAAATAATTTATATTAGTTTGCAATAATTTATATTAGTTTGAAATGATTTATATTAGTTTGAAATAATTCATATTAGTTTGAAATAATTTATATTAGTTTGAAATAATTTATATTAGTTTGAAATAATTTATATTAGTTTGAAATAATTTATATTAGTTTGAAATAATTCATATTAGTTTGAAATAATTTATATTAGTTTAAAATAATTTATATTAGTTTGAAATAATTTATATTAGTTTAAAAGAATTTATATTAGTCTGAAATAATTTATATTAGTTTGAAATAATTTATATCAGTTTGAAATAATTTATATCAGTTTGAAATAATTTATATTAGTTTGAAATAATTCATATTAGTTTGAAATGATTTATATTAGTTTGAAATAATTCATATTAGTTTGAAATAATTTTTATTAGTTTGAAATAATTTTTATTAGTTCGAAATAATTTATATTAGTTTGAAATAATTTATATTAGTTTGAAATCATTTATATAAGTTTTAAATAATTTATATTAGTTTGAAATAATTTATTTTAGTTTGAAATGATTCATATTAGTTTGAAATAATTTATATAAGTTTGAAATAATTTATATCAGTTTGAAATAATTTATATTAGTTTGAAATAATTTATATTAGTTTGAAATAATTTATATTAGTTTGAAATAATTCACATTAGTTTGAACTAATTTATATTAGTTTGAAATAATTTATATTAGTTTGAAATAATTTATATAAGTTTGAAATAATTTTTATCAGTTTGAAATAATTTATATTAGTTTGAAATAATTTATATAAGTTTGAACTAATTTATATTAGTTTGAAATAATTTATATTAGTTTGAAATAATTTATATTAGTTTGAAATAATTTAAATTAGTTTGAAATAATTTAGTTTTGTTTGAAATAATTTATATTAGTTTGAAATAATTTATATTAGTTTTAAATAATTTATATTTGTTTTAAATAATTTATATGATTTTGCAATAATTTATACCAGGTTGAAATAGTGCATATTAGTTTAAAATAATTTTTATAGTTTAAAATTATTTATACCATATAGTTTTGTTTGAAATAATTTATATTAGTTTGAAATAATTTATATAAGTTTGAACTAATTTATATTAGTTTGAAATAATTTATATTAGTTTGAAATAGTTTATATTAGTTTGAAATAATATTTACCAGTTTGAAATTATTCATATTAGTTTGCAATAATTCATATTAGTTTGAAATACCTTACAAAAATTACCGTACAAAAAATATCATACAAAAATACCGTACACAAAATGCCGTACAGACGATATCATACAAAAGAAAAATACCGTACAAAAAATACCGTAAAAAGAATACTATACAAAAATACCATTAAAAATACAATACAAAAACACCGTACAAAACTACCGTACAAAACTAACATACAAAACTTCCGTACAAAAAATACCGGACAAAAATACCATACAGAAAATACCGTACAAAAGTTACATTCAAAAGATATCGTACAAAAAACACCATTAAAAAATACCGTACCAAAAAATACCGTACAAATATACCGTACCAAAAATACCGTAGAAAAACACCATTCAAAAAATATTGTACAAAATATATCATACAAAAATTCCATACAAAAGATACCGTACAAACACACCGTACAAAAACAACGTACAAAAACACCGTACAAAAACACCATACAACAATACTAATACGAAAGATACGATACAAAAAATACCGTACAAAAATACAATACAAAAATACTATATAAAAATACTGTACAAAAATACCGTACAAAAGATACCGTACAAAATATACCGTACAAAAAATCCGATAAAAAACATTTGATTTGCTCATGCGAAGTATTATCCTGCATATAAGATATCAGCGGATTCACACTCAACAGTCAAAACAATTAAAAGAATATGCTATTGTCCTATCCCTAGTTATGACGTATACGAGTACATGGCGTAATTTGGTATCAGGTCATATATATGACATCATCGTTTATGACGCAATATATATGACATCTGGTATGAAGTCGTACATGACGTATATTGTGAACAAACAAAAGCAAGCAAATAAATTGACAGGAATACCATTTTATCATAATAGATGTGTGCAAGCACATTGCATGCATACGTGTGCGTGTGTGCGTGTGTGTGTTGGATTGTGCTTGCGGCTTGGAAATAAAGTCATCTGCTTTGGTCTGTTGACATTTAGAGATGGTAAATGCGAGCGTTGTTCCGTCTAAAATCCCTCAGTGTTGTTGACATTCACCGAATTGAGGTCGAAAAGTCATGAAGTTTCTCAGTCATTATCTCGCGACATTTCATGGCTTTTTATTCTGAAAGGCAAGCGGCCAACAAAATAGGAAAACATGCGGTCTTGACAGAATCAACACCTGTACAACCTAAAATCACTTAAACACACACACATACACGCGCGTACACACGCGCACGCACACACACAAACACACACACATATCTATTTGATAATTATTATAGTAAATAATTATGTCAGCCCCCCCCTTAAGAAACTCGTTTCTTATCGTCGAGCACTTTCAGTTGAAATAAAACGTAGGTTAATATAGCTCTGATGCACAGATCACCATATAATGATTAGATCACTCTGGCAGACGTTAAAAAACATTTAAATAATAAATGTTTAAATTTAAACAGTATTTCTCGCGGTTAACAGTGGCCGAATGGATTAGGTCCTTGTTAATGAAGCCAGAAATGGCTTCTGTTGCCAGGTTCGAATCTATCGACTTGTGTTAATCGTGACACCCTGCACTGATGATTCCTGAAAAGATGAAACACTAGTGTCTGAAGGTATTAAAATTACTATAGTAAACAATTATATATACATACAGTAATCTACGCATACGCGTGTTTCGTGGTCCTACTCCTCTTCAGTGTAGCTTGACTGTTGTTAGGACTCGAATCCCGGACCTTATGTATTTCAGTCCAGCGTCTTAATCCATCACACTATGATGCCATAGAAAATTTTCTGCTTAGTTCTATCATTTATCTATTTACGCAGTTTTGTTGTTGATTTTTTAAACGATATTAAGGTTATCGTCTCCACCTTTTAAAAAATAATAAATAAATAAATACGTTCAAATAAAAAAGAGGGCGACTTTCTAAGAAAACACCGGATCTCCATGATGTTTTCTTTCAATTCTTGCAGGTTTTGGGGTTTGTTAAGGTAAACCCTTTTTTAAGATATACCCAAAAGAGAAAAGTCGGAGCTGGTCAAGTCTGGGGAACGTTGTGGCCATTTGACATTGCCATTGCAAGGATAATGTTGTTGCCTGAGAAGCTCTATGCTGTCTCTCGTCGTATGGGCCATTGCATACTTTTTTTTTTGTACACAGTGATCACCACTTATCAAGGCCCGGAAGCCACTCAGGGATAAGGGTTATTGCAAGTACATTACGTTAGTGTGGAGATTTGATGAAGTGTTTACTTAAGGGGGCGGTTCATTAGGAATTTGTTAACCTTGGACTTGAACACATCCAAGTTGTAGTCCAGTGGGAAGCAGGCAGACGGAACAGAGTTCCACAGGCGTGATGTTCTAAGAAAGAAGCTTTGTTCATGGAATCCGCGTTTTGATTTAGGCACAGATTTAGAGTGGGGGAAATTTTTCACAGTGGATTCAGCTAGACGGGTGGTTTTCGTGAAATATTGGCGAGAGGGGACCAGAGATTGGAGTTCAGACGAGCACCTGCCATGGAAATAACGATAAAACAAGGATAGGCTCGCAACGTCTCTTCTGTGGGAGAGAGGTTGCAGGGTAGAGAAAAGGGCACCCCCCACTAAGCCACGAAGTCTATTTTGTACTCTATCAAGGCAGGATAGGCTGTTTTTAGCAGCTGCTGCCCAGATATGACAACAATATTCCATCCTTGGACGTACTTGGCTTTTATATAGATAGAGAATTGCATCAGTAGTGAGATATCTTCTGGAGTGGTAGAAGGATCCCACCATCTTTCCAGCGACCTTGGCAACAGACTTGATGTACGTGTTCCATTTCAGATCAGGAGTAAAGGTCAAACCACGAAGCTTGTCAAAACACGGGGCCTCACCCAGACGAGAGCCATCCATCCCAATTGATGCCAGATGGGGATCAGAGCGTTGATGATGTAAGGATAGGAGTTTGGTTTTGGATGCATTAAAGGTAACCAGCCACATCTTCCCCCACTGAACCACGTTGTTCAAGGCTATACTAATTCATACTTATTTTCCTAAATATTATCTGTAAAATGTATGAAATAGAGAAAAAATTAATGATTAATGGTAAAATCACCAATATTTTTAATCCTTCCGTCATTTTTTTGGACACTATGTGCGTGTAAATGTGTGTGCGCGTGTGTATGTGTGTATTGTGTGCGTTTAGACGGCATTTTTTCATTCAAGCAAACAAGTTAACGGAGAGCTTTTTTATTCTTCGAATTGTTTAATTTTTTTATTTGAAACTCAAAAATGTTAATATATATTCCTTATGTCTCCCAAACGTTTTCGCTTCCTTTTTGAAACATCTTCATGTGAGTATCAATGTAACGCGTGCTAAGAAAAAACTGGCGTGTAAAGGAAATAGTCAATATTTATAAACAGCTGGTGCCGGGATGTTTTGGGGGTTACTAGCGAGCAAAATTCTGAGGTGATTTGAGTCGGATGGAAGCAGAGATGTGGGAGTTGCGACAGGTATTTTACAAAATTGCGAATTGTTTGTAAGGCGGTGGGCTTTATTCTAGTCTTTGTGGTGTTTATATAGATGACTTCAAGTAATGTTAACTGTTTAAATGTTGTTTCATGATGTATTATTTTTATGCTATAGACTAAATTCTTTCTTAGATCACAGGACGAACAGTTATGTTTTTTGTGTAGATGTAAAATTGCATTTAAAAATTGCATTATGCATGACAAGGCATCGAGATGGGGTATTGGTTGTGAAACCAATGTAAACATATGTTTCAAGCGTGTTATAGGAGTTAGTCTGAGACGAACTTACCAAGAAATGCAAAACGGACTGCCCGGGCATTATTTTTAAGACTAGTGTGCTTTTCCTTAGGGCATTTGGCTTTACAAATCTTTTACTTCCTTAAATCTTTTGTAACATCTTCCCGTGTGTGGCGGGGGGGGGTGAAAATAAAAAGAGAGTCACGAGGTCACATAATGATTCTCTTCAATTATAATGCCACGCGTTAAGCAAGTTATGTCACATTAACTCTGATACGTTTATTTTTAGCGATAATCTACTTTGTTATAGTTTTAGTAACTAAAAATAACGGATTACCTTAATCTGACGTGATCGAAGTGTGAAGACCGTAGCACATACTCATATATATATATATATATATATATATATATATATATATATATATATATATATATATCACTTAAATATCCAAAATAATGAACTACCGATTTATATATATATATATATATATATATATATATATATATATATATATATATATATATATATATATACTAGCAGAAATATCAGACGTTGTCCAGCATTAAATGTGGATTAACAATTGTTCCACGCTTCACATACTTTTATTGTCATCGAAATCGTTGAAATTGCCTATTTTTCTAATCAAATCGATTAATCGGCTTTGCTGATCGGGGACTAACCGTGATTAATCAGGAAGAAGTTCCCCATGCATCCCTTCAGTAGGTGTATCAGAATATTTGTAGGAATTTTTTACACCCCTAACACGAAACTGCGAATAAAATATAAAAAATTCGTAATTTCTCTTTTAAAAGTGGGTTGTTTATTTTCGTTATGGATGATACTTCCAAAATAAACTATTAAAGTTGTTTTAAAAGTAATAGAAATATTTTTTTATTTAAAAAAAAAACAGTAATGAATTTTACGAACTCAATATTTTTCAATTTTTAAACTTAAAAAATCTATCAAAATTTTTCGATCGGTTCAATTTTTACGATGTTTTCAGGGTCAATGTGGAATTTTATGCTCTTTCCAATAAACTGAATATAATATTTTAGACAAACGTTTGTTTAATTCACGCCCCCCCCATTTTTAAGTGTCTGCTAAAAAGTAAATAATTAATTTACTCACCAAAGTGTTATTGAATTGAAAAAAAAAGGTCAATAAATAATGTATTCAAATTAAAAAAAAATGTAGTGTGTTTTAGAAATTTACCTATAAAGTCCGAAGTTTAAAACCTTTTTTAAATAAAAACACTTTATTTGGTTATTGTTTTTAATGAAACCTTGGTCCTTGCTCTTTTAATTGAAAAAAAAATTAGGGATTGAGTTACATTTTTCGAGGAGTTATAAGCTTGGAAAGATGGGGTGGAATTATTCACTATTTTTCACGAAATTTCTGACACACCTATCCCTACAGTAACTTAATCCATAATATATTGTAGTTTACATTGTAGAGAACATACGGTTTGTTTTATAGCATTATTTTTTTTGTGTGTATAATAGATTCAATTAAAGTTAAATATGAAAAAAGTCAAGTATTATGTTTTACTTGTGCTTTAAACAGAAACTTTCATTTCGAACGAGCCCGTGTACTATTACAGAGACTTCTGTTGATTTTATAAGATGGACTCTTTTGTTTGTGCACTGATAAATCTTCTCAAATGCACTGATGATATTAGGCTGCATCAGATTATTAACCTTAGTTGATGTTCTTTTTTAATCGGATTTTTTCGCTTCACGATGTTATCGTGTGCATTCCAATGCAAACACCTATCTAAGAACACTCCCAGATACATGAAGTACATTTTTATGAAATTTTCAAATAATCGGTCCTGCCGTTTTGGAGTCCATATACAACTCTCTCTCTCTCTCTCTCTCTCTCTCTCTCTCTCTCTCTCTCTCTCTCACACACACACACACACACACACGCACACACAAGCGCACAAAGTGGCTTTTATATATATAAATATTAGTGTTGGGACGATTAATCGGGATTGGAATCGGGAATCGGAAAAATCGGAACTTTTTGGGTAACGGAATCGGTATTTGAATCGGAAAGATTTGTATTTATTTTCCGATGCCGAAACGATTCCTTTAATTATCTTCTGTTTTTTTTTATTTGATTTTGCTTCAAACAAAATCTTCTGCCGCCGGTAGTAATTATATAAAACAATAAAAATCTATTGAATTTACACTAACAGTCAAATTGAAATCAATAGATTACGCCCGCAAGTCTATTTTCACGTCTGATCAAAATATCTGCACACTGAAAACTTTTACGATAATCGGATAAAAATAACAACTTTATTGTAAATATTTAGAGATTTGTAAAGACTCGGAATCAGAATCGGTAATTGTGTCGGAATCGGGAATTTATTAAGGAATCGATAATTGTATCGGAATCGGGAAATATATTGGAATCGTCCCATCACTAATGAATATATAAAGATTTATATAATATATATATATATATATATATATATATATATATATATATATGCTTGGCCTTCGGGACAAGATCAAAGTGTAGTGTTCCGGCAGATGCTGCAAGCTATGACTAGCTATGAATAGCAAAGACCAGATGTGGGGACAACCCCACATGCCTGACCATTAACCAGCTCCCATTTCCCACCTCTCGGGAGCTGGTCCCCTTTTTCCCTTCCCCCTCCCTTCACTCCTCACATTAAAAATCGGCCTTGTGCCTAATTTGCTCGGTGGGGGAGCAAATAAACACCATCTGTTCCGGCAGATGCTGCAAGCAGGGACCAGATGTGGGGGCAACCCCACATACCTGACCTTTAACCAGCTCCCATATCTCCCTTTCGGGAGCTGGTCCCCTTTTTCCCTTCCCCCTCCCTTCACTCCTCACATTAAAAATTGGCCTTGTGCCTAATTTGCTCGGTGGGGGAGCAAATAAATACCATCTGTTCTTCAGATGCTGCACTTCAATTTCTTGTTCTCTGTCAGTGGAGGAGAAATCCTTCACGACTGAGACAATTTTTTATTTGTGTTCCTTTTCTCCACGTTAAAAAACGACCCTGGTGTCTAACTCTGTCCCGTGGGAAGGCATTGTAAATAGGAATATATATATATATATATATATATATATATATATATATATATATATATATATATATATATGCGTGCGCATGTGTATGTGTGTGTGTTAAATGTATATATGTGAAAATATGCTTATTAAATCATATTCCCCCTTTCATTTTACCAATCCTTTTTATTTATGAAGCACGATGTATGTTAAGCATAACTGGAGAACATGTACAAATAAATGACAAAGAGTCCTTATTCCAAATTCCAAGATGGTGTCATCTTACAGTTTATTTCTTTCATGTTAAAATGTTCATTTTTTTGACAGCACCTGTTTCATAGCGAAGAAACAATCATATAATTATGTTAAATTTTGAACATTTTTCGTTCCAACTCATCGAAACTTTAAAAAGAAAAGGAAAAGAAAGACTTTGATTATGATAACATAAATCCGAAAAAATCCAAAGAGTAGTTGCCTGTTTCCCACCTGACTACAACTTGGATGTCTTCAAGTCCAACATAAACAAATTCTTGATGAATCGCCCCCTTAAGTAAGACACTTTATCAAATATCAAATACTAACTATTACTACGATAATATCCCATTGATTACTGTACACGCAATACCCTTATCCCCAAGTGGCTTCCTGTCCTTGATAAGTGGTGACCTCCATGTAAAAAAAGTAGTTGCATTGTGTTTTATGATATTTACGCTGTTATCGATCTTATGATTCTAGAAAGAAACAAATATGAAAATTGTCTCCGTAATGAAGGATTTCTCCTCTACTGAACAAACGTGAGAAAACAAAAGATGAAATGTAGTATCAAAACAGATACTACATTTTGTTCCTAGCTAAAAGTAATCCAATTATGTTATTCATTTTTTTAGACGAGGGTTGATTATCCTTATTATTTAGATTATTCAAACTATTGTGCTGTTCTTAGCCGCAGAAGTACTTTATTAACCACACAAAGGTTCATGACTTCGCGGATAAATTACTTGGTAAAATTCCGTCTGTAGTTACACTCTTCAATCCTCATCGTCCGAAGAAAACTGTATTGCATATGTAAACGTGATACACCGACTGACCGCCCGACCGATAGGAAAATTTGCCATTGATTTGAGTCTTGGAAGGGCCAAAGGTGTAGGTAGGAGGAAACAGTTAGCAGGAAAGGAATTTCACAAGATTTTTTTTTTTTTTAAAGAACTAACTGGAATATGAAGATGTATTACAACGAAGTACCTAAACAGCGAATACATTAAGATGCCACGGACGCTGAGCTAAAGGAATGGGAACCAATGGAACATGGAATAAATCAGACAATTCTTAAGAACAGTTGTCGTAATAGTACTATTTCGAATAGCGACTGTGACTTATAACGCCATTAATGTGAAAAAGCACCGAAGAAAATTATGAAGTTCGCTCATAGTTATTTTCATACCCAACAGCTTGTCACATTTCGGAAGAGCTGTTTTTTTTTTCTATCTCCCAGTCTGGTGGCATACATTTCTTAATTGAAAATCATTTAAAGTCCATCGGTGCGATAACCTTTGATAATTGTGAGCATTAGATGTTAGCTATGAAATGACCCCCTTCTTAAAAAGGTGAGAAGGTAAAACTTGGAAGAGTGGACTTCTAAGAACTGCATTAGACCATACCTTGGCCAATTATGCGGGCACTACCTGAAACTTTTTCACCGATTCCGATTGAACCGAAGGAGGTCTGCGAGTTAAATCAGAATCACTGCTTCTAGGATAAAACTTCCAAGTGGTATAATAAATGCATCAACGACGCAACAATCTAAGGCGAATGTAGACATGTGCTGGAGTACTACGTCCTCTGTGAAGTTTTATTACTTTTTACCGACATTGAAGCACAACTGTTTTGGTATTTGCCAAATAAATTGAATTGAATTGAAAGCAAACAATCCACATTTACAGATTCGCTCCTGAAAAGTGGACCTCCTAGGATTGCTCTGGGCCATACTTCATTTAAATAAAAACAATTCACATTATAAAATTATAGATACGCTTCTGAAAAGTGGACTTCTTAGAACTGCTCTTGACCATACTTCAGTTGACGAAGACCAAACTTCCTTATCAAATTACAGATACACTTCTGAAAAATGAACCTCCTAGAACTGCTCTGGACCATACTTCAGTTATCAAAATACAGCTTAGAAAATATAGCCTTCAAATGAGAAGAAATTCACGAGCACAAATATGACAACAGTACTCCATATAATGTATAATATTTAGTTGGTATAAAAATGATGTCATCTTTTGACATGAAGTTGAATGTAAACAAAAACAGCAATATTATTTTTGCACCAAACTAATGGTAGATTAGTAGAGATAATAAACAGCCTCGGATGCGAGAAATTGTTTGGAGTGATAGAGAGAACGGACTTTATAGATAGAAAGAGCAACATGAATTTCGAAAAAAGGTTTGACGAGAAAGAAAAACCAAGACGTTTCAGACAATAAGAAATAAAATGTTTATCTCCTCGTGGCGGGATGATCTGGCACAAATTCAGGAAAGTGGGATTTGAAAAGACAATACCTTATAGAAAAAATATCTCGGAGTAACAGCACGGGCGGGCGTGTGGCACCAGCCGCAGCTGAACAGTAATCGTATGCAAGTGACGTCACAGCGAGGAAGAAAGAAAAAGATTATAAAAAAGAGAATAAAGTGGCCCGAGAAAGGGACAGCGACAGGAAAAGAGGTGTCCTAAACATGGCTGGACAAAGACAGAGTACCCCGTGTTTGACAGGGCAAATCTTGTTAAGCACATTGAAGAAAAAGTATTTTGAACAAGAGACAAGGCGTTATTCTGGAGGTACCTGTAAATAAATGTCTGTTGTTTCAACTGGAAAAAATTGTTTTTTTTTCTTGCCTTCTTTTTCCTTGCGACTCTGCATACGCCGCGTCGGTCTCGAGTGTTGACGACTACGTCACATGGGGGGAGGGTCATCGCCATTCACGAGTAGAGGGAGTCAGACGATTCGTAATAAAATAATCCCTTTGTAAAAAAAAAAGCGAGAAGGTATAGCCCAGAGGATGGATTTCCTAGAACTGCACTGGACCATATCCTAGCCAACAAAAGACAATCCACTGAAACAATGTCCTAAGCTTTGGCGGGTTTGGAGCCGAGGTTGGTAAAACTTAAATCGCAGTCTCCAAGTTAATAAAAACGTATTAAAAATTGTTCATTCATTAATCTGGTCCAATGTTACGTTTAGCGATAGACACGTAGACACCACAGTGGCCTCGTTTTAACGTAATCACCAGATCTTAAAACATCAAAGAATGAAATATATCCAAACGAAAGCAATTGGACACTGAATGGCTTCCTTTATTTTTCGATAGCAAAGTAAGAAATTCACTTGTTTGATGATAAGATGACCTTGATCAAGGACGAATCCCATTAAAGACGAGCAGATTTCATACTACATAACAAAGAACACGTAGTCACACAACGGAGTTATTGTACTCAATTATTCGCATTCTATCTGCTTGAATAATTTTATTCTACAGTAAAACAAAAAAAGTCGCTCATTAAAAGCCTCTATTTCATAAAGCGTATAAGTCTTATCCTGCCTGTACAGAGTTCAAAATAGAGTTCGTAGCCTAGTGAGGGGTGCCCTTTTTCTCTTCTCTGCAACCTCTTTCTCACAGAAGAGACGTTGCGAGCCTGTCTCTGCTTCAGCGTTATTTTCATGGCAGGTGCTCGTCTGAGCTCAAATCTATAGTCTCCCCTCGCCAAACTTTCACGAAAAACACTCGTCTAGCTGAAACCACTATCAATAATTTCCTACTCTTTAGTTGTGCCTTAACCTAAACGTAGATTCCATGAACAAAGTTTCTTTCTTAGAACTACACACCTGTAGAATTTTGTTACGTTTGCCTGCTTTCCAGCTGACTACAACATGATCGTCTTTAAGTATAGCATGAACAAGTTCTTGATGAACCGCCCCCCCCCTAAATAATCCAATTTACCAAATTTCCAATACTTATGATTACTGCGATATTGTCCCATTAACTATCGTGCACTCATTAACTCTTATACTCGAGTGGCCTCCGGGCCTTGAGAAGTGGCGACTCTTTTGTAATAAAAAAATTATATAAAAAGTAGATTTGGATAATTCGGACTACTATCATTATCTTGGTTCACAAACATTCGACTGATGATAACTCCGAGCTGTAGCTTTCCTAACAAGAGCACGTAGTTATGTCAACTGGTGATAAAAGGGGGCGGGCAACAAGAAGTCCTAAGTTATAACTGTACAAAAAAAAATCAGTTATCAGCTGGAGATCTCCACATTAATCCTGCAGGGCCTATTATTGAAACATATTTTCTTCATTAAATTAGTAAATGTAGTTTTTTTAACTTGGAAGGTCACTCTAGAATTATGGTTAAATGTTAGGAATATGATGGAACAACATGATCAGTTATGGTGGAATATGGGCAGGGCTAGATTATCTAAGAGGAAGACTCAATAGTAATGTATTCGTATTAGATTTGAAGACGACCAGGAAGTAGACACACGGTATTGCGTTCCACAAAAAGACAGTTCTAGGAAAGAAACTCTGCTCATGGAATTTTTGTTCATTCTACTAAGTAAATTGAGTGGAACTTTCCCCATGATTCGCATCAGCAACGAGGAAACGATTTTAAAAATTGAAACATTTTCAGCCAATTTGGTGTGTTAGGGACCATTGGCACTGCTTTAACTGATTTCAACTAACAGAATAACAGCATAATAAGTAGGGGTGATAGTACCTATTTACAATGTCTCCCCACGGGACAGAGTTGGACGTCAGGGTAGTCTTTTTTAACGTGGAGAAAAGGAACAAAAATAAAAATTGTCTCAGTCGTGAAGGAGTTCTCCTCTACTGAGGGAGAACAAGAAATTAAAGTGCGGCATCTGAGGAACAGATACTACACTTTGAGGTATTTATTTGCTCCCCCACTGAGCAAATTAGGCACGAGGCCGATTTTTAAAGTGAGGAGTGAAAGGGAAATGGGGACCAACTCCCCGGGGAGTAGGGGAGCTGGATAGTGGCAATTGGTATGAAGGGTTGCCCCTACATTGACCAAGGTCTTATATGTGGGGTTACCCCACATATGGTCTTTGCTTGCAGTATATGCTGGTCAGATACTACACTTTGATCTTGGTTCGAAGGCCAAGTAATGACACACTGAAAACTTTTCACCTGACCTTGTGTCAACCTTCATAAGCCACGAGAATGTCGGGTCTACCTGCTAACACACACACACACACACACACACACACACACACACACACACACACACATATATATATTGTGGAACGATAAAATTGTCGCCCTAAAGAAAACAACACCACAGCTTAAAATTTCTGAGTGTTTTTTAGATGAGGACTGATTGTTTATGCTGCTTGTATTAATCAGACTATTGGACTCATCCTGGGTGTTATTTGTGCAACGTTTCGGTCAGATTGTCCTTTGGCTGTTTTCCGGCATGTTGGTTGTTGTTTGGAAAAGAAAAGAGAAAACTTACTAGATCCGTAGATATTTTCGTATTCTGTTCATTAGTATTTGTTTTATGGTTTTAGTTTCGAATTTATGGAAAAAAAAAATGGTTGACAAAGGGGAGGCAACTCTAATAAAAATCAATACGGGATTATCTCTTTTTCATCACCATATTTTTAAGGGTGTACAATATTTGTTGTTTTTTGTTTTTTGTTTTTTCTATAATGGGCCCGTAAATGCTATTAAAATCTAAACATTGTCTGCTTACTAAAGCAATTGATAGGAACGCAAGGTGGAGAGTCAGGCGAATCAAGGAGGCAGCACATATGCTAATAAAAGAAAACTTACTAAGCAAACCAAGTCTAAATTTTAATAGCATTTGGGAGCCTCTAGAAAAAAAAAACAAATATTGTACACCCTTATATGTTTACCATTCAAACACTACCGTATTTGAATATATGGTTAAGTGGCAGTTTTAGTTATTTAGAACTGCTTTAACATTTCACCGCTCACTCATTTTTCGACCAAATTTCAAACAATTATTACAGTTTATAGATCACCATTCAGCTATATTGTGAAAAAAAAAATTTTCGTTTAGTAAAACAAAAGTTATGATGAATTTTCCGGTGGCTAAAATCGTAAAAAAAAACGTAAGGAGGTGAGCGATGTTTTTTATAACTAGTTTCCATAGAAACCACGTCGCTTCAGCGACTACTGTGGCTGCCAATTCATCGCTTTCGCGAAAAGAGAAGTAACACATGAAACAGAAAGAATGAAAGCATGAAAGGGAGATAATTGGGGGTATTTTATTGAAAGCAGGCGAGTGCAGTACATTGTTATTACATATGTGTATGTTATGTTTACGAGGGCAAAAAATAAGACTGAAATAAAACAAAAAACACGTGAATTTACTGGAAGCCTGGAAAAATCATAGATTATATTAGAAAAATGCGAGCATAAAAAGTAATATGGTTAAGCTTAAACATGGAAAAGTAAAGGACTAGTTGTTAAAACTGTAAAGAAAAGGACAAGATATTCCAGTAAAAATATAATAAATTTATAACTTAAAATATTGCAGCATAAAGAATTTTTAAAATTCATTTTATAACATTATATAATCAATTCTTAATGCTGCAACAGTTTAAGTTATAAATTTATTATATATATTTACGAGAATATCTTGTCCTTTTCTTTTCTGGTTTTAACAACTAGTCCTTTACTTTTCCATGTTTAAGCTTAACCATATTACTTTTCATGCTCGCATTTTTCTATTGTAATAATCTATGTCCGAAGGAACACAGATATAAAGAACAGTTACACTGAAGTCTGTTTTGTTTTAACTCTTTTTCGCCTTGAACATATTGTAACTTGGGCGTGAGGTGGTACTATTTGGGGTCGCGTCTAACATGTGACTCCGGAGAAGTTTGGCACCGAGAATTTGGTTACATTACATTTAAACTTCCGCATGTTGTACACTAAATGAAGCAAAGAACAGGCACGGAAGGAAGAAACTATTAGAGTGGAATTATTCCTAGAATCTAGGAAGCTCGACAACGAAAAGATGGGATCTTACTGCTTGTTGGGTTAGTAGCAGATATTTACGTCTACTGGTGCACAACTGCTACAAGTTAATCAGAGCACATTCTATTAAAGTACTTATAAAATAGACACAGAGATGCAATATTACGTTGATGCGTAAGGGGATGGATCTTGGTTAATAGTGTGATAGGTCTAGTAGATGTCTAAGAGTGAGAGACCAGATATGGCAACAATAATTCATGCGTGGGCGAATTGTGGCCTCGTAACTATATAAGTTACACACAGGTGTCAATAATTTTCTAGCGCGACAGAGGGACCCGAACTTCTTTGCAGCAGTCTTGGCAATGACCTCACTGTAATTGTTTTAATAACATTGTATCTGACAAATACATATTAGATCTAACCTGTGGAGGCTGATGAGAATGTTAGTTTGTTTGGGTTCTTTAAAAATATCAATTTTAATAAATATCATCCGGCTAATGAATTCCAATTGTATATATTATTCTCTTAGTTTACCACCTCAGTTCCTGCTCCGACTCCTCTTTCCTACAGAACCTGCTCCAGCGGTTCCGGCCACTACTTTCAGTGTCCATCGACGTCTGCCTCCTTGCTCCAGGGCCAGTCGACACCCAAGTTTCTCTTCCAGTGCCCATCGATGTCCAGCTACCTGTTTCAGTGGCCGTCGAAGCCCGGTTACCTGTTTCAGCGCCCACCGACGTCAGGCCACTAGTTCCAGTAACTATTAATATCCAACTTTCTGTTTTAGTGCCTTTCAATGTTCGGGTTTCTGTTTTAGCATCAATCTCCGCCTATACAGCTGAGACCATCCTAAGGCACGTCGTTATACCTTCGAAGAAACGCAGCTTGGTCCATTTGAAAATGTATTAATTATACAGGACAGACCACTAAAAGTAGCCCAGAAAATGTAGCAGAGAGGAGGAACATTCTTTTATTGTTTAAATTACCTGTGGTGTAATAAAAGATACTGCAATGCTCCCCGTTGAGATCTATGCATTTCTGGGCACGTTTAACAACGTTTGCAGATACTGCCTTTAGATCTTCTCTTGTGATTCTCCTGATGTTGCCAATGTTTTCCTTTAGTTGGTCTAGATTATGAGAATTATTTGCATAAATATTTTGTTTTAAAGTCGCTACAAAGATAAAAATCACATGATGACAAGTCCGGGGAACTTGGTGGTCATAACCTTTTTGCTTATTGTTCTCTCTTCCGTAAACATATCATGAACTTGTGTCAGTGATCTGTAAGATGTGTAGTATGTAGCGACATCTTGTTAGAAAAGAATTACATTTTGTTTTGTGGTGTCAGTTGGTCGTAAGAGAAAGATTAGAGGAATTTGGACTACTTTTAAGTAAGCCACCTTGTAGATTTTGTATTGAATATTTTTCTATATTAAATATTTGGAATCCAGTTTATTTTTAAAAAGTTATTTTGTTTTAATGGCTGATGTGTGTATGCGTGTGTATGACGTGGGTATGCGTATGTCTGCATGCAAATCAGTATAATAATAATGTGTGAAATATTACATTTATAAATACGGTCGCAATAAAAGACACTTATAACCAGATAACCTTTTTTAGGTATCGGAATTTCCACAGATAATATCAACGCGTATAACAATATTATATAATATGTAAACACACACTGTTCTGTCTCATGTCTCTCTCTCCTTCTCTCCCTTTCTCTCTCTCTATCTATCTATCTATCTATCTATCCATTTCTCCATCTCTCCGTGTGTGCTTGTCACTAATTATAGCACGACATCTGAGAAGGTCTAGCGTCGTGATTAACTAAAATTAGAACAACTTCCTTTGACACAAGCCCCCAAACCGAGTTTCTTCCCCGCAGTTCGTGAAATCGACAAGACGTGTCTACGTGCGTAAACAAATATGGCGGATGTTGAACAGATCGCTAATTCATCTATTTCGTGACATCGGAACGAACGAAATGATAGGACGAGAATGAATTTAACCTAAGCTGAAGGATTGGCTCGACAGGAGCCGACTCATTCATTTATTTATTCATTCATTAAGTTTTCCTTATCGAGTCGACAACAACGTTCACTTCATTCATTCATAGATTCTGCGTTTTAATTACCCACTTTTTGCTCTTTCAGATTATTCCGCCATTTTGTAAAGCATCCCGTCCACAATGCAGTCACTGTTTTTTTTTGTTTTATGTTTTCTTTAAGAGTTTGTAAAATTCATCTTCGCTTAAATTTGATGTCTGACAAAACTCTTAATTATGCTTTCGTATAAAGTCTCTCAATCAGAAGTTAAGATAAATTTCATATCAGATAAATATATTAATGAGAACAAGTTTGGAATAAATCGAGTCACGGCCTTCAGAACTTCAGAATATATATATATATATATATATATATATATATATATATATATATATATATATATATATAACCTTAAGTAAAATTGTTAAATAGAAAACGGAGATCATCAGCTGGCTACCATGTAGCTTTTTCGGATATTATATATACCATCCAGTTACCTTACATCAATATACCTTAAACCTACGTTCACTGGACTGTATACACGCTGGGATTCATTTTGCCCCGGTAAACGTAAGATCCATTTTATTTGGGCCCTAATACATTGTGCCCTTATGATCTGCTCAAAATCAAAATTGGATGAGGAATTAAAAATAATTACTGATACCCTCTCCAAAAATGGGTACCCTTTGGATGTTATTAGGTCAGTTATACAGAGGAAAACAGCAGAGTCTTCTGTAACTAAAATTGAAACGGCTAATAAATGCCCAGTATATCTGCATTTGCCTTGGCTGGGGACAGTAAGTGAGAAATTTGCAAAGCAAATCAGCTGAACAGGGCAAAATTGTTATTTTGCTTCAAATGTACGTGTTGTGTTCTCTACGAGAACGTTAATGCCATCCTCTCGAAAAGATGTTCTATCCCCCTCCATCCATCATAATAAAAATGTAATTTACAATTTTGAATGTAGTTGCAGTGCCAACTATGTGGGTCGAACAACATTAAGATTGGATGGAAGAGTTCAACAACACGTACCTACCAAAATCAGAAATGGGACATACCAAACAAAAGACCTAATTGCCAAGATATACGGGTCTTCAATTACTGACCACCTTATTAAAACAATGTCTGGTGCAGCGAACTTTAGCACGAATTCTTTCTCAATCCTGAGTCGTGCTCACTCATTATTTCATTTAAAGATCTTGGAGACTGTTCACGTTCGGTTGAGAAGGCCTTCTTTTTGTAAACAGAAGGAATGCCTCTTGGGTTTGAGTGTGATTAGTCTCTACGATCTTCGAGCAATATAACGTAGCTCTATTGCAATCGCTTTCACCCAATATATATTACATACATATAGTCGTTGAATATGACTGTGTATTGGTATGTATGCGTATATATGGGTGTTACTTGCGCATGCACATATATATCTGTACTCTTATCCACATGTTTTTTTATGTAAAAGCTACTATTGGTCTATGGTTTAAATATAAATATTATTATTATTATTATTATTATTATTATTATTATTATTATTATTATTATTATTATGGTTGTCATTATTATCAATACACACAGAGTGACTTTCGAGCCAAAAGCACATACATTTAAGTACCTGCTCTGATATTATCCTCGGTCTGTGTATGAGAATTCCTTCTGGACTGAGACAATTTTCCTTCAGGGCCGAGACTATTTCTATTCTTATTTAATTATTAACTAATATTAATTTTATTGATTTTATTATTATCATTATTATTATTATTATTATTATTATTATTATTATTATTATTATTATTATTATTATTATTCACTTATTTATTTATTTATTTTTTATCTATGTTCGTCCCATCTTTATTGAGGAAGAGACGGAATTTACTCACCATTAAAAAAGCCGACATTGTCTCTAACTCTGCCCTCTTCAGTAGTTTTATTATTATTATTATTATTATTATTATTATTATTATTATTATTATTATTATTCATAACTAATAATTAAATTATTTTTACCGTTTAACAATTCTTTTCTATTCCATTAGGCATATTGAAATCAACTGCGTCTCATTTTTGCCGTTTCAATTAAACGCTTTTACGTTGCAACATTAAAAAGCACAATCTTCTTCGACAAACGGCTAAAACAATTCACGTTAACTTTTTCGAGCATGATTGCTAGGAATGAACGCTGTCCACGCTACAAATCTCCAGTTCTTTCAACGGTTTTCTTTTTCTTTTTCATTTCGATACTTTTTTGTGACCAAGAGCTGAGGTCCGCTTGAAATATAAAAAAATAAGAAAAAAATATTAAATACAAAAAGTAACATCGTTTTCCATGCTTCAAAAACCCCTCATAACCTTTAAATCACTATCCTAGAAGCATACGTGGACTTTTAACATATATATATATATATATATATATATATATATATATATATATATATATATATATATATATATATATATAAATCGAAACAGCTACATAGTAGGCAGCTTTCTACGATAAAGCTATTTCGGAGATTATATATATATATATATATATATATATATATATATATATATATATATATATATATATATATTGTAAGTTATAAAATATATATGGCGATTAAGCTACACTGAATATTCCGCGTTTCATCCACTCTAGGACTCTTCAAGCTTATGCGCATAATTCAAACACGTTAAGGTTTGAATATATGGTTAAGTGGCAGTTACAGTCATTTAGAACTGGTTTATAGCGTCACTGGTCACTCATTTTTTCGACCAAATTTCAAAGAATTATTGCTGTTTATAGACCACGTTCTCAGCTATATTGTGAAAAAAAATAAAGAAATTTTCAATTTACGTTCAGTAAAACAAAAGTTATGATGAATTTTCTGGTGTTCAAAATCGTACAAATATGTAAGGCAGTAAGCGGAGCTTTTCATGACTGGTTTCCATAACAACCACATCGCTTCCGCTACTACTGTTGCTACTAATGCACTGCTGTCGCAGAAAGAGAAGCAACAAGTGAAGCAAAGAGAATGAAAGCATGAAACGGAGATAATTGGGGAGATTTTATTTAAAGCAGACTAGTGTCGTACATTCTTATTAAATATGTGTTTATGGAAAACAAGTGAATTTATTGGAAACCTGGTAAAATCATGGATTACAATAGAAAACTGCGAGCATGAAAAGTAATATGGTTAAGCTTAAACATGGAAAAGTAAAGGACTAGTTGTTAAAACTGAAAATGAAAGGACAAGGTGTTCTAGTCAAATATATAATCAATTTATAACTTAAAATATTTCAGCATTAGGAATTTTTTTCGTATTCAAAATAACATTATATAATCTATTCTTAATACTTTTTTGTATTTGTAGTTAGATTCTCTGTCATTTGGAATGTGTGAAAGCATCGGACCAGCATTTAGGCAAAAGACGCTTGCGCGAAGCGAATAAAAAAAAGTGCTCATGGTGTCATTTAGGCTGCTGTTATTTGCGTCAATTTTGTGAAACGAAAACTTATTAGCCTGTAAATGATTTTGGTATTTACAACTGGTAAATTAGTAAATTCCGTTTTTATTCGAAACGAGATAATTGGCTGAATTGATATTAAACTTCTCTCCAGCAGAAAGATGATTGCCGAGAAGAGAAAAGAAGAGATATTAGTCTTGTTTTTATACTGCTGTTGTTGTTGCTTATACTATTGTAGTTGTTGTTGTTGCTATTGTTGCTATTCTTCATGTTGTTGCTGCTGCTGTTGTTGTTACTTCCGGTGTTATTGCTGCTGTTGTTCTTGCTGCTGCTGTTGTTGTTGCGGCTGGCTGTTTTTGTTACTGTTGATGTTGTTGTTACTGCTGTGGTTCTTGTTGTTGTTGATGTTTATATTGCTGTTGTTATTGTTGTTGTTGCTGTTGTTGTGGTTGTTGCTGTTGTTATTGTTGTTGTTGCTGTTGTTATTGCTGTTGTTGCTGTTGTTGTTGTTGTTATTTTTTACTTAGTTGTTGTTGTTATTGTTGTTGTTACTGTTGATGTTGTTGTTACTGCTGTAGTTCTTGTTGTTGATGCTTATATTGCTGTTGTTATTGCTGTTGTTGCTGTTGTTATTGCTGTTGTTGCTGTTGTTGTGGTTGTTATTTTTTACTTAGTTGTTGTTGTTATTGTTGTCGTTACTATTGTGGTTCTTGTTGTTGTTGATGCTTATATTGCTGTTGTTATTGCTGTTGTTGCTGTTGTTATTGTTGTTGTTGCTGTTGTTGTGGTTGTTGCCATTGTTGTGGTTGTTGCTCTTGTTATTTTTGTTGTTGCTGTTGTTATTGTTGTTGTTGCTGTTATTGCTGTTGTTACTGTTGTTATTGCTGTTGTTGCTGTGGTTGTTGTTGTTATTTTTTACTTAGTTGTTGTTGTTATTGTTGTTGTTACTGTTATTGCTGCTGTTGTTAGTGATGTTGTTGTTATTGTTGTTTACTTAGTTGTTGTTGTTGCCGTTGATGTTACTGTTGTTATTGCTGCTGTTGTTATTGATGTTGTTATTGTTATCGTTGTTTACTTAGTTGT
>NC_136515.1:69812605-69817605 GCF_053919585.1 Euprymna scolopes | reverse complement strand
TAAACGTTTTAAAATAAGCTGTAGTGATTTTTTTTTCTTTAGGACAACAACTTTATCGATCCGCCCTGTATATACGTATGTTGATACGATCAACAGAATCGGGAACAGGAAAAAATCGAAACGCTTTGCAGTATCGCATTCGGTATTAGAATTAGATAAAAGATAATCCCGAGGACGTATTGAAATAAAGCGAAACGTTGATGAACATATAATTAGTTTGTTCCTTTTTCGTCTATCCACTTTGTCGGAATATTATTTCCTTTATTCTCATTATATATACAGTAGAACCCTGGAATACGGCATTACAAATTAGTAACAAAATACAGTATAGTATATAATATACATGTATATAATCATATAACCTTATAAATAACACCGTAAGGTGGGGAAAATAACGTTAGCAGTGGTGTGAAAACATCGTATTTCTTATCGTAACCTGAAAAAAAAGTGTCCTAGGGACACCGTATTCCGGGATTTTATTTTAGTTATATATATATATATATATATATATATATATATATATATATATATATATATATATATATATATATATATATTGAGTAACATGATTGATAATTTATAATTAAAATTAAAAATTAAAAATCGGTTTCACAAGGAAGAACAAAAAAAATCAATTTTCCTTCCTTGTGAAACCGATTTTTACTTTTTAATTTTAATTATAAATTATCAATCATTTAATTTTAAATTTTGATTATAAATTATCGTTCATTTTACTCAATATTAAAATAGCTCCTGGATATTTATGCCTATCGAGCTTATTATATATCTACATAAACGAACACTGTTTTCTTTTAATTGTATAAATGAATTAAAAAAAAAAATTATTACATTTTCACCCCAAACAAGGCACATTGCCACTTTGGTGTAAGGGGATACTATCAGAGGAAACAATTACTGGGGTACTATGTAGGGATTTGGGCAACAAGATGTCGGTTCACGTTGCACTTGAACTTCTGCGAGTCAGTACAGTTGGAGAAGCAGGGACCTGGAATGGAATTCCAAATTCTAGCCGTTCTGGGGAAGAAACTACTGGAGTAGAAAGAACACATTAAAATAAACTCTGCTATTAAGACTGTTTGTTCTAATTCCCTTAGAATCATTTAATTTCGGCTTCAGTTAGAATTATTTGGGTGGTCAGGTTTTTTTTTTTTTTTTTTTTTTTTTTTCTTAACCTCCTCTCCGCTCTTATTCCATATCACTACCAAATATTCTAAAAAAAATAATAATTTTCAGACTTATGACCCTTGAAAATGTTTGTCTGAACGAAAAGCGCTTTGGGTATATTTTAACGATCGTTTTTTAATCGACTTATTTATTTTATTGAATTGTACATATAACTTGCCCCATTATATATATATATTTTTTTTTATTTTCCTCACCCCGGTTTCCATTTTTTCGTTGATTGAATTTACGCGATGGTTCACTTTTTTATAATTATTCTAAAATTTTGCCAATCGAATAAAGTTATATATATATATATATATATATATATATATATATATATTAAGACTGTTGTTTTAATCCCCTTAACATTATATATATATATATATATATATATATATATATATATATATATATATATATATATATATATTCTCTAAAACGCTGCCCCTAATTATTCAATATGGAACCGGTTCAGAAATTTATCAACTGCGATATATCGGTGATATAAGCGGCTGGCAAAACTCTCTTTAGCAAGAAATTTCAGCTATTACTGGAAAACAAATGTATGCCTCATGTCCGCCATCAAACACATCAGTATGTATATTTACCGACAATAGAAATATTGGAGAACATTAAAAAACGAAATAGAACAACAACAAAAATCAAAACACAAAGTTATGATTTCATTTTATGTGTTGCTGAAGTCAAAAATAAAACTGGAACAACAGAGTAAATATTTTTATATTCGATATTATGGTGGGTGTGAGAAACAAAAAAATGTATATTAGCTGGATAGGGAAGGGTGTTTGTGTGGGAGAACGATGTGAATAATTCTGGATTTGGAGAATGTGGTTTATCCTTGTTGGTCTTGTTTATTTTTGAAATATACTTTAAGGACGATACTTAGAAAGGATCTATAGTTAACAATCATTAAAATACTCCCCCAATTTCGGGAGTGTGGAGTCGATCCTTAAGTACTATTTCCCCCTCCTCCGCTATCAACCGGAATTGTAGTACATATCCCAGACATAACACTAAACTACTTAAGGACACCCTTAGGCAGGGTGTTTACCTCTTCCCTTACATCAGCTCACCCATCACCATAGAATCTATATTTTCCAAAGATATCAACTACTTGCCCCCCCCCCCACATATAGAGTAGGGTATGACTTGAAAGTGTATTTGATGATGAAACCTCAATTTGGATAAACTAATACGGTTATCACATGAGGACGACTTTTCTTCTTAAAATATGAAGAAATTACAATTTCTTACATAAAATAACATAATAAACCAATACTATAAATAGAAGACTATGCGTTCGTAAAACCAGTTATTGATTCGTACACCAAGTGAAAGGGACACAAACTTGTGGCGACCTTATTGCTAAAATCAATTAACTCAGGCCATTAACGAGAAAGGAAAGAAACTTGGTCGTTAATAAGCTTACTGAACGCCAAGACTAATAACCACTCTTCAAAG
Organism: Euprymna scolopes; assembly: GCF_053919585.1. NCBI lineage: Eukaryota > Metazoa > Mollusca > Cephalopoda > Sepiida > Sepiolidae > Euprymna > Euprymna scolopes. The sequence continues at coordinate 69,814,938 of NC_136515.1, read as the reverse complement.
AAACCACAACGGACAACATACTCGTAGATATAGATTTTCCTGAATTTTGATATTGACCAAAGTAAATATATCTGTGAATGTTATTGATGAAGCTCGACTGAACACATGGAATAAATAACTACAACACAAAAGTAAAAAAGAACAGATATATTGAAAGCAAGAAAGTATATACAATATTAACATAGAGTCCATTAATATAATCATGGGAAGGTATCGGCTGGGTAGTCGTCGACCCTCAATCTCGTGTCTCTCTGAGTCTCTCCATGAGTCTCTCGTTGGGTCTCCACCGTCTTTACGGTACCAACAATATTTATATAGTTACACTTAAAAAGACGGTCAGAATCTTAAAGGGTCTCTCGGTTGGAATATCTGAGTAGCAGGTGAATGTTTGGCCTCCAGTAGGATGCCCCATCCCTAGCTTGAACAAACTGATAAGAAAATTTAAAAAAAAGATCATCGCACATTTTAAGTACTTTACTACCTACCATGACATCTTATTTATTAATACTAACTCTGTTACTACGGCATGTTTATTCTCGATAAAGCCTAGGCGAAATATTGGATCAAATCATGATTAATTGTTAATTTTGTTGTAGCAAATGTATACTACAAGAAGTTTAATTCATTTGAATAAACAAACACGACTGAGCATTTTATCTAGCTGGGAGTAAGATAGACCGTCGAATCATACAGTTCTCAAAACGATCAATATTTAACTGAACACAATACACCCAATGGGGTTTAAACACGTCATAGTCGATTACGTTATTCTTAACTTCATATTTCATTGGAAATTGTTCCAAGCAAGGCATGAATCAACTTGATGTAAAGCACTAAAAAGAACGGACAGTAATTATCGCATAGACAGGAGATACTTACTGGGTTTAGTATTGAAAACACCACGGTGAGAAGCAAATAATACCATTTCGCCGCAAAACTCACCACTTAGCACGCGTCAGTATTGATTGAGATTGTCGGACTGACTTCCTCATCTTGGTTGTTATATTCACAACGTTTCGGCCGTTTTGCCCTCCGTCAGGTGTTTTGTATCGAACTGGGGAACCGTTTGTTAGGAGTCTCGAACCCAACCCTTTATTATTATTACGGGGGTACCGTGTTCGGACTCCATCTAGGCTTTGGGACATAGTTGCTGATTCTCTGTTTTCAATGTTACTTTTTTCACTGCCTTCGTTCAGGATTGAACTCAGCACCTTTGGGTAACTGTAAACTTCGATACAATGTCTAGGACCACGAGGACAATTCTTATTTGGTTTTTGTTAATGTTAAACCTATGTTGTTATTCAAGGTTTTCTCTCTCTATCAGAGGTGTCCAAATTGTATTCAGCTCTATGCTTGGTTTGCTCAGTAGGTTGTTATGTCCGAGCATGTGAGCTGTTTCTTTAAGTTTTCTCACTTTTCAGTGGGTCTCTCTGTTTATTATTTTTACTTCATCCCATAGGGGGCGATGGTCCCCCCTCTCCATCCATGGTTTTTAATGATTAAAGGTGTCTTCGAAATAAATTTACCAATCCTGCGCATCCCCACACCTTTTCGTGTTGGTTTGAACAGTTAGTACCGTTTTTCAATACGATATTCCATAAGAAGAAATCGGGTTTAGTATATGTGATAGACAGATATGTCACCTAGTTTCCTCGTACATTTAATATAATCTAAATAATATAATATAAATGTAATCGCAAAAAAAAAATGACTTTTCCCAAATTAAAGACGAACCACCAGCATATGTTCGAATCATGTTTCCATTAATTGAAATGTAAGACACAGTCAATCAACCGGGAACCACACCAGTCTATAAAAAACATATCAGTCATTAACGGATATATACTGGGGAGTCAGAACAAAGAGAAAAGAATATGCTGTTGTCACAGCCCTAATCATAAGTAATCCCTTACATTTCCATAGAAAAAAAAAAGTCTTGTTTGGGATTAATTTAAGTCGTCAAAACAAAAAAAAAATAATTTTAATTTAAATTATATATATCTCCACCCACGTGCATGTAGTTTTCTTTGTCTATGCGTCAGTGCGAAAAACACATTAAAATCAATATATGAACTAATTGTGATGTATTTGTCTGCATTGGATGGAAGCCCAAGTTGCCCTCCGCAGAAGCAGGCATTAAAATTCACGTGGAAAGCGGATTTTATGCTTGTGTGAACGTATGAGCAATATTTAAGCGTGTTTATGTACTACATATATTTATGTGTATGACACATATATTGTGATAGATGTGTGTATACCTCGTAAACAAAACCATATGACTGTGTTTAAATATTACTCATACGTGTGTTTGTATATATATATATATATATATA
>NC_136515.1:69800105-69810105 GCF_053919585.1 Euprymna scolopes | reverse complement strand
TTATTTACAGTAATCCTCTAATTTATGAATCGCGGTGTAACTAGAGAACACATCCAAATCGAGGATAAAAGTGTGTATTCCAAATGCCAAGGTGTTGACCATCTTACAGCTCATGTCTTTAAGTATGTTGACATGCACAATTCTTGATTGATTCTGATGATTTAAGAGCGGAATAAATTCAAGAATTGATACAATAATTACATGAATGATCCTGCGCTGCGCAAAGGGTGATGTGGAGAAGTGTGCATGTAAACGTACATATACAAATGAACGGTAAGATGCTCAACATCTTGAAATTTGGAATATAGACATTTGTCATTTATTTATAGATATGCGCGTTTGTGCGTATGTGCGTGTGAGTGCATGTGTATATGTGTGTATGTGTATTTTTTTTCCATCGTGTGTAAATAACTGTGATTGTGTGTATGTACCGTTGGGTTTACATGTTTCTCTATACGTGTGTTTATATATATATATATATATATATATATATATATATATATATATATATATATGATCGCGTGAGTGTGTGTGAGTGTGTGTGTGTATATATGCTCCAGTGTGTGTAGATACCTGTAACTCAGCGTATGTATTATTGCGTGTATAAGTCATACATCGAGTTGGATGTGTGTGCGTGTGCTTGGTGGGTGTAGACAGTATGACTGTGTTTACATATTCATCTATGCGTGGGTTTGTATATATATACATATATATATGTATATATATACATATATATATATACATATATATATATTTTTTTTTTGTGTATGTATGTATGTATGTATATATGTCAGGTCATGTCATATGCTACTGGTACCATGTAACCCAGTACTACCTGCCTCATGATCGGGTCACCGGCGTCTAAACCGGTACCCCCACCAGACTTGTTTGGTGAGGAGGGCAGCTAGTCTCCCTGAAGGATTAAAAACAAGACCTTCCAAAGGGCGAATGAACTCTTTTTCTGGGTCAACGGCCAACTAGCACCGTGTATATTTTTATGTGTGTGTGTATATGTGTATTGGGGTAGAGAGGGATCCTGTAAGCCGTGGTGAAGGCAATCTTTCTAGGAGAAGCAAATCTCTGATTTAAAAAACCATAAAGCGGAAGACCAGTACCCGCATTAAGCTGGTCTGCAGTTTAATTTGTTGCTGGCTATCTTGCTCTTGCTTGTTGCTGGATCTCAACATTTTGAACCGAGAGAGAGACTTAGCTATCGTACAAAGCTAAGACTCTTTAACATCATATTTGTATAGATACTCCCTCAGACATTTGGGCTCATGGATTTTAAATGTCTGAGGGAGTGGCACTCGTCTGACAAGACGTTGCAATCATCATGTATGTATATATGTATGTATGTTGGGGTAGAGTGCTCCCGTAAGCCGTGGTGAAGGCAACCTTTCTAGGAGAAGCAAATCTCTGATTTAAAAAACAATAAAGCGGAAGACCAGTACCCGCATAAAGCTGGTCTGAAGTTTAATTTGTTGCTGGCTGTCTTGGTCTTGCTTGTTGCTGGATCTCAAAATTTTGAACCGAGAGAAAGATTTAGCTGTCGTACAAAGCTAAGACTCTGTAACATCATATTTGTATAGATACTCCCTCAGACATTTGGGCTCATGGATTTTAAATGTCTGAGGGAGTGGCACTCGTCTGACAAGACGTTGCAATCATATTGTATGTATGCATTTGGTTTTCCATTGTGTGTAGATATCAGTGACTGGGTGCATGTACTATTGTGTTGGCGTCAGCATTGGATTGTGTGTGTGTGTGTGTGTGTGTGTAGACACAGTGCACGTGCTTACATAATCCTTTATAAGTGCATATATAAGCAGGTGCACTGTGCCTACACACATATTCCAACATATATATATATATATATATATATATATATATATATATATATATATATATATATATCGGTGTGTGCGTGGATGTGTGTATGCTCCTATTCTGTATGTGTACGTATCATTGCGTTCACGTGTACGTCTGTAGGTGGATAACTGTGTATTTCTTTGTGCTTTCATATCGCATTAACTGAGATTTTCAGATTAGTCAACGCGGATGATCTCACCGCGCGATAAAAATGTAAGAATAAAACAACTCTACATCCTTCGCCATCTTTTCTTCTGAACAATTAAAATCGTAGCCAAAGGAAAAGATTATCGCGTATAATTGTAATAGTCATCAGGGATGATGCAGGAAAAGATAATCATGTATCATTTATCGCTAGACACAGAGTAATATGTAAAAGCAAAAATTACTATGTAATCATTTTCGTAGATATACTAGCCGGCCGCCTGGGCGAAAATACGTTTAAATATTAAATTTTTATTTATGCAGATTGTGTATGCATTATAGAGTCAGTTTTTATATACTATATTATATCCAATATAGAGTAGTCATTTCAAAAATAAAAAAAAGTTAGGTGCCATCAGCTACAATCGGAACTAAAACATTTAGCGCTCCAGCATCAATCGTTAACATATTGGCTATCGTCATATGGATAAGTAAACCTAAAAATTTAATCGTGTTCAATGCGTGTGTAGAAGTCGACTTATGCTTGCCAAATTTCAATTGTTTTAATTTAAACCCCTTTGCGGCTATTTTTACGGGCTAAATCGATTTGGATTTGTCCCACACGTTCAAAGCCCCAACATATCAGGTTTCAAGTCTGTAGAACAAAAATTGACTGAAGACTTTGCTATAGGCCGTTCCTCAGATAGGCAAGCAGACGGACAGACTAACACGGTTACTTTATATATATATATATATATATATATATATATATAGTGAATAAATGACAAAAGACTATATTCCACAGTTCATGATGAAAGTGGGTTATGTATTTTAAAAGAATGCTTAAAAAAAAGTAAGTTAATATATCGATGGATTTGTTCTAAGGGAGATAACTCTATCATACTTTAAATTAAATTAATTTGAACGTTTTACGCTCATAGACAATTTAGTATTCAGCGTTATTTTTAATCTCAACCAGACGTAATTATAGGTTTAGAATTAACTAATATTAATAATTATAATTGAAATATTACAAACTTGATTATAATATTCAAGTGAACTGAATTATGCATGGTTTCAATTCAAATTAATAAATAATTTTATATATAAATGCGGGAGTATCCTAGGGGTCTATCCTTGGACTTTTATTATTACTAACATTCATAAATGATCTTCCCGACAAAATTGCCTCTGAGATGGGTAGATATGCTGATAACACCACGCTCTATAACAGGCACAACAGGACAACAAATGAACACATATCTAAGGAAATGGCAGAAACAATAGAGGATGACCTCCAATCTGTAGTGAAATGGGGACGAAAATGGATGGTCACATTCAATGCTGCCAAGACTAAACTTGTTTCCTTCAATAATTACAAGAAACCTTCTCTACCACCAATAGCAATGGCCAAAGATTAATTATCTGAAAGTACTCCTTTTAAACTCCTCGGCCTAATGTTCACAGGAAACATGAGTTGGAACAATTACATTGAGAGTATTGTCAGGATCGCTGCGAAGAAGGTTGGTTCTCTTTACCGTGCTAGAAAGCTACTAACGCCCGAAAGTATCCTGTACCTTTATAAGGCCACCATTCGCCCATGTATGGAGTATTGTTGCCATATTTTGGTTGGTGTATCTGCTACTAGTCTCTCACTCCTGGACAAGGTCCAAAAGAGAGTCTCCAACCTGATAGGTCCTGAACTGTCATCTAAGCTTCAGCTTCGACGAAATGTTGCATCCCTCTGCATGCTCTACAAGTATTTTAATAGCGAATGCTCTGACGAACTGCAAGCAGTTGTGTCCCCACGACATAAATACCTCGATAAACATGACAAACAGCTAAATCCCATCCCTACACAGTGGATATCCTTAAGTGTAAGAGAGCTTTCTACTCCAGTAGTTTCTTCCCCAGAACCGCTTAACTTTGGAATTCCATTCCGGCTCCCTGCTTCCCCAACTGTACTGACACGCAAAAGTGTAACGTGAACCGACATCTTACTGCCCAACTCCCTAAATAGTACCCCAATAGCTTATGTCCCTGATAGTAGCCCCCTACACCAAAGTGGCAATGTGCCTTGTTTCGGGTGAAAATGTAATCAAAAATAATAAGCAAATAAATAAATAATTTGATATAACCGTAAATAACTTCTTTTTTTTTTAATTTTGGTTTAGTTTCTTTCGTATATACAAATATGTGTAATAGTTTATAATTATTGATATTATTTTCATAAGTATGCATTAATTAGAATTAATAAATTTACTAATTAGTAAATAGAACATCTTGGCAAAATACTCCTAAAATAATAGAACATGTTAGTACGAATAATTGCGTTTAGTGACTTTATTTCTAAAATTCAAAATGACGTACTGGAAACATATTATATGGTACGATGGTTGAACAATTCCAGTTTCTGATATAGCTGAAATTTTGCATGTGCAATGATTTATATCTCTACGGGTTATGTGGAAAATAACAGCTCTGAACTAATTGTGGTTTCTGTTTTACAGGTGTTTGAACTGAGTCAGGTGTGAAATGGAGCCTGTTGAATGTCGAGCAGTGATCCTGTTTTTGTATTTGAAAGGACGCACACCACAGGAGACTTTTGATGAAATGAAAGAAACTCATGGTGATACTACCCCATAATATGACCTTGTAAAACGCTGGCATCGTGAATTCAAATATGGCCGGAAGTCTGTGGAAACAGCACCCAGATCTGGTCGCCCCCCTCTGCGATTGATGAGGAATCTGTCCGTCAGGTTGAGGCTGCTATTTTGGAAGATCGGCGCATTACTATTCGCCAAATAGCCCAAGATGTCAAGATTAGTACAGTGTCTGTGGAAACTATCATTCATGACCATTTGCATATGCATAAGGTGTTTGCCAGATGGACTCCCAGGTTGCTCACACCCTTCCAGAAGTGAGAACGCGTCGAGTGCATGAATTTGGAGATGTGCCAAGAAGATGAGTCAACGTTTATCAAAAGACTGATTACACAGGATGAAAACTGGGTCCACCACTATGATCCAGAGACCAAAGCCCAGTCAATGCAGTGGAAGCACTTGGACTCACCACCTCCAAAGAAGGCAAGGATGCAGCCCTCCGCTGGTAAGGTCATGTTCACAGTCTTCTGGGACCAGGGCGGAGTAGTGATGACAGATTTCCTGGCAAAGGGTACCACAATTACAGGAGCCTATTATGCTTCACTTTTGAGGAAATTAAGGGAAGCTATCAAAATCAAGAAGCGGGGCAATATCAGCAAAGGTATCCTCTTCCTGCAGGACAACCCTCCGGCCCACAGCTCGCATGTCGCGAGATCAGAAGCACGCGTGTGTGGTTATGAAATCCTCCCCCATCCTCCCTATTCTCCTGATCTTGCATCCTCTGACTTTTCACCTCTTCCCAGTCATGAAGTTGTTTTTGAAAGAAAAGCGTTTCCCAGATGATGCAGCCTTTATTTCTGAAGTCACGTTGTAGTTGGAGGACCAACCTGGGGTGTTCTACAAAAACAGTCTCCAAATCTGCATCCAACGATGGGAGAAATGCATACCTCTGGATGTTTCCTATGTAGAGAAAGACTAATAACTGTGCCATGTTTCGTTGCTCTTCTGCTGTGGGAAGTTGGTCAGGGGCATTATTATTGCACGCCCCTCGTATTTACAACTTCTCTTCCAAATTTTGGGTTATAATCTTGTCAAATCGCACTTCATTTCCTTTTGATGGATTGATTGTTGCTATTTCTTCTGATGAGTTAAGGACATAATAGATTCACTGATTGATATAATAATTAAGTGATTGATTTTGCGCTATGAAACAGATACTGTAAAGAATTGTAAATGTCAACTGAATTACACGAATTAAATTTTATGATGGTCAAAATCATGAACTTTGGAGTATAGTCTTTTGTCATTTATTAACTATATTGCTCTGTAATTACATTTGAGCTTCTTGAATATAGATTGGCATATAATATAAGAAAATATATTCAATAGAGATAAATAAATAAATAAATATATATATACATATATATATATATATATATAAATATATATATATATATATAAGAGAAAGAAATATTATAAAAAGCACTGCTCTCTATTGCGTATTGAGCTTTTTTAATTCGGTTGGGATTAAATTTTCTATATAGAAATACTGTTATTTATATTGGCTTGAAGTTTACCATTGCGTATATCAGGGAAACACTACATCCTTTTGTTTTCATTAATATATATATATATATATATATATATATATATATATATATATATATATATATAGAGAGAGAGAGAGAGAGAGAGAGAGAGAGAGAGAGTAATAGCAGCAAAATTCGAAAGAGAAGAAAAGATTCATAAAAACTTTCCAAAATAGAAAGTGCAGAATTTTTGCACCGCTTTTTTGTAACCATATCGTTTTCGTATTATTTAGATTGTTCTCACGTTGGGTGTCATTTTCGGCCTATGTAACCGACGACCTTCTAAGTGTGTATCTTAATGAATTCGGAAATCTTTTTTCGATATCGGGAATCTTTCTGTCGAACTCGGGAATCTTCCTGTCGAATTTGCGAATCTTCCATTCGAGCGAGGGAATATGCATCGAATCTCTGACGGAACTCTTTATTTAATCCACGAATTAGCATGCTCTTGTTCCGACAACCATGTGTAGAAGTCATAAGTAAGTAGTTTTAGTGTAACTCGCACTGAGGATTGGACCCCCGACTTCTAACTTACAAATAAATTTTACCAAGTATTTTCTCCATTACGCGACGGGTACACTTTGTTTGGATATGAAATCGAGAGAGCCAATATTGTCCTGATCTTCTGCAATACATATATGAATAAGGACACACACACACACACACACACACACAAAATATATATATATATATATATATATATATATATATATATATATATATTATTGTTGGGACGATTAGGAATCGAAAAATCAGAACATTTCTGGGTATTGGAACCTGTATGAGAATCGCAAAAGTTCTGCTTATTTCTCAATGCCAGAAACAATTCACTTAATCGTCTTTCAGATTTGATTTTGTTTAAAGCAAACTTTCCTATTGCTGGTAGTAATGATTATATAATAAATATTTTGTTTATGTTTGACACTTGAGGAAAATCTGCATATTTAACACGTGTTTCTTCGCTAATAGGAAAAAATAACAACTTTATAGCTAAATATTTAGAGTTTTATAAAGAATCGGAATCGGAAGTTGTATCGGAATCTGAAATTTAGTACGGAATTGGTAATTAGAACGGAATTCGAAAAAATATTAGAATCATCCCGTCACTTTATATATATATATATATATATATATATATATATATATATATATATATATATATATATTCAGAATATATATATATGTATATGCATAGCATAATATATATATATATATATATATATATATATATTCAGAATATATATATATATATATATATATATATATATATATATATTCAGAATATATATATATGTATATGCATAGCATAATATATATATATATATATATATATATTCAGAATATATATATATATATATATTCAGAATATATATATATATATATATATATATATATTCAGAATATATATATATATATATATATTCAGAATGTGAGAGAATATATAATTATTTCCACAGCTAGACAACGTCGCAGCTTAAAAGAGCCATGACAGCCACAAATCGAATGTCTTATGAGCCCATGGCTGTCATGGCTCTTGTGAGCTGCGATGTCCTCTGACTGTGGAAATAATAATTTGTTCTCTCACATTCTGAAGATTCTATTGCTTACTGCTCGCTAGGTTAGCGTGTTGTCATGGCATCTTCCTTACGAGTATAAAATTCCTACTAAGACGTCGGCGGCTTAGGTTATAGCTGGTATCGATGACTACGTCCCTTGCTCAGTACGAGGTAGATTCAATCCACTGTTGGATCTCGCCGCGGTTGTCTTTATCTGTATCAGTTAATAGGGTTTTCTGTGTGTGTGTGTGTGTGTGTGTGTGTGTGTGTGTGTGTGTGTGTGTGTGTTTGCTCAGTTGGTAGAGTGTTCGCCTAGCATGTGGAGCTCGAGTTTCAAATCCCGAGTTCGGATGTGTCTGGCTGTGGATATATATATATATATATATATATATATATATATATATATATATATATATATATATATATATATATATATATATATATACCTGCACATACATATATAAGCTTTAATAAAATAAATAAATTCATTGGCCTGCCTCCCGTTATTTGTCTGACTAACAATTGTCCAGAATTTGTACTGTTCCATTTTTACTGTGAAGAAGAAATTTATCGCTCGAAATTATCAAACGCATTTTACCATCTACATTTTCATGATTTAAATGCGACAGATTTTGAAATAATAAGTGCATGAATATTTTTAATTAAAATGCAACCTTCGTTTGTCTTTTTTTTCGTACATTATGCTATTTCACTATCTTCAAACAGCTTTAGTACAACATATATATTCGAATACCAGTAATGCATCAAGTAAACTGACTCCATTTCTATTTTTTAAACTAAATGTTTGTGGTAATCTATTTTTATTTCTCTAGTAACTTCAATGATTGACGAGCCACTTCTACGATTTTTCCTTTTTATAGGTAAGCTATAAGATTAAATATTTGCGATAATAAAAATAGCTCATCCATAGACCATCAATTGTTTTTATTGACCATGATATTTTTTTATCTAAATCCATTCGTAATCCTCTTTCGCTTTTATTTATATTCTTTAGAAATCGGCAAGTCTGAATTTATTATAATTACAGATGTGGTTTATCTCGAGATAAGCTCAACCGTGTTTACAAGTTTGTAGATAACTGTTTTGCTTTTTACTTCTGGTTGATTCATGGTCATTCATGAAAGTGTAGTTTTCCTAACTCAGTTTGCTCATAGATAAAAAAAAGGTGTGTGACCCATATCGGATATTTCCTGTTCTGGGTGTTCCCATCTCTCCCACTGGATTTTTATCATATTTCTTTTCTTACTTTTTTTTTTTTCGTTTCTTGCTTTTTCAATCCCCTTTCAAACTTTCTCAAACTATTAAATGACTTTTTTATGCAAATATGATTAACTTCATATTATTTGTTTCATGTGATGCATTAACCTGCAAAGTTTAACACATATTCATCAAACCTCTTCCCTCTGATGAGAAGAATTGCATTCTTCGAAACTCCATGGAATAAGGGGTTTCTTGTTTCATTTGTATTCATTGTTCCTTGTTGCCTAATTAAAATGTTGTATAACATGTTTATAGCTTCATAAGGTTTTGGGGGGGGGGGAATTTGAAAATAAATTTTCAATGTGAAAATTTTAATTTTGTATATATATATATATATATATATATATATATTTAGAGAGAGAGAGAGAGAGAGAGAGAGAGAGAGAGAGATGATTGATAATTTATAATAAAAATTAAAAATACGATCGTAAGGCAGATGTATCTGGAAAATATTTCAAATATAAAGAGAAATAGTTACTTTTTTATATTGATATCAATCATCTTAATATTAAAATAACTCTAGGATATATATGCCTATCGAGCTTATTTTATATCTACATTACAACGAGCACTGTTTTCTTTTAGTTAAATTGTATTAATGAATTTACTGATACATTAAAAATATACTCTGCTCTTCAGACTGTTGTTCTAATCCCCTTAATATATATATATGTGTGTGTGTGTGTGTGTGTGTGTGTGTGTGTGTGTGTGTGTGTGTGTGTGTGTGTGTGTGTGTGTGTGTGTGTGTGTGTGTGTGTGTGTGTTTTATTGTTTTATTACCGTTTTATCTGTTTGGTTACATATGTTTCAGAGGTTGGACCATGTTTACGATCTAACAGCCTCGTCATACCTTACAGAAGAGTTTGTTAGTATTAGATAAGGTCTGATAAGGCTGTTAGATCGTAAACATGGTCCAACATCTGAAACATATGTAACCAAACAGATAAAATGGTAATAA
>NC_136515.1:69730105-69795105 GCF_053919585.1 Euprymna scolopes | reverse complement strand
AAAAACATAAACTTTTTTTTTTATTTACAAAACAAAAAATGCAGCTTCTATTGACAAAGATTCAAACATAAAAAAAACATAACAAAACATTTTTTAAAAAATGCAGTAATGTTTTTGTAAGTCATAAATTGGTCAATGCTTGTTGATTAAAACGGGAATCGCTCAACAAGCAAGTGCTTTATTTTCAATTCTGCTCACTAACAGGAAGTGTTTTTTTTTCTCTCCTTGTAGATAACAACAAGGCCAAAATATCTACTATTATTTTTCCAGATGTATTTTGTCATGATGAATATACAATCTTTGCTTTGATACGTCCACTCGTGTCTATAACGGGCTTTGTCGGTGATTTGCTAGAGGGGTGGTCAGACCGTTTTTATTTATTTGATTCCCCATGAGAGCAGTGTTAGTCACAAGGTCGGTTTAAATGTGGACAAAATAAAGCTCCTCAGAAGAGACACAGACATATCATTAAAACCGAACCAAGATATGTCCGTCTATAAGTTGGTTGGCTGTTCGATATAAGCTTGAATATTTTGGTTGGTTGGTTGTTTTGTTTTACGGCATGTCAACCCTTTTCAGGTTATTTAATGCCGAATCTGGTGATTTTGAAGAACGATTTTTTTAATATAGTATATTTGTTTTTTAAGTCGTATTCTATTTAACCCATAGTTGGGACCCTAACAGGTGCTACCACTCCGGGTCAGAGTGAACCTGGGAGCAATGGCAATTAAAGGGTGGCTCCACACTCCCTAAGGCCTGCAAGCTGGGGCCCTCACCATCGGATATAGTTTAAGGTCATATTCAGGACCTGAATATTTTGGAGTGTATAAGCTCTTTATGCTAGCTCTAATACGTCCACTAGTGTCTATAAGGGGCTCTGTCAGTGATTTGCTCGGGCAATCAGGTCGTTTCTTTTTTTCTTTTTCCTTTTTTTATTTATTGTTTATTTGCCTTAGTTTAGGGAGAGGGTGTTGGGAAAGTAAAAGGAAGAAAATATGCGCCAGACAAAGAAAGATAAAGTGGGATCGATCAATCGTTCGATTGGGAGAGAAGGAGAGAGAGAGAGAGAGAGAGAGTAACAAAGAGAGAACATATTCTTGCTTTTTTTCGGTCAATGCTAATTCAAGCTGTTTTTCGCCATTCCAATTTAATTTTGTATCACAAGAACGTATTGTTTTATGGAAACACTAAAAAGTTATGCTAATGCTTAAATAAAGCGTTCGTTTGTTAATCATCTTGCTTATCATACAACGCTCATTCATGTAAACAACCTTCTTTTGTTTGTTTTTTTTGTTTTTTTGCGGACTGTTATCCTCATTCCATACTTCTTGTTGTTTCCCCATGGTTTGGCCAAGTATTCTTCGGAACCTGTGGCGCAGTGGATAGAGGCGTTGAATATCTAAGGTTCCAAGCGAGCATTGTCTGAGAGTAGCGGTTTCAATCCTACCCAAAGGACTCCGGCCAGAGGATTAGTTGGTCGAAATGTGGTGAGACAACAACAAGTCGGTTAAGATCACAGTGTGGTATCTGTTCTGATACTATACTTTACCTTTTCTGATCTCGATAAGTGGTGGAGTAATTCTTCATGATTGAGGCAATTTTTATTTTTATTCCTATCCAGAGTGCTCCTTTTGGGGGAGCTGGATTTACCTCACATCAAAAACTGACCTTGTATCTAACTCTTCCCTTGTGGAGAGGCAAGTGAATAGGAACAACAACAACTATGGAAGGCACAGTTAAGAGACTCAGCATTCCTATCCCGTAGCGGTTAACCACGTGACGAAGGCTAGAGGAATAGTTGGTCGAAACGTGGTGAAACAACAATTATGAAAATGAGGATAACAGTCCACAAATAAATAAAGAAATAAATAAATGAATAAATAAATATACAAATTGCTCATCTCAAAATATTTCAATAATAATTTTAAAAAATAATATATAAAACCTTTTTGTCATAGAATTGTCTGCGAGGCTATTATCGGAGAATCGAGGGGAAGGAACAAATAAAGAAAATAGTTTCGAAACTACGTTTGATGAAAAATATACCCTGATAAAAAAAATTTGGAACGCTTATCTGAATATTTATTAAGTTGATCCATTTGTCGCACTAGCAGTAAGATTAAAACTCCTAATTGATATTCACAAAAAAAAATCAGTTCTGGCAAATAGAAAACAGAATCCTCAACAGAAGTGTGAGCTCCATCCCAACTATCACCAATGGACCTGAGTTAATATCGTCAGCATCAGACAAAGCCAATCTCTTTGTCAAGAACTTTGCAGATAATTCTACCCTTTACGACCAAGGCCACCAACCCCCAGTAGTCCCTCGTATATCAGAAGACATGCTATGTGACATACAAATATCTGTACATGATGTTGCCAAACCTAGATTCCAGTAAAGCAACTAGCCCTGACGGCATTCCAGTTATAGTGCTGAAAAGGCTTCAACCGGAACTAGCGCCCAAACTTACAAAGTTATTTAAGCGTTGTCTTAAGGAGAAATGCTTCCCAACACCTTGGAAAATCCCATTAGTATGCCCTGTATTTAAGAACTCAGATGATCGCTCATCTCCCTCTCAGTCCAGACCAATAAGTCTCCTATGCATCATGAGTAAGCAGCTGGAATCTGTGCTGAATAAAGAGTAGTCAACCATCTCAGCAAAAAATAACCTTCTTAGTGACGTGCAATATGGTTTCCGTTCTGCTAGATCTACATCAGACGTGCTTACAGTTATATCTCATAGGATTGCCGAATCCCTTGTCGGAGACTTCCTCTCTAGGGCAATTGCTCTTGACATATCAAAGACCTTTGATAAGGTATGGCATAAGGTCTACTTCACAAGATCTCCAGCTATGGTGTAGCTGGAAATGTCTTCTCAATTATTAAATCATTTCTCTCTGATAGGTTCATAAGAGTATTGGTTGATGGGCAGAAATCAGAGGCTCTCAGTATTAATGCTCGAGTCCCTCAGGGGTCCATCCTGGGTCCAACTCTCTTCCTGATCTACATCAATGATCTTTCAGACAACATTCTTAGATCATTCGCAGACATTTATACTGACGATACTACCATGCATGGTAGCACTTCGAAGACCGTAAACGACCGAGTTCTCTCTGACTCTCTCTCCTCTGATATTGAGCACGTGGTACAATATGGAAAAAAGTGGCTGGTTACTTTTAATGCATTTAAAACCAAGCTTCTATCTTTATATCATCAACGCTCTGTTGCCCAACTGCCATCAATCGAAATGAATGGCTCTCGTCTTGGGGAGACTTCATGTTTTGACAATCTTCTGGGCTTGACCGTTACTCTCGATCTGAAATGGAACACGTATGTCAAATCCATTACCAAAGTTGCTGGAAAAATGGTGGGATCCTTCTACCGCTACAGTAGATATCTCAATCCTGATGCCATTCTCTGCCTATATAAAAGCCAGGTTCGGCCCTTTTTTCTTCCCTGCAAATTCTTTCCCACAGAAGAGACGTAGCGAGCCTGTCCATGCCTTATCGTTATTTTCATTGCAGGTGTTCATCTGAACTTCAATCTATGCCCCCCCTCGCCAGATTTTCACGAAAAACACTCGTCTTGCAAGAACCACTATCAACAATTTCCCACGCTCTTTATCTGTGCCTACACCTAAACATAGATTCCATAAACAGGGCTTCTTTCTCAGAACTGCTCGTCTGTGGAATTCTATTGCGTTTGCCTGCTTTCCAGCTGACTACAATCTGATTGTCTTCAAGTCCAACGTGAACAGATTCTTATTGAATCGTCCCCCTAAGTAATCCAACTTACAAAATTCCTACTAATGTTTAATGCGCTAAAATCACAATGACTAATGTATACCCACTAACCCTTATCCTCGAGTGGCCTCTGGGCCTTGATAAGTAGTGACCTCTATGTAAAAAAAAAGAAAAAAGACCAGCAATTCAACAGGTTAAATCATTTTGGCAAAAGTTTTAATACTTCAAGGTCTTTATATCCACAAATATTTATTCTTTGAAACACATTCTCACACACACACACACACACACACACACACACACACACACACACACACATAAAGTTCCTTGTATGAGATAAGTAAAATTCGGATGTTCTGAATAATAATACCTATGGTTCTGCGATTTGAAACCACCGATCTTGAGTAAGTCGCACTCGTCGTTTCATTTAAATTTTATAGAGACTAGGGGTTTAATTTAGTCTCTATGTAAGCTTTCCCCCGTTTATTTTTCGTTTTCTTTTTCTTCCACCGCTATATTCATGACCCTTTTTTTTAAATCGTATTTTCCTCGATTTAGCTCTGTTAAGGGAGGAACGAAACCCGGTTAGCTAACCTCTATTTTCATTTTTTTTATTTTTTAAAATCATTATGTTGATTGGTTTGTATTTAGCCATTATTAAATTTTGTACCCCACGAAAATTTATATATATATATATATAAATATATATATATATATATATATATATATATGTATATATATATATATTAGTGTTTGGAAGAGTAATCGGAATCGGGAATCGGAAAAATCGGAATATTTGAGGGTTGAAATTTAAACATTTATTCTTTCTAAATGATTTTAACGTCAGTCAGAGTGATCTAATAATTATATGATGAGACGATCTGCGCATATATGCGAAGTTGACCGACTTTATTACAACTGAAAGTGCTCAACGATAAGAAACAAGTTTCTTAAAGGGGCTGACATTATTATTTAATATAATAATTATATATATATATATGTATATATATATATTACTATAATGATAATATTATTTACTATAATGATTATATATATGTATATATATATATATATTACTATAATGATAATATTATTTACTATAATAATTATCAAATATATACACACACACACACACACACACATGGTGACCTAAAAAAACGGGCCCCAACTCTAATTAGGCCCCGTTTCTTAGTGTTTTATCCGAATGAAATGAAATTTTGGTCATAACTAGTTTATTATATTCAAAACATCACATCAAAACGCTAAGGTCTTTGACCGCTTTTCTCCGTTCTACAGCATATGTTCTAGATTGCCTCCATTTAGCTTTTGTTTTTGTTTTTTTTTTGGGGGGGGACCACCCTGTATTTATATACACGAAGTTATGACGTTATGGCAAAAAAAAAAAAAAAAAAGAAAAATCTATAGCAGTAGAAAAATATCACTCTTTCGTCCCCATTTTTAGGGGATTTCTTCGGGATTATAAAATGATCAATTTTTCTCAATCATTTTCCCATCCCGAAGAAGTTTCCCGAAAATGATGGCGAAACGTTTACACTTTTTAATGATATAGATTGTTTTTCTTTTCCCCGATACATACGCGCGCGCGCGCGCGTGTGTGTGTGTGTGTGTGTGTGTGTGTGTGTGTGTGTGTGTGCAAACTTCCTTTTAAATACACGTGGTTCCTTATAATATCAAGAATTTAAATTGTTTTTATTCTGCAGATTTTGTGAACAAAAACAATCGTGTTAACAATTTCAAGTTCGAACGAACCGGATCTCATAGTCTACCGTGATACTCGCTTTAAGCTGCGTCCAACGCGATTAGCCACGCTCGTCACGTGTTAAGGTGTTAGCAGCCTCTGACCTTGGTAGAGATAAGTAAATAAAAAAAATATCCACCGATTTAACCCTGAAGACTTGAAATCCTGTTATCGGGTCGACACGTGTCCACCCTTGTTTTTCATTTATCCTTGCGAGACGTATCGAGTTTGTTGTTGTAAAAAGAACCTGTTTTCACATACAAACACAAACGCACACACACACTCCAACATACACCTACTCATACACGCACGTACACTCACTAACACACATATACTCAAACACAGATGCATAGACGCATGTACACCGTTCACATTTAAACAGATACACATATACATATATGTGCTCGTGCGTGTGTGTATGCACGTGTGTGTGTAAAATTGGTTGGAGAGATCGTAAGCAGTGTTCAATTATAAAGAAATATGAATAAAAAAAGAGTGTAACATATATTTATTTCTATAAGTATTACAGAAAATCAAGACAGCATCGGTACCGTCGGTTTCAAATCAAAAGAAAGGGGATCTATAGTAGCTCGTATTATATCCTGTTTTCCCAGAAAATAGCCCATTCAGGGAATATTAAGATGAACATATCCTGATGATAGCCCGGCATATGAGACTTATACTATAAGGCCACATTTTATTGTGATTAAAACCGATGGTACCGATGATGTTTTGATCTCTTGTAATACTCACACTGGTACATATGTGTGTGTGTGTGTGTGTGTGTGTGTGTGTGTGTGTGTGTGTGTGTGTGTGTAAATGTTGGAAAGAATAACGAGACGGCTCGGAAACAGTGAAATGAATAATATATTAAACAGAAAATACAGAAACAATGTTAGTTGAAAAGGAACTCCGCTCAACTGTAAGACAAAGCAAAGTTCCGACTGTTTCTCTCTGCATCTTTGGTTCAGACTCCTGAAAAGCAGAATCTGGTCACCGAATATATATATATATATATATATATATATATATATATATATATATATATATATAGTGGCATGGATACCCTGCGTTGCCAGGGTCTACATGAAGTTCGGTTTCACCACACCTGCTAAACTAAGAATATTGAGCAGTTTTACATTATTGTATGTCAACTCTATAGTCATCCAACAAAAATTTTAAAAATAAATGAACGAATAAAAACACAAAAAATGTAAACCCTACCCCCGAAAAAAGAAGTACGTGACAAACTCTCCACCAGATATTTCGGCAGAAGGGATAGGAAGAGAAACTATCTTTTGGATATTGAGCACTTTTTTTTTCTTTTACTATATTCCAGTTTAAGCAAATTTTTTTTATGCTACCTCAGTCTAGAAAGATTTGTCTTTACAGTCTGTTGCAACGAAAACAAGCTGTAAATAATTCAGTTTCAAAAATACCAAAGTAGAAATTGTGGTAACCGAATGTTTATGTTATAAAAATGATGAGTCATGACTTGTTGCGTTATTAAAAGAAAAAAAATGTAAGTTACGATTGCAAAAATATGTGAAGCAAAAAAACTGGTAAAAAAACGCAAATTAATTTTTTTGTTGTTGTTTTTGTTTTAAATAAAGAATCGTAGTTGAATTGAAATTTTTGTTTATTTTAAAATAAAAATTCACTGGACACAAAGTTAATTGCGAAATCACGGAGATTATTTCATTTAAACTAATTCCAAAAATAATGCTTTAAAGTTTTTAGTTTTAATAAAAGAAAACAAAAACAAAAAGGACAACGTTCGTGCCCAAGAGAGATAACTCAGACTGATTCATAAAAAATCGATGTCGGTAAAAATAAATTAAATTAAATATGTTATCAATATAAATCAAATTTAAATAATAAACTTAAATAGAACACTCAATTCTCTCACTGTAAACAATCACTAATACACCGCTATTTAATAAAGTCGATGTTCCTTAATATAATATGCGAATGACGTCACATCTTTAATCTTATATTTTGCAATAATCATAGTATATACGGCATAATCACGTTGACACACCAGTTTCCGTCAGATCACAGAAGTTAAGCAACGTTGAGGCTGGTCATTACTAAAATAGGTAACCAATTTGGGAAGTCCAGGTGCTGTATGTAGGAGGACGTCGACACCTCCCTGCAAAAAAATTGCAAAAAACCTACCGTCGTCATCTCCCTAACGGGGATATACATGCGACTGGGGACCGCTTGTGAATTTCATACTCCCATGAAACTTCCTCCTTCGGGGGAAGCCAGTAAAACTCTGAATAGGGTTGGTGCTGACTGCACACACAATAATCATAGTATATATAGGAATGAATAATATGGTAAGCAAATTTAATATACGAAAGTATAGATTTATGCGTAAACTTTAAGTATTTACTTCAAAAGTGCTCAATACGTAGGTAGAGCTAGTTAGTCATTTATAAAATATATATGGCGATTAAGCTACATTGAATATTCTGCGTTTCATCCACTATAGGATTCGTCAGGCTTATGCGCGAATTCTGTGGTTGTTTCTTGTTTTTATATATGTTGAGGATTTTTAGTTAGCCAATCAGCTTTCTAGTATCCACCGCGCCCCTTCCTATCAGCCAATGGACATGCATTTTATCGAACAAAGGATCTGTTTTAGAACTAGGTTAGTGGTTTAAGGTAGACGTTTTCCTTTTCTTTTATATATATATATATATATATATATATATATATATATATATATATATATATATATATATATATATATCAGCGCCGAGTTGCAGCAATTTTCAGGTTCTGGGGGCGCATTAATTTAGTGGTGGAGATGCATCCCCAATCTTCGTTAAGACATGCGTCTAGGAGGAGGGAACTCTGATGTAAAAACCTGCGGTCTACTGCATACTTCGTCATGTGGCAGTCATCTGAACCGGCAAAAATTAGTAGTAATACCAAAAAGTGTGGCTGGTTCTACACAAAACATTCACCACTATAAACAAATCATCTGTGTGGAATTCCTAACAACTTAGTTGTTGTGGCCGAAATCGGTGGATGAGTCCATCATCTACATATATATATATATATATATATATATATTATAATAAATGGAGGTATTCGTAATCATAATCCCAACTCGAACATAATTGCTTGCTATATAAAAAACGAAGAAATAAAATGCATAATAAATCGTTTGTTTAAGTTTTATTTATATTTTTGGTTTTCCATGAGAATCAACTTAATAAGCATTGTAAAATATTTATTTTTTAAAGGTATGTCGAGAAAGTTTACATAGCCCAATAGTGTGCCGCCGTATAGCAAAGCTGAACAATCACTGCAACTTTGTGGTTATATGTAGAGACAGTCGCAAATGAAATGAGATTTGGACACTAACTTTTCTTGTTGAAGTAAGAAGGTATTTAGTTCGTTCATTTCACGCACCCAACACTACCGGCCCTCAATATATGTCACCAGACATACTTGTTTCGTAAATCCCTCTGACACGGCGACAATTTTCACAAAGTTCGACTCTCAAAAGATGGAGTAGGTTGGTTGGTTGGTTGGTTGTTTTTGTTTTACGGCATATTAACCCTTTTCAGGTTATTTAATGCCGAATCCAAAGATTTTGAAGAAAAAATTTTTAATAGAATATATTTGTTGTTTCAAGCCGGTTTCTATTTAACCCATAGTTGGGATCCTAACAGATACTACCACTCCGGGTCAGAGTGGACCTCGGCGCAATGGCAATTAAAGGGTGGATCCACACTCCCCAAAGTCTGCAAGCTGGGGTCTCACCACTGAATATAGTTTAAGGTCATATCAAGGACCAGATGGAGTAGGAGAGAGAATACTTAGCGCCACAAGCTTTCTCGTCTTTTTTTTTTTTTTTTTTTTTTGCTTCTCCTCCCTTCTTTCCGATTTGAATCCCTATATATGTATTTGAGTTTGTGGTATTAAGCTTACGCGACACCCCAGAATGCTGACTCGACTATATGACTTCACTGCTTTAATGCAACTATTTTATTAAAAATCCTGAGAGATCGCTTGTAAAAGTTCAGGTTCCTAGTTACACATCTTGATAAAATGCTGGTTCATAAAATTCAGATTGTTTGCGGCCTTGGCTGTAGAATGTGGGTCAGACAAATGTCTCTGCTTTCTGCCCAATTATTTATCTAGAATCTCTTTCAATTGGTACTTCGTTTCATTAATGTATACTTTTTCGAAGTGTATTTCTTGACCAAGGGTCAAGCATTAAGTCTTTTAAAAATTGGAGGCTTTTTTGTTTTCCTTTCATTGAGTTTATTCGAAATTTAACCACTAGTCTAAATAATTGGTTTCCATGCCTCAGTTCAATCTCGAAAGAAAAAAGAATACATCTCGTAGCGACAGTTGCGCGTGTAATTGTGAGGCAAAGGTTGTGCAAACCCCAACCACGCCTCTCGTAATCGGCACTATTTGAGCCCAGTGGCAAGGAGATGCCCAGGGTGACTCGAAACAATGCGGAGATAAGCGGAGATCACATACAGCGAATAGTTACCCATTTAATACTGACCAAGCTCAACGTTGCTTAACTTCAGTGATCCTCTGAGAACCGTTGTGAACGTGATTATACCGTATACTTAATAATTGGTTAACACATGACACTTTACACACACACACACACACACACACACACACATACATATATATACATATATATATATACACATATATTAATATATATATATATATATATATATATATATATATATATATATATATTAATATATGTGTATGTATGTTTTGCCTGCTTGCTATGGTTTCGCAAAGTTCGCTATCCAGAATACTTAAAATCATATATATATATATATATATATATATATATATATATATATATATATATATATACATATATATATATATATATATATATACTTGCTAGCTTTACCTGCTTGCTATTGTTTTGAAAAGTTGTCCACTTAAAATATTGAAACATTAATTAAAAACAAAGAAAAAAAGTTTTGTTGTATATAAAATATTTCTAATTCATTCGCATTAACAGATAAATATGAACATGTTTGAAATCAAAGAAAGAAAATAATGCTTAGCTTATTTAAGTTTAAAGTCGCCTTAGATAAACATTAAGCCGGTATATCTCATGTCTTTTTACACTTTGCTATATTTTTTGCCAGTAAAGTAAATGTTTGATTGATTTCCATTGTAGTAAAGATTTTGCAAGGAATATTAAGAATTTCCTTACATTAATATGAGAGCACACGAACACACACACACACACACACACACACACACACACACACACACACATATATATATATATATATATATAATTATTTCAACAGCCGAACAACGTCGCAGCTCACAAGAGTCTTGCCAGCCAACAAACCGAAAGTCTAAGACTCGAGTTTCGACCTCATTTGGGTTTATCAGTCAGACACATCCGAACACGGGATTCGAAATCGGAGTCTCTTGTATGCAAGAGGAGCACTCTGCCACCTGAGCAAACGCGTCACACACAAAAAAAGCCTATTAACACCAATCAAGCAAACCGCGGCGAAATTCGACTATGGAATGGACTTACTTTGTCTCGAACAAGGGATGTGATCATCTAACCAAGGTATAGCCCAAGCCGAATTTTCACAAGAAAGAATGTCATACTCGTTAGGTCGATGCCATCAAATATGCTAACCTAGCGAGCAATTAGTAATAGAATTTTCAGAATGTGAGAAATTATATAATCATTTTCACAACCAAACAACGTCGCAGCTCACAAAAGCCATGATAGCAAACTAACCGGAAGTCCAAGACCCACGTACACCAATAAGATAACAGAAAATACTCCAAACAAATATAAAAGCTGCGTGGCATAAAAAGATAACGACAGAATTGGCCTGAGTCATCCTGCGAATATGCATATATATATACATATACATATATATATATATATATATATATATATATATATATATATATATATATATATATATATATAGTCATCCATATAGTATTGTTTGGTTATATCACAACTCATCATTGCGTCTAGACTAGCACCTTTCCCCAGCCGTGGCTCGGACATACAACCATCGAGTTGACAGTCGGCAGCTCTACCCACAGGACTACGAATCGGTGACCACAAATGTCTCACCAAGTTCCTATTAGAGAAGCACTTGCTCATCGCTTCACGGTGCTCGAACTGCTAGTTTTTTTACCAATAAATGGACAGTGAGCTTCGCGTAATAGCTAAACGAAACATTGAGTGAAAACACATTTGTGCCAGTGATCAACGCAAATAGGGGGGGGGGGGCTTAATAGTCATCCACATACAGTACTGTTCAATTGTATCATATATATATATATATATATATATATATATATATATATATATATATAAGTAAACAAGGAAAGAAAATGGAGGTATAAGTCTATATATATATATATATATATTGTGTACAGAAAGTTGTTAGTTGAGACAGATCATTGGTACCGTCGGTTTCAAGCCCGATAATAAGGCCCGTTTAAGGTATCCTTATCAAGCTCTCTTCAGCCAATATTCTGTACACAAAATATAAGTACGCTCTTAAAATTTTGATTTTCCTTTTAATTGAGCACTCTGCTGGAATTCTTTTTCCAAAAAAAACTAATCAATTATATATATATATATATATAAGATAGATAGATAGATAGATTTATTCATTTATTCAAACAAGGTACACATTTATTAGGGGTGTTGGGTAAGTCGGGACTTTTTATATCATGGCATTTTGAAGTCTAATGCTTCTCATCAAAAGTGTAGAGAATGTGCTAGGTAACATAATGGAGATGCTACGTCTAGCGACAGTTCCATTAGGAGCGAAATAGATTATTGAGGCTCCTTCACTCTTCTGATCACCGGAACCATATAATAAACTGTTGTAGGGGAATCACCCTCCAAATGGACTGTTCTGTCCATTATATAAACTATATACCTTTTGATTCCAGGTATGGATTAAACACCAGAGCGACCCTCACCTGCTCGGTGACGTTTACAACTCTTTTCAGTTGTAACCTTTTTACGTTGTTGTTCCAGTAATACATTGTTTAAACTCTATTCCGTTGTTCTGTTTTCTTTGTGGCTTATTGCAAACTGGCGTCATTGGATTCGGAGAACGTACTCACGTTTAAAAACAGTGTTTTAAAAAACTAAACACTGACGACATTGGATTCAAGGAGCATACTAAAATCGAAACCAGTAACGACATTGAAAAAAATACTCGCGTTGAAATAGTATTCTAAAAATACTAACGACGTCGGACTTAAATGTCATCAAGCTTAAGGAAGTGTCTAGCATAACACTTGTAATTGAAAGATTCACGTTAAAAAAAAAAGCAGATCATTATGGAAAAAAGAGTTGAAAAGAAAAAAAGTTCGTCACGACTTTCAAAGATAGCGCTGTACTTTTGCAAAAAGAAAAGGATTGGTCGCGACTTAGATAGGTAAATTTTTATACTTTTGGAGAAAGAATTCATCACTTGTGGTTTTCGCTGCTAAACATTGGGCGTTATTTTTTTTTCACTGGAGAAAAATATACATTTAATTTTTTTTTCTCTTTAGACAATGAACTTTTCATATATTTTTTTCTGTTCTTTTTATTGTCTGGAGAAAGAAATAAGAAAGAATAGAACGGTTTTGTAAAATTCAGCGAACGTTTGGAAATTGCTAATGCTGACAAAGCAAAATGGACGAATTGAAAATAGCGTTGAAACATTTGACCAAGTTGCATATCGATGCCGCAAAGCGTCAGTCACGATTCGAGGAACAGAAAAATGAATTGCAAAAACAGTTAGCGGAATGTCAAATACGAACCGAGGAACAACAAAAAGAAGTTCAAAAACAGTTAGCCAAACGTCAATTAGAAGTTCAAAAACAGTTAGCCGAACGTCAATTACGAACAGAGGAATTGCTTACAGAAATTGTTAAGAATAATGTGAACGCGGAAAGCAATTCAGCATTTTCTCAGAATAAAATATGGACCGCGATAGACAATTTTAAATACGAGGAAGAGGAAAAATCATTCGCAGCGTATTTTCGGCGTTATGAAGATTTTTTTTAATATTGACTGCAGCAACTGATCTGATCAAAAGAAAACCAGACTTCTACTACGAAAATTGTCAACGGTTGAGCATGATAAATTCGTGGATTACATCTTACCTCGGAAAACTGCAGATTTATCATTCAATTAGACGGTAAATTTGTTAACAGAACTTTTCTCGTCGAAAACGTCAAACCAGAACTAACGGCGTCGTAGATGAAAATCTGCGCAAATATGTAACGGTTAACATTTTCGGCAAGGCTATTAAATTCCAATTAGACAGTGGATCGGATCTTTCAATAATAAATCTCAAAACGTGGAAAATATTACGAAAGCCGACTATGTTAAAAACTAACAGAACGGCGACGACCGTTAATGGTACAAAAATTAATTTTGAAAGTGAATTAATTACAAACGTCACTTTACGGGGGAAAACAAAAAAACTAAGATTGTATGTGCTAAAAGATAGTGAGAACCTGTTCGGTTCTGACAGTATGGAAGAGTTTGGTCTCTGGGATCTTCCTATATCCACATTCTGCAAGAAAATAGATACCCGCCCAGCAGAAAAAGAGAAATTTGTAACTTCTTTTAAAAAAGAATTCACAAACGTATTTACTCCTGGCCTGGGGAGATGAACAAAAATGGCCGCAGATTTTAAGTTGAAACTTGGCACACAACCGGTGTTTAAAAAGAAACGTAATGTTCCGTTCGCTTCCCTGAACAAAATAAATCAGGAACTAGACAAATTAGAAAGCATCGGTATACTGGCTAAAACTGAATATAGTGAATGGGCTGCTCCGGCAGTTTACGTAAAGAAAAGGTCCGGGGAAATTCGCGTTTGCGCCGACTTTGCGACCGGACTCAATGGGTCCTTAGACGATTTTCACTATCCATTACCTATTCCAGAAGAAGTGTTCACGAAATTAAATGGCGGCAAGTTTTTTTTTTTTTCTAAGATCGACCTAAACGACGCTTACCTACAGATTCCGGCAGACGATAAAAGCGCTAACCTCCTCTGTATTAACACTCATCGAGGTTTGTACAGATACGAAAGACTCGCGTTTGGTGTCAAGGTGGCACCCGCAATATTCCAGCAAGTAATGGATACTATGCTGTCCGGCTTGGACACCGCAATCGCATATCTTGATGATTTATCATAGCGAGCAAAAGCAGGAAGGAACATGAAAAACATATCAGACAAGTTTTCAGTCGAATACAAGATTATGGATTTAAGATCAAAGCAGATAAATGCGAGTTCTTTTTACAAACAATTAAATACCTGAGTCAAATAATCGGTAAAGATGGCAGACACCCAGAACCAGATAGGGTGACCGCTATTATAGAAATGCCGGCACGAGTAAACATAACTCAATTGCAGAGTTTTTTTAGGTTTGGCAAATTATTACCAGGGGTTCATCCTAAATATGCACAAATTGCGCGCACCACTTAATGAATTGCTGAAAAAGGATAAGGCTTGGGAATGGACAGAAGATTTCCAGACATCATTCAAAGAAATAAAAAGAATCCTGACTTCAAAACTATTCCTAGCGCATTTCAACCCGCAGTTGGACATAATAGTAGCTAGCGATGCTAGTCAATATGGCGTCGGGGTGTGCATGCTACATCGAATGCCGGATGGCTCGAAACAGCCTATTGCTTTCGCATCACGAACTCTCTTGCCAGCGGAAAAAAATTATTCTCAGATCGAGAAAGAGGCTCTAGGAATTGTATTTGCAGTTTCAAAATTCCACCAGTTCTTGTACGGAAGACATTTTTTTCTACAAACCGACCATAAGCCATTGATATCCATTTTTGGATCAAAAAAAGGACTTCCAACATTCACTGCGAACCAACTATTAAGATGGGGAACTATTCTGCTGAACTATAATTTTACAATTCAATTTTTCCCCTCTAAACAACTAGCCCATGCAGATGGTCTATCGAGACTTATTCCTGCCAAAATGGAACCTCTTGAAGATTCAGTAATCGCGGCACTTCGTATTAATAGTGATGTAAAAACCATGATAAACAATATTATCCGCGAATTGCCGGTCACACTTCAGGAAATTAAGTCAGAATCCCTAAATTACAATTTCATTCAAACCACGAAGCAGAAATTAGCACTGGCTGACACCAGTTCAGATATTTTTTCTGGTTGCGACGAAATACTGTTATACGGTGAAAGGGTTGTCATCCCCCAAGCCCTTCAAAAAAGAATTCTCATGTATTTTCACATGGGCCATCCAGGAATAAACAGAATGAAAAGCCTAATGAGAAGTTTTGTTTATTGGCCAGCTATGGACCAAGATATTACCGACATGGTGAACAGATGCAAGGGCTGTGCTTTGGCTGCAAAAGCACTGTTATACGGTGAAAGGGTTGTCATCCCCCAAACCCTTCAAAAAAGAATTCTCAGGTATTTTCACATGGGGCATCCAGGAATAAATAGAATGAAAAGCCTAATGAGAAGTTTTGTTTATTGGCCAGCTATGGACCAAGACATTACCGACATGGTGAACAGATGCAAAGGCTGTGCTTTGGCTGCAAAAGCACCATAGATAACATATAAACCTTGGCCTAAGGCTGAACAACCATGGTCGAGGATCCACATCGATTATGCGAGACCTGTGGAGGATTTTTACTACCTGATAGTAGTTGATTCTTACTCTAAATGGCCAGAGGTACTAAGATGCAAAAAAAAAACGACCACGGCAACAACGACACATTTTTTATTGGAATTGTTTGCTTGGTTTGGGGTTGTAGACTGTTTGGTTAGCGACAACGCTACACAGTTCACCTCGACAGATTTCAGAGAATTCTGCGAGATGTATCAAGTCAAGCATATTACGGCACCCCAGTACCAGGCCAGAAGCAACAGCCAGGCCGAACGCTTCGTCGATACGCTTAAAAGGGCATTAAAAAGGCGTCCCTAACACTAACCCTAACCCGACAGAAAAGGCCCTTCAGCAATTTCTGAAGGTTTACATAATCACGAGAAATCCGAACAAACCAGATGCGGGATCCCCAGCAGAAATCATGTTTGGACGGAAAATAAAATCCGTATTTGATAAACTGCTACCCAAACACATAGTACACAACAGAACCTCTACAATGCCAACGAAACGGTTTAACAGCGGAGATAACGTGTATTTTAGACATTTTAGAAATAACGTTTCTTTTTGGGAACAGGGCACGATCTTACGAAGAATCGGCCATGTTACATACATCATTCAGAGCCCAAAGTTCCAACATAAGAGGCACCTGAACCAAATCAGGAAACGCTTCTACGAGGATCAAGAAAACCACCGCAGGACGGCAGTGAGACGATTGAAACTGTGTATGACTGTTTTGACATAGACCCTCCAAAAGGGACGTCAGAACCGAGATGCTCCGGCAGAAAGAGAAAGCGCACAGACCCCTTGATGGTCTGCCCCAAAAGGAAGAAATACTGATTTTCACAACTTGGAAATCAGCTTGGGAGGGGGATGTTGTAGGGGAATCACCCTCCAAATGGACTGTTCTCATTATATAAACCATAGACCTTTTGATTCCAGGTGTGGATTTAACATTTAAGAGCGACCCTCCCCTGCTCGGTAACGTTTACTACTCTTTTTAGTTGTAACCTTTTTACGTTGTTGTTCCAGTAATACATTGTTTAAACTCTATTCCTTTGTTCTGTTTTCTTTGTAGCTTATTGCAAGCCATAACATAAACGTATTCGAGAAGTTACCAAAACATTAATTTTAGGTGAAGGATGCAAAGTGTGGCTTGTTATTTTTTACCAGAGATCAAACTTTGGAGGAAATTTTTTTCAGCATATAGTTTGTTGCAAATGTTTTCAGGGCTTGGGAGAGGATAATGGTGATCCTGCAAGGCATCGTTTAACCATGTAGAAAAATCGTATTTAGTTGGACTCCTTTTTTACCTGGACCTTGGATGGTGCTCATTCGCTAAAATCTATTTTTAACAAAATACCTTCTTGTTAAAGTCTATCTACTTTTTTGTTGGTCTGCTGTAGAGCAGCGAAAGGGGCATTTCGAATCTTCTTGAACACAAGTTTGCACCGTCCTTGACTTTGTGTTTAGCTTTTAATTAAAAAAAATCCCAAGGACGGCAGAAAAAAAAACTAGGAAAATCGTTCAGTTCCTTTTTGAGGTTTACTATATTGGACACTGTACTTTTTATTTTGCGACAAAACCTACTCATTAGGCAATCCCAAAGATTGGATCTTTCTATACAATATGTTCCGTACAAGTTATACGAAATTTTTAGTCCGTAGGCTTCCAATATTTTGCTAACTCCGTTAAGGGTTACCTCGCCTAAGATTTTAATATTTTCGGCATAATAGGGTCGTCTTGTTTAATTGTTGCCGAGTGCGCCAGTTGATGATTGAAAGATCAGAACCCGGATCAAGATGGAATTTTATGGAGTTATTGAAAATATCAACAGCCACACATGTTCTTAAATTCCTTTCGACTATGTTGTCTGATTCAGCTTGCTTAATCATACTCCTTAATACTACTCCTTGGTTTCCACGTGTTGTTTTGTACTAGCATTGAGTTATGTTTTTTTTTTGTTTTTTGTTTTTTGTTTTTTTTTGCAATTTTTGCAATATGTTTGGATTTTCTTGACTGGGGAGAATTCCGTCCAATTCCATTTACGACAATAGTAACATGGTCCGGCCGGTTTCTTTAACCGATTCGTGTTTTGTTTAGACCATGGAATTTCCCTTTCGTCTTTTCGTGAAAGTCAGGGCAA
This sequence comes from Euprymna scolopes, assembly GCF_053919585.1. Lineage (NCBI taxonomy): Eukaryota > Metazoa > Mollusca > Cephalopoda > Sepiida > Sepiolidae > Euprymna > Euprymna scolopes. The sequence goes on along the minus strand of NC_136515.1, from coordinate 69,776,794 downwards.
GGGGACCATAGATTGGAGCTCTTGTCATAAAAATGACGATAAAGCGGAGACATGTTCGCAACGTCTCTTCAGTGTGAAAGAGTTTGCAGGGAAGACAAAAGGGCATCCCTCACTAGGCTACGAAGTCTATTTTGAACTCTGTCAAGGCAAGATAAGCTGATTCTAGCAGCTGTTGCCCATATGTGGCGACAGTATTCTATCCTTGGACGTACTTGGTTCTTATGCAAGTAGAGAATTGTATCAGCAGTGAGATATCTACTGGCTATTGAATTGCTTCGGATGTTTTGATCCGTGCAGCACGTGAATCCTCAATTGTTTTCGGATCACACGAGAGAGAAATTGCTCTTTGACAGTTCTCTGCCAATATTTGGAGAGTCAATCCTCGTTCGTTTTCAAGCTTAGTCAGTACCCATCGTCTGACTTCAGTGTCTGCTGTTGGTAGTAGACTTTGTGCAAATATTAAGCACTTAAAATCATCGGCAGTCAGCTCGGCTAGTTTAAAATTATTACAGTGCTTGTTCACCAAAGCCGCAAATATTAGGAAATATTGCTGGTTTTCCTTGACTATATTCAGGCATTTTCAACGTTTATGGCACAATATATACATACTACAGAGAAGTCACCAGTTATCAAGGCCCGGAGGCCACTCGAGGATAAGGGTTAATGAGTATACAGTGAGCAAAGGGAACATGTCGTATTCACTGTTAGTAGTGAAAATGTGGTAAATTGGATTACTAATAGGGGTGGCTCATTAAGAATTTGTTTATGTTGAACTTGAAGGCAACCGTATTGTAGTCATTTTGAAAGCAGGAAAACGGAGCAGAGTTCCTTAGGCATGCGGTTCTAAGAAGGAAGCGTTGTTAATAGAAACCTACGGATAGGTTTAGGCACAGACAAAAAGTGGGGGAAATTATGGATAGTGGTTTCAACTAAATGAGTGTTTCTCGTGAAAGCCAGGGCAGAGAGACCATAAATTTGAGCTCTTGTCATGAAAATGACGATAAAGTGGAGACAGGCTCGCAACGTCTCTTCTGTGTGAAAGAGGTTGCAGCGAAGACAAAAGGGAATCCCTCACTAGGCTACGAAGTCTATTTTGAACTCTGTCAAAACAAGATAAGCTGATTCTAGCAGCTGCTGCCCAGATGTGGCGATAGTATTCTATCCTTGGGCGTACTTGGCTCTTAGAACGGTCCCACCGTTTTTCCAGCAGACTTGGCCACGGATTTGATATTAATATATATATATATATATATATATATATATATTTATATATATATATATATATATATATATATATAGATAGATAGATAGATAGATAGATAGATAGACTGAAATGTAAAGGTCAATAGAAGGACAGCCGAACAAACCAGAATGTTGAAAGAAATGTTGATAGGTTAGTGAATGTCGACACACGATGTCCACCGTGTTTGGGCATCTCGTTTAACAAGTTAATTGATTTGCACTGCGTCGAAACGAAGAATGAGTTGAAAAATTAGGACGTGTAAATTGAAAAGTTCAATAGAAGAGGGAAGAGGGGGGGCAAATTAGAGGCGAACAGAACGGTCAAAATATATTACATAGAAACATAGGGATGGTTAGAGGCGTTCGAATGAAAGTATGGCTGGGACATGAATAAAGATACAGTATGTCAGAATGATGAGGGGAAAATAAAGAAATGATGAACAATGAAAGGAATTGAAATATAGAAATAGAAAGAGAAAGAAAGAAACAAAAGATTAATGAATAAAAAAAAGGAAAGCAAAAATATGTCTACGAGTAATATATATACGAAATATGTATACGAGTAATATATATACAAAATATGTATACGAGTAATATATATACGGGTCACGGGTAGTTTATATACATATATATATATATATATATATATATATATATATATATATATATATATATATATATATATATACTAGACTAGAATTCCATAGCTAATATAACATACTAACCCAACGGGTCACGGGTAGTCTAGTATATATATATATATATATATATATATATATATATATATATATATATATATATACTAGACCACCCGTGACCCGTTGGGTCAGTATGTTATATTAGCTATGGAATTCATATATGAGCTTGACATTTTTGACATAAAGAAAATAGTCTTTTTTTAACATAACAGAAACATTTCTATCAAAGTATATTAAAATGAAAAATCACGGGCCGATCACTCAAACATGAAAAAAAATCATCCCTATTCGTGTAAAGTTACCTATTTTTCCGAATAATCGCTCAAAAATCGAAAATTAAACATGATTTTCCTACGAATCGAACGCCGACGAAAGTCATTTAGCAGCAAAAACGCACATGAACCTACCTATGAGAAATATAAGAATGAAAAACCCATATTGGGATCCTTCAACCAAGTTATAGAAACTTAAAATCTAAAAAAGAAAAAATAATAAACCTGAAGCAAAAAAATAAAACCTCAATAAATAAAATAAAACTAATATTGAAACATATTAGTAAATGTGTCAACAAATTTACCGTTCACACAACTATTTTGTATCTAGAAATGTAAACAAAAAATAAAAAAGAAGGAAGGAAGGAAAAGGGGCGGATAGAGAGTAGTAGTAGTAGTAGTAGTAGTAGTAGTAGTAGTAGTCTTGGTTTTACTACAATTGTTCTTATGTTTGTCAACGGGCTAAAGTTGTTTAGTTGTAAGAAAATAGCGACAGTATAGTCGTAATAAAGAATAGTTGCAAAACACCCCCACTCTTCCCATGTTAAATAATAATTTCAAAATAATAGCTTTAATATTTCAGTGCGTAGGTTAAAATCTGCAAAAGAAGCAATTTGTGTTTATTTGTTTACGTTGTTATGGATTAGTGTTTATGCGCGCATGCGCAACCGGAAGTCGTAAACCGCAAAGTGGGTAACATCACTCGTTACAAGATCATTTGAGTTTTATAATTATTTATACATATATATATATATATACATATATATATATATATATATATATATATATATAACTACTTCATTTATTCGCATAAATTTAATATATGAAAGTATAGATTTATGCGTAAAATTTAAGTATTTACTTCAAAAGTGCTCAATACGTAGGTAGAGCTAGTTAGTAATTTATAAAATATATATGGCGATTAAGCTACACTGAATATTCTGCGTTTCATCCAACTATAGGATTCGTCAGGCTTATGCGCATAAGCCTGACGAATCCTATAGTTGGATGAAACGCAGAATATTCAGTGTAGCTTAATCGCCATATATATTTTATAAATTACTATATATATATATATATATATATATATATATATTACTTCCTTACATATTTTACTAGTCTAGCCACATTAATGAGTTGTGATACAACGAAACAGTACTGTATGTGTATATATATATATATGTATATATATATATATATATATATATATATATATATATATATACACAATACAAAGTTTGCTTGTGTCTGTCTCTGTGTGTGAGTTCGCTCCCTATGGACTCCTAAACGGTTGGGCCGATTTTTGTTAATTTCACAAAAATGTACTCCATCTGCCTGGCAGTGTCCTTAGATTAAGTTTGTATCGGAATGTCTCTGATAAATATCGATACTCGATATTTGAAAAAATCTGATGAAAGAAGGATCAGGCAATTTTGGCTAAAGTTTACGCCTTACAGCTTAACAACGAAAATATTTTTTTGGAAATTTTACTACCGCACAAGGATTTTAAATTCGAGTTATTATATAAAATTCATTTTATAAAATCAACACTAGGTTCTCTACAGTGCAATGTAAACTAGAATATATTGTGGACTAAGCATATAAAGCATCCTTCCAGTGCACCGCAATGGATCCCCAAACAATAGCAGGCAATTTAATTGAAAAATGGGTGATTTTACCGATTTCGATGACAATAAAATATGGTAGGGTGAAACATTTGTTAATCCCTATTTAATCTCGAGCAACGTCAGACTTTCTGCTAGTATATATATATATATATTAGCAAAAGTACCCGTGGTTGACTGGGTTCAAAAACAGCCTACAGAAAATGGACTCTGATTTATGAAAGTATGATAGGTTATGAAAAGGAAGGGTTGTAAATTTGGGTTGAATTTGGGGGTATCAAAACCAAAGCAAAATATGATGAAAGTAAAAATAAAATAGATAACCCCCATAATTTATTATACCATACCTGTTCACACTGAAACACTTATCACAATATTCTGTGGATCTATATTAAAAAAAACCTTGTTAAACTTTGTGACATATTTCCATTCTATGGAGGTCAGGTGCGAACGAACACTCCATAATTTATTATACCATATTTCTTCAAACTGAAACATAATTATCAAAGTATACTTACGCAGATAGATATGAAAAGTCTTTATCAAAGTTTGTGCCTATTTCCATTCTATAGAGGCGCGAAGGCAGACTCCACAATTTTATTATACCATCCCGAGTTAAGTTAAAACATATTTATCAAAGTATTATTATGTACATCTATATCAAAAACACTTGTAAACGTTCTTTTTTTAATTTTTTAATTTTTTATTTCCATACTTTGTGGACCAGGCCCGAACGCAGACCCCACAATTTTAATGAACCACTGTTCTGCCAGATCAAATATACCCATTCCTATGTCTCGATACATCTTCTATCATTATATGTAATCAGCTTTTTAAAATAGTCAACTATATAGGAGCCTATTCATGACCAGACACACACCCACACACACCCACAGACATTCAGCTTTATATATATATATATATATATATATATATATATATATATATATATATATATATATATACTGGATACTGATATATATATATATATATATATATATATATATATATATATATATACCAGTAGTTGTTTAAAATGCGCTTTCCAATCTATATAAATGTTAACATCTACTTTTGTCACCGATCAAAGATATACACACACAACACAGTTGATCGAAAAAATAATTGTTTTTATTTCACACCGAAAAATCAGCTACTTATTTAATTTAATACTCGTGTTTTGACATTGTGAAGGCGCCTGGGGTTCATGCACAGTTGAGTTGCGTATTGGCGATGAAGAAATGTGACAGGCTTGCTCCTCTCTGGTGACTGCCTTCTTTTCTCTTTGTGGCGATTTATATAGACATCCTTTTCCCATTAGAATGTTAATATTCCCTATTGTCTATTGTTTCAACCTTTTAACTGATATCCCCTCACATATTTCTGGGTAAAATTATGCATTCCAATAGACAATGGTGGAAAGTCCTGCATTCCTCGTATGGAATCTATCCGCGTGTGCAATTCATTGAATGTTTCTCTTGCCGGAGTCGCTTGCCAATATGCAACATTGGGAAGCAGTATCCCATTAGTGAAAAAAAAATAGCAAATAAAATAATAATAGTAGCTTAAGAAATATTAAACAATGAGCTAAAATAAAAAATAGTAGCGTAAAAAAAATTAAAATGAACAAAAGAAATATATATATATAAAACTAGACTATTCAGCCCGTTGGGCGAACCTATATTATGTTTCTTTATGCCAAATTGATAATTAAATATGGTTAAATTTGTTTTTTGTTGTTTTTTTTTTTGCATTAAATACTAATCTCTACTAGTCTCTATTATTTACAAACTGTGCATCGAATGGATACCATAATAGTTAGTTCAATGCACTTTATCATAAAATGGTCCATACAAAATTTCTCCCTGATCGCCCTGTAGTGTTTTTTTTACAAGGGAATCACCACTGATCATGACCCAGATGCCACTCGAGGATAAGGGTTAAAGTGTACAGTAGTCAAAAGGACAATATAATAATCGTTACAAGTGTATATTTGGCAAATTAGATTACTTCAGGGGAACGGTTCATCAAGAACTTGTTTACATTTGACTTGAAGACAGCCATATTGTAGTCAGCTGGAAAGCAGAGAAACGGAACAGAGGTCCACAGGTGTGCAGTTATAAGAAAGAAGCTTTTTCCATGGAATCTACGTTTAGGCTTCTCTCCTTTTAATATAAGTGTAGGCCAATTCTGTCGATTATCAGAAGCGCCTCTGTCGATGATAATGGACGTGATCTATTTATGCCACGCAGCTTTTATATTTGTTTGGGGTATTTTTTCGTTATCTTATTGGTGTATGTGGGTCTTGGACTTCCGGTTAGTTTGATATCATGGCTCTCGTGAGCTGCGACGTTGTTTGGCTGTGGAAATGATTATATAATCTCCCACATTCTGCCCAGATGTGACAGTGTCCGAGTAAACTTCTAGCCTAAATGTTATATTGCTGTCGTGGCATTATGTCGTGAGTTCCACTGTGTTGTGGTCCTACCGCTCCTCCACACACCATAGTTGGGAAGTGATTTGGTCATCTCACGGAAGGATACAGGGACCACAGTGCAATTCGCCATATCTCTTTCTCTTTTTCGCCGACGACAACATGGGGTGAGCACGTATTTTTGTCTCTCTGTAAAAGAGAGCGGGCAGCGCCCCCTCTTCACCGGCATTAGTTAAGAATAGCTAAGTTTAGTATGCTCTCTAGAATTTTGATAATTTAAAAGTTTAAATGTTAGGAATTGTTGTTGTTTTCATTGTAAAATATTGTGAAATATCTGGTAAAAATAAATAGTTTAAATTTTCTTGTATATTTTACGAGTTGTGTTGTGTGTTTTTGTAACCTGCCTTGAATGTCAAGATGAGGTCGTCAAAATACAACACGAAGAAGTACCTGCGGGGAACGAATAGCCTAACAAAGAGGTACGTTACCGTTTGATTTTCCAGAGCATTACATACGGGAGATTGTAGGGAAAAAAACCCAAGAAACTCTGCCATTCTCCCCAGAACTCTAGAATTGCCCACCAGGGGGAGCAGAAGGGTTCAAAAATGACAACCAGGTAATTCCCTGCTGACAAATGTACATTTTCTGCCATTCCCAGGACGCTTGTGTGACGTTTGGACGGTCACACTAGTGACTGACGCATGGTGTAACGTATTGGTTTCTGTTGACCAGGATTTCATTCCTAGCAATGAAGCCGACTCATCAGCCTATAGTGTTACATAATGACTAATCTCTACTAATGCTTATTTATCACAAATTGTGGATCGAACGAATAGCATAATACTTAGTTCGTTTCATCTTATCATAGCGAAAGTACTCACAAATTTTCAGCCAGATCGACTCAGTAGTTTCCGAGAAAATGTCTAACGGACAAACAGACAGTCTAACCTAGAGAATAATATAGATTTAAAAAATAAAAAGGAACTCAAAAATACAGAAAAGAAAGAAAGTAATAATAAAAAAGATTTTATGAATGAAAAGTAGCAAAGAAAGAAAGAACAAAAAAACAAAGGTTTATATACATACTAGCAGGTGCGGGCGCCCGGAAATGCCCGATCGTTAAATATATTCATATCATATATATCAAGCAGATTTGTATTCATTATTAGAGAGAATATATATGAATATTATACTGTACCTCATATATAGTACTGATTTCAAAAGGCAAAAATAGGTATTGAGTGCCACGAGCATTTAGTGCTCCATATGCGTTTTCCACCGTATGAGATATTGAGAGATAGAAAAGAAAGATTTAAAGCAAAACAACTTCAAGCTATGAATTAATTTGCGCATGCGCAAAACTTATAGAAATGTGTCGAAAAGTTGAAATGAACATTTTGTATTTCAATTTGCTGATATATTTCTGTGCGAGTTGTTCATCGATCCAAACAAAGGTTTTATTTGCTATAAACCATCCTTGGTGTATTATTACTATTTCTTGTTAATTTCAGTTTTATGTGATCAGTAGTTAAAGAATTTATTTGTTAAATATTTACAGGCACACATACATACTAGTGTTGAGACGATTAACCCTAATCGGAATCAGGAATCGAGAAAGTCGGAATTTTTTAGGTATCGGAATCGGAATCCAAAATAGAGAAAATCAGAAGTTTTTAAGGTATCGGAATCGGTATCGGAATCGGAGAAAATTGCGCCTACAGTCAGGTGCAAAAAATGATTCTTGTAATTGTTTATTATTTGTTTTTTGTTTTTTGTTTGTTGTTAAAAATTAATTGCTGCTACTAAAGATAAAATGGTAAAGGTTTATTGGTTTTGAGTTACGAACAAAGTGAAAAGGAATAGATCATCGTGACAAGTGTATTTTTATGTACGCGAACTTATATCACATGAGTTTTTTTTTTGCAATAAACTAATACAAAACAACTCTAAATCTAATTATTTAATGATTTTAAAAGAATCGGAATCGGTAATTGTATCGTAATCGGAGATTTAAAACATAATCGGTGATTGCATCGGAATCGGGAAAATTTTTGTAATCGTCACATCACTAATACATACTGTTTTATTTATATAGATAATAATATAAGTAGAAAATAAAAATAGTGATAAAAAAGAGGGAAATGATAGAAAAGGATATATGGAAATAAACAATACACAAAACATTCATTTATCCATTTTGTATGAAACAAATTATTTTAACATTGCATTGGTTTCTCCCAGAGACAGTCCAAAAGAATGCCTCCTATTTTTCTGTTTCGCTCGAATGAATCAGAGAGTATTGCAAACTCCATTGTTATAATGAATGAACGTATGAATTCATGGCTTGCAGGTTTCATCTCTCTGTTACACATATTGACGGTGTAAGACTCTAAGAGAGCAACTTTCGCCATGGACGTTCGTCAGAAGCAGTGATGCGTCATTTAATTTCTCCGTTCATCGATCAATATTCACCGACGCTTACGAAACCAATGCAGTTGATGACAGCACAGTAAAAGATGGGTTCGTCGATTTCAGTTGGCGACAAAGATGTGAGCGACAAAGCAGGTTCCGAGCATTTACGACCGACGCATCAAAAGAAGCTGGAAAAAGTGCAAACACTTGATCTTGTATTATATCTGCTGGCAATAAAAGGGAGATAAATACTAGTTTAATAGGAAGATAAAAACACACGCACCGAATGGAGGGAAAATAAACAGCACCAGATTGCAATTAAGGAAATCGTTGAGTATTCATATTACTGCCTCCGATGATCGGTGACCTTCAATGGGTCTAACGTTATTTATGGCTAGCCTCATTACATTCAGACATCTAAAACGGGGGAAAAAGAAATAACAGTTGCTAATTGATATCCACTCCTTCTAGAGTTTGTCTGCATGCATCTTATCCCGACCAAGGGCTGGAGGATAGTACAGGGAGGTCACAGGAAAAGCGGCTACGGCTGACGTGTTCCGGTTGCAGTGAGATTGGCTGCACGCAAGGACGAACCTTGAACTCTCAATTTTCAAAAGAAGTTGTCGAGGACGTACTCAGCGTCTTTGGCAGTCGAAAAAAAAGAAACAATGTTTTGATCTTAAGGAAATTGCCATATTAGAAGCCAGACAGCGAGCGGGGTTTTGTTGGCAAGGTTCCTATGATTTTGGTGATTTGTAAATACAATTTGAAAGTTAGTTTTCTTTCATTTTTTTGTCAACATTAATTATTATATAGAGCACTGTCGGGGGATGCCAAGTAACCTAAACGATTATTATTATGATTGCTATTGATCTTAGGAAAATATAATGTTTAGAAAATATATATTGAGAATGCTAGCGAAATATGTTAACTTGATAGAATAACATTTTATTCTGACAATTATGTTTTCACTTGGAAGAGAAATTTGGAAACAAGAGACCAGTTTGGAATGTGGCAATAATAACAAATGGAGTATGTGAAAACCGTCAAATTATGACGTAATAAATTAGAAAAATAGTTTTAAATATAGACGTGAAGTTTAATTTTGGGGTTGTGTGACGTGACTGTTCCAGGAAACGGTTAAGCTCCCCACTAGGCGAGGCTGAGGCTCCCGAAGTACTGGAGAAAGCCGGGCAGATATGACTCTTTTATTCTTTAATTATCATCGGTGTGCCCGGGTGACAGCGAAAACCCCTGCTGAGAGAAAAGATTAGGATTTTGATTTTCATTTTTTATGAAAATCAAAAAACGATGTCATTTTTTAAGTTTGTACTCCAAAACAGGTAATCAGTTCTGGAGAGGTGATGTTTATAATTCAAGTGCAGTGCGTCGATCTAAAGATCATGAGGATGACCCCATTGGGCCATGAGAACGTTTGCAGATCCACAATCTTGGGGAGTACCCTAGGGTGACATTGTTGGGTATGATTGGTCCAGGGAACAACCCCGGTTTCACCCCTTCCCTGAATATATTAATGAAGCGAACAGTCGAAAAACGATAGTTGACAGTGAGCGAGACAGTTGACGAGAGTTAGCGAGACAGTTGAGCTTGAGAGTTTGAGACACACGCCCCTCTATTCCGCGCCAACCTCACTGCTATATTGAAGAGAGAAGTGAAATCTACTTATAGACTCAGTAGAGTCGGACGTTATTGAACATTGTACTGTAAAGACAATTGTATATGATTATATATTTGTATATCATTTTTTCTGGAAATTAATCAGTAGACTAGAAGACTGAATTGATTTTGTATTGTGTGTGTGTGTGTGTGTGTGTGTGTGTGTGTGTGTGTGTGTGTGTGTGTGTGTGTGTGCATGAAATTGCATTTCTCCTAGCATACAATAGACCGGCGAGGAGACGGCATATCCTTCCTGACGCGAGAATCACCGACAAACACCGCGAATTAAAGACTAACTAGCGCGATCAACGAGGTTCTGTCGCACGAAGAAGTTAGGGTCACACTTTGGTGACCTGCAACCAGGATAGGGTCACAGTTGAACAGTCGAGTATCGATCTTTAACCGGAGGGGTTATGGAATGAGGTAATCCACTCGATACTCGTTGAGAGAGGGTAGATCGTAAAGAGATAAACACCGGTAAAAATTACAGAATTATATATGCTCCTATTTTTTTCGTGTAATGATATTTATATTAAAAACCTTTTTTTTTCTATTTATTTAGAAAGAAAATACGTCTTTGTTATATATGGGTCGTGGAATTGCATTCATCTGCAAAAGATTTAGCTAATTCGCATATTTATTTTAATTAATTCCCCGTTAGTTTTTCGGTTTTCTAATGGCATGATCATATTTTGTTCACTATTACGTGTAATTGCATTCATGCAGATATTCTACGTGGTTTATTCTTGCGTAATGCTTGCGTAAAAAGGTTGTAGTAAACACAAACCTATCTCTATATATATTTATGCATGTATATATATATATATATATATATATATATATATATATATTTATTTAAAAACATTTGCCGACCAAACTCCTCTGTAATTTTTGGGTCTACAGACATGAAACTTAATCTATAGGTAATTGAACCCATGCAAAATTTATATTTGGGTTTTAGCCAGGGAAAATCCGTAAAAGTGTGAAAATTTATTTTTAAATGGGATTTTTCAGGTGGATATGCATGCGTAACGTAATAATTATGGGTTCATGTTTAAATTTTTAGCCTCACATATCTTCATAACTCAGGCATTAATGTCAAAGGAAAAAGTGAATCGTAAGCTAAACGTTTTGGTTTCGATTCTCGGAATGACGCACGAGTCATTTTTTAAAAACTTTTTAAATCATTACTTTGTATTAGATCCAATATCTATCTATCTATCTATATATCTATAAAAACAGAGATGTGTGTGCCACAGACGATTTCTGATTGGTTAATCCAATAATCAGATCTCCTAAAGAACTATGATTCCTACGCTCTTAACTTTACCATAAAATATTATGGCTTTATTTATTGTCCATCTTGGAAGGGTTTAATTTTTTCATAACTTGTTATTTACAAATTAAAAAAATACGAAACTTACACAATCTAACAATCCAACCTACGACATCACGGCCGCCATTCTGGTGCTAGCCGCAGACACGTACACATGTCTTTTTTTTCGATTTTTTTAATTTAAATATTAAAGCAGGGTTATTTAAGCTATTTTTCACGTAACGTCCGTTTTTCTGTTTGTTTTTTTTTACTTCGCTTATTCTTAGGTTTTCATTAACACCCCACTCCCGACCGTACAAACACACACCCAAAAACATCCGGGTACCCACCGATTTTTTTAATTTTAATATGGAAACAGGCTTATTTAAGCCATTTTTCACGTGTTTCTTTTTTAATTATTTTGCAGATGTTTTAACGTTCGTTTTTCTGTTTTCTTTTTTGTTTTTGTTTTTTAGATTTTTACATTTAACATCGTTCCTTTGCCTTACGTTAGTTTTTTTTATGTTTTTTGCTTTGATTAACCCCCCCCGCTTTATTTTTCAGATAAGTTTTAACGTTCGTTTTTCTGTTTTCTTTTTTTACTTCGCTTATTCTTAGGTTTTCATTAACAAACACACACACACCTCCAAACACTTGGGCAACGCCGGGTACCCCCCCTCTAGTATAATAATAAATACGAAAATTGCATTAATCGAAATATCATATTTAAGAGTATTTTACGACTGGGCAATCTAAAACACCCTCCCACACACAAACAGGGACATAAAGAGACATTATATAGACCCGAACGTTTTGTTATGCATAGATATAATCCATTGAATAGTTTTTACTCGTTAATCTATATATCTATAAAAGTGAACGTGTCTGTCTGTCTGTCTGTCTGTCTGTCTGTGTACATTTCCCTACGCAATAACTCTGTCAATTTTTAGTCTATAGACTCGAAATTTGAAATACCGGGTACTGAGATTTGGGAAAATCGATGTGACGGGTGTCAGCCAGAAATTTGGCTGTTAAGGGGTCAAATTTCAACGATTTGACCTTTAAGAACTCTACCAAACTCCTCCGACAATTTTGGGTCTAAACACTTGAAATTTTAGATATAGGTTCCTTGAACTTGGATCTAACTTAATAAAGTGATTTGAGCCCGAAACTATAAATTTTAAGGGGTCATAATAGGGGTCAAATTAAAAAAATTTACTCTTTCTTTTTTTTTGCTCAGCATACACCTCAAAACACTCGGGCAACGCCGGGATGAAATGCTAGTTATTGATAAGATAGAAAAATATTCCGCTTTACAATTTTAAAATGTATTTAAAATAAAATCGCTTAAATCACAGCCAGTTAGAATACAAAAGAACCCCGGGATACGGCATTAATCAGTTCCGAGATTGCGATTGTAAGGTCAAACCGGCGTATGGTGGGGCCTAAGCAAAATTTTATACAGTACATATTAAAAGTTCGTAACAAAATACAGTACAGTATATGAGACACATTTATATAATCAAATAACATTATAAATAACACCGTAAGATGGGGCAAATACCGTATCCAGGGGCCGGAAATACACCGTATTCCACATCGCAACCTGAAAAGACGTATCCCAGGGCCACTTTATCCCGGAGTTGTACTGTAATCAAAATAAAAAAAATCACTATTTAAAAAGCACTGTTAATATTGGAATTAATTTTCGTTCGGGTAAAAATAATCTGCTTTAGAATTTTAAAATATATTTTTCAAAATGAAATCGACTAAAACAGAATTAGTTGAAATAAGTATAAAAAAAAATTAAAAATGCAATTGAAAATAATAGAAAATTCACTGTTTGAAAAGCACTGGTGACATTTAAATACAAAATTGAAATTTTAACGGTTCAAAAGACAAGACAGGTACAAGATTCATTAAAATAAAATTCATTTTATTGTTTATATATTTCATCTGCGATTCATTCTGTGGTTGGTTTTATCAATTCAAACGATCAAGACTTCAGCTTTTACTGATCCCGATGACGGATTGTACCCAGAGGCAGGTGACGAGATTTGAAGCGGAGGTCAATAGGTCAACTTCCGTAGACAAAGCGTAGTTTATCATGCTAACATATAAATCACGTTTTCAAACGAGAAGAAAACGGAGAGTTTCAATCAGTCTGGCTCTGAAAGTCGTGCAGACAGGACACAGATTAATAATGTAGAAATAATAGCGCGAAATTCAAAAAAGCAGTCACCTCCGACGGGATGCGAACCCGCAATCCCCGGCTTAGGAGGCCGGTGCCTTATCCATTGGGCCACGGAGGCTTCTCCATACCCTACTTTATTTTCTTTACTTAACCTAAAGTTAATGATTAGCGATCATTATCATTCCAAGTGGTTTAGTTGGCTTTTCAAACACGTTCATTGTTTTTACTTTCCTTCTTAGCGAAAATTTCTTCTTTTTTTTTTTACGAATACAATATACAGCTTTATTTCGCTCGTCTGTCTTTCGAGTTATCTTGTTGCAGCGGGTCGATAGGTGAGAAGGTGTCAATTAACCGTACAACTAACAAAGGCAAAATGATAACGGAAATAGCGAAGAATGGTGTTCTGAAGACGATGGAGACCGCGTTTTATTTACCGAGAAAACGAAAGCAGTAAATTTGTAACTAGTGGAGATTGTATAATCTCGATTAGTCTGAATGAGACGGGATCAGTCGCTGGAAACTGGTACCTGAATCTCAATGGACACTAGCACAGGTAGCTGGACGCCAGTGAGCTCTGGAACAGAACGTACAGGAGGCACTGGAATAGGTAGTTGGACGTCAGTGAGTTCTGGAACAGAGCAGCAACACATCAGTAGGAACTGCGCGACAATCTCTTCCAAGTTTTCAACTGTTTTTCTTTCTTTTCTACTATCGAACATGTTTTCCTAATATAATTTTTCTGGCTTTGAAATGCCTAACGTAACATAAATTTCTGTGCCATTTGGAAAACAACCATAAGACAGAGCGTTCTCCGCAAGTTTTACCAGAGTATTTTTTACGATATTTTTCACTTTTTTTTACGGCTTTTGGAATAAACACCCCAACCTCCCCATATAAAGAACAGCTTTACTAATTCCTCAGTTGTGAAAAAAATGGTTGGCAGGATTACTCCATGTTCAATGAGAAACCTTTTTTATCCTCTTCCAAATTGCTGTCTGCTACTCGGATTTTCAGCTCGTAATTGGCTCAGCTTTATGTTACGTGAGACAGCAACACAACCCAAGATGTTGACGTCATGTTCCGGAGAAAGCCGAGCGAACGCCGAGTTACGTCTGGATCAATATCTGCAATTTGTACTTGCTGCTAAGAGCACACTTTCCTGTCTTATCCGAGTACAAAACCAAATTCTAAATCTAATGGGCGATGCAATTCTCTCTTTCTTACTCTCTCCTACTCACGAGAGAGACACTGATAGTCTTTCTGTACTCTATCGCTATTTTCATGACAAGTACTCGACTGGGCTTCAATTTATGTTACTCTTGTAAGACATTCAACAAAACTCGTCAAGCTATAACCACTCTCAGTAATGTCCCTATCTCTCTCTCTCTCTTTACCTAAATATCAAATCTCTCTCTATCTTTCTCTCTCTACCTCCCTCTCTACGTATTTTATATATATATATATATATATATATATATATATATATATATATATATATATTAGTGATGGGACGATTTCAATATTTTTCCGATTCCGATACAATTACCTATTCCGGGCTAAATTCCCGATTCCGATAAAATTACCGATTCCGATGTTGATTCTTTATAAATCCGTAAATATTTAGCTATATAGTGGTTATTTTCGCCGATTTCTGTGAAAAAAAAAAAAAATTTTTAAACATATGGTAAATATGCAGATATTTCCCAAAACGTAAAATTAAACTTGTAGAGAACAATCTAAAGATTTTAGATTTATTGGTATTTTAAAACCAATAAATATTTATCATGTTATTATTATTACCAGCAATGGAAGATTTTACTTTAAATAAAATAAAATAAATAAAGACAGTTAAAAGAATCGTTTTGGCATCGGAAAATAGGCACCAAATTTTTTGATTCCGATACCCCCAAATTTGTCGATTTTTTCCGATTCCCGATTCTGATTTTGATTAATCGTTCCAACACTAATATATATATATATATATATATATATATATATATATATATATATATATATATATATATAAGAGCAAACAGTTAATAAAACATGTTAAAAAACACTTTGAAAAAGAGTTAAAAAGATATTTGATTTGAAAAGGAAACACTAAATAAGTGGATAGTCCTTAATCAGTGCAGTTTCGAAGAAATAAATTTCTTCTCATCAGAGGGTAGGATTTAGCAAAATGCACGATCGGATTTTGCTTGCAAAAGTATTTGATGAAACTGCAAGTTAGTCAAAGATCTTACTTGATAACAAAAAGTGAAGCAGAGGGAATATGGTGAAGAAAAAGGTGATTTCACGTGAATGGCTTGTCTTATTATAAGCTCTATCTATCTCCTATTTGGTTTCATCGAGTTTTTACTCAAATACTATTTTTTTTTTTTTACTTTTGAAATCACAACCCTATAATAATATATACGAAATTTGGCAAATTAAAATATCATATTTAAGCGTATTTTACGAATGGGCAAATCCGAGCCCCCCCTCCCTTCGATAGTTTTGTATAAATTATTTACTAGGACAGTTCAATAAGAACTTGTTTACGTTGGACTTGAAGACGACAATATTGTAGTCCGCTGGAAAGCAGACCAGCGGAACAAAGTTTCACAGGCGGGCAGTTCTAGTTAATAAGATTTGTTCATAGAATTCACGTTTAGGTTTAGGCATTGATAGACTGTGGGGGAATTTATTGATAGATGAGGGATTTTTGTGAAAGATTGGAGCTCAGTCGGACACTTACCATGAAAAAAGCGATAGAACAGAGACTGGCCCGCAAAGTCCCTTAAGTGTGGCGACAGAGATCTGAGTGATGAAGCGGGCGTCTGAATTTTTGGGATCGAAGCATCAAAACACGCTGGGAAAAATGCATAAGTTTAAATAATAGGAGATTTACTTTTGGAACGACACTCGTAATAACGTTATTATTTATCAGAAACTGATTCTGATTGTAAACCGTTTACTCCAGACTATTAGTCGGCTATTCTTCTTATTTGCTATTTTTTACTCAAACATTACAAAAATATGTTACGCACAGCTGGCATCGTATTCCTTCTATTTATAACATATTCTTAAACATTTGCTACTGAAACATACATATTATAGTATATGTTCGTCCGTCATGATATACTCCCAGACATTACGCTCTCCTTTTGTTTTTTTTTGGGGGGGGATGATTTTTTTTTTTTTTTTTTTTGGTTTTGGTGTTTTAAGGAAGTGGGCTTGTTTTTTCGGAAAAAAAAATAATACCTTCGTTTTTGTGTGGAGATAGAATAGTATATGTTATTAGACTAACCATCCCATGCATTACCTCCAAATTAGTAGAACGACAAAATGTTGCGAATTCAATGTGTGAAAAAACATTGTTGTGTTAAGAAGGGAAAATAAATAAATGAAGAGAAAAATATGTTTTAAAGGTTGTCAAATCAACTTGGAATGATAATGATTCGTTAATTATTGCCTCTGCCTTGAACAGGTGTCTTTGCTAAATAGTAAAGCTAAGTGCGAACTAAGTTGTGTAGCCTCCGTGGCCCAATGGATAAGGCATCGGCCTCCTAAGCCGGGGATTGCGGGTTCGAATCCCGTCGGAGGTGTACGTTTTACTACCAGGTCGCACGGCGTTGACATTTCATTTATATAGATTTCATAATTATTGCTAACGAGAAAGGGGTACCCTGCTTTGTCCGGTCGTAAAATACATTAAATATTCATCAGTTAGAATCGAAACTGAAGCATTTAACTTCCAGCCGCGTTTCCTATCATTTGATATATTACGAGAGAAATATTGAAAATTAAACCACCTTAATTCATGAATAAATTTGCGCGTGCGCACAAGTAACAGATATATGTCGACAAGTTAAATAAACAGTTTACATTTCAACGTGGCGTACGCGTTATTCATCTATCCAAACAAAAGTTTTACGCGTTATAAACCATGATAACTATTTCGTGATAATTTTATTGTAACCAGCAGTTTAAGAGTTTATCCGTTAAATACTTACACACGATCACATAGACACACCCACGTCCATCCATCCACTGTTTTCTATAAATATAAGCGAAAATGTGTGCATGAATGTATGTATGTATGCATGTATGTATGTATGTATGTGTGTGTTCGCTTTTTCTGTATGTCTACAAAAGGCTTTTTTCAGAGAAGCGGTCGCTCACCTAACAACTTTTTAAAACTTTTTATATCACATATAAATCGTAATATTTCACAGTTAACAACGAAGCTCGCCTGTCTATTTAATTTGCTCGATTTCTGGAAGATAAATATTCAACATTTGTCGCTCGTCGCATGTGGGTTAGTCTTTTTCCTATAACATCTTGGGGAAGAAAAAAAAGCGTTCAGCAATAAATGAAATACTATCCCGCAGTCAAACTTGACCTCATTAATTCATTAAAACGGGCACCTGCCAAATCCAAGTAATTAAATAAATTCAAACGCGTTTCCGGTAGCATCTCGCGGTGGGGCAATGGTTTTTATTTTCACACTTTAATTTACAACTTTGCCTCAACGGTTCGGGTTCGATCCTCATACTTACCTTTTTTTTAACCCCCTCGCCCCCAGAGTTTCCAAACACCCGGGCAACGCCGGGTACCCCTCGCTAGTATTTATATAAAAGAATATAGAGCCAATTCTCTATTGATTATTATATTGTACCTAATATATTGGAGTGACTAGCAGGACGCGTGGAAATTCTACGAAATGAGAACTATATTTAATCAACAATATAATTTGATAAAGTTGATAATTTTCTGGATAGCACTAAAATACGTTTTTAAGTACAGAAAGACCAGTAACAAGCAGCAAGGATGGAGTACTGTTACAACATTTGGACAGAACTTGCTCGGAGCGCCTATCCTGCCTTGACATAGTTCAAAACAGACTTCGTAATCCAGTAGACGATGACCCTTTCTCTTTTCTGCAACCTCTTTGCCACAGAACAGAGTTTGCCTCTGCTCTATCGCTATTTTCATGTTAAGTGTCCGTCTGAGCTCCAATCTGATTCGCTCGCCAATCTTTCACAAAAAACACTTGTCTAGCCAAAATCAGTAGCAATAAATTCCCCACTCTCTATCGATGCCTTAACCTGAACGTGGATTACATGAACAAATCTTCTTTCCTAGAACGTCGCTCTTGTGAAACTCTGTTTCGCTGGTCTGCTTCCCAGCTGACTACAATATTGTCGTCTTCAAATCCAATGTAAATAAGTTCTTATTGGACTATCCTCTTAAATAGACTAATACCAAATTTTCACCACAGACGATTACTACGCTACTATCCTAAAGGCTACAATACACACGTTAACCGTTATTCTCGAGTCGCCTCTGAACCTTGATATGTGGTAATCGCTTTATAAGAAAACAAATATGAGTTCATTAACATTTCTATGAAAATAGCATCCATTGTTTTCTAAATATAGAAATATATAGAACTGACACAAATAAGATAATTTTATAAGTACCGATAAATACTCAGAAAATAATATTGCGCTACATAGTTAAATAGGAATAATAAAGTCATGCTATAATAGGCAATGTGCGGCACAATCACGTTGACACACCGGTTTTCGCCAGATTACCGAAGTTGAGCAACGTTGAGCCTGGTCAGTACCAGCTGGGTGACCATTTGGGAAGGCTAGGCGCTGTATCTACCTTCTGGGAAGGTTAGGCGTGGGGTCAGCACCCTCATCCCGTAAAACTCCTCGCTACAAAAGTTGTAGATGGCCTATGCCCCCTCTAAGGGATCAAAAGGCTATGGATGGATAATAGACAATATTTAATTGGTTTCTTTAGTCCAATACATACTGGCAGACAATGTTTATTTTTGCCATGTTTTCTTTTGTTTTTTGTTTTTGTTTTTCGAACTTTCCTATTTATGTAACGTTTCGCTAATTACTTCCTTCACTGAAGAACAGCTACACGTCGAAATTACGACGAGTTCTTTTCTGACACCATGACAGCAATGATCATACACTATTATAATATATTATTCGAAAACGAGGCTACATCAAAGGGAAATCACTCTTCTTCAGTCTTCAGTCTTCAGTCTTCACCAGGGTTGCTAGATTGAACTTCTAAAGGCAAAAAAATTCGCGAATTTTCCCTTTAAAAGTTTTATTAGTTTTTTTGTTTTTTTTTCAGAGCGTAACTACGGACTAACCAAGGAAAGAACAAGCAGAATATTATATAGATGATTTTTATGTAAACCTTCATAGATGTTGCAAGTAATCAATTATTTTCCAAATCACATTCTTAGATCATTCGTAGACATTTATGCAGACAACATCACAATCTATGGCAACACTTCAAAGCGCAGCAATGGCCAAGATCTTTCTGATTCTCTCTCTTCTGATTTTGAGAACATATAGAAATAGGGGGAAAGGTGGCTGGTTAATTTTAATGCATCGAAAACCAAGCTTCCCTTCGTTCATCATAATCGCCCTGACACCTATCACGCCCCAACTGAAATGAATGGCTCCCGTCTCGGGGAAGTTCTGGGAATTAACTTTTGGACAAGTTTCTGGGAATGACCTTCACTCCTGATCTGAAATGGAACACATGCATCTCCCAAGATCGCTGGAAAAATAGTTAGATCACTCTACCGCTCCAGTAGGTATTGCACTGCCGATGCGGTCCTATATCTGTATAAGAGCCAGGTACGCCCTAAAATGGAGTCCTGCTGTCACATCTAGGTAGAAGCTGGTCGACACGGCCTAGCCAGCCTTGATAGAGTTCCAAACCGGTTTCGTAATCTAGTAGGCGATGCCCTTTTTTCTTCCCTGCAATCTCTTTCCCACAGAAGAGACGTTGCGAGACTGTCTTTTCTCTATCGCTATTTTCATGGCAAGTCGACTGAACTCTAATCTATGCCCCCCTTATCAAACTTTCACGTAAACACTCGACTAGCAATAATCACTCTATACGATTCTCCCCACGCTTTATCTGTGCCTAAATCTAAACTCAGATTCCATGAAGGAAGTTTCTTTCCCAGAACGGCCTTCCTAATGAACACTGTTCCATTGAACTGCTTCCCGGTTGAATACAACATGGCAACCTTCAAATCCAATGTAAACAAGTTCTGGATCCGTCCTCAAAAATAATCGAATTCTACCTAATTTACACCATTAACGATGACTACTCTCCCACGTTACATTCATTAACCCTTATCCTTGAGTGGCCTTCGGGCCTGGATATAGGTGACTGTCAAGAAACAAAAAGCTCATTGATGTCATGTTTGACGGTACGTCTTAACCAATTATATTTCAATGTATAAAAACTATATTTCGAATAATTCCATTCGCACTTTAAGTGAGAAGTAAAATGTTATCGCCCAATTTGTCAGTGTAATTTGTCAGTGTAATCAGTTAATTGAATTATATTAGCTGTCTGTTTGTTTGTTTGTTTGTCTGTCTATCGGTCTGTTTGTTTGTTTGTTTGTTTGTCTATCTGTCTGTCTGTCTGTTTGTTTGTTTGTCTGTCTGTCTATCTGTCTGTCTATCTGAGTGTCTGTATGTCTGTTTGTTAGTTTGTTTGTTTGTTTGTAAACGACTTCTCAATTATTTTCAGGTCACCCAGGGTCAAATGCTTTTTTTTTATTTTATTTTTATTTTATTTTGTATTTTTGAATCCAACACGTTTAACAATGTTTTCCTTTTTTATTTGTGTGCCGTTCTAGATCACCCCTAGACAAGACATAAGACCTGTTCGCATCTTTCTGATATTTTGGCTGTTTCCCATCCATGGGTAGATGGAAATCCTCAGTTGCGATGAAGTCAGTACATCGAGAAAAAGGGGGGGGGGTCTGTTAAAAAAAAACGATTAAAGGACAACCTTCTAATGATGACGTCACAAACAAAACACCCATTTCCAATCTGTCATCAGCCAACACAGACATATTAATTGGAAAGTGTTTCTTCAATATGATACAGTTGTTCTTTTTCAAACAGTTATACCTAGTATTTATCTTTGCTATCAAAGTCTAATTTACTGTTATTTTTATGTAAACTTCCAGAGATGTCTTAAGTTCATTGACGTCATCTCTGACGTCATGGGTAAACTAATTATATTTCCCTATACAAAAATTAAACTTCTTTCTTAGAATAAATCTGTTCGCACTTTATTTTAATTAAGCAGTATAATTGTTATCGTTCAATTCAGCAGTATAATTTAATTGCTTACTTCGAGTTAGCTGTTTGTATTTCGAATCAGACATTTTAAATAATGCTTTTTTTTTCTCTGTGAAGGATGTGACTATACATAATTTATGAGTGATTTTTGTGGCTTTCGGCATTTATTTTGATTCATTTTTTATAGCGCGGTTTAAGGTTATCCTTTCGCAAGCTCTAGAATCTTTTAGCCTGCCTTTCATATTTTGCAAGGTTGCCATGCAAGTGTAACATAACGCAGTTGGCTATATCAAAATACAGAGTAGTGAGCGAAATGAGGTCACGGTAAGGAAAAAGAAGACTATAAAAAAGGGAAAGAGCACGTTCGGGAAGACAACCACGTTAGAGATGTCGATGACGTTCGAGAGCATATTCTATAAGACGATCACGTTAGAAAGGTGGGTGACGTGATGAAAAGACACGCGCAGCGGAGGAATAAGGAAATAAATGTCACTCGTACATAGAGGAAAAGCGAGTTGAAGTTCTTTCCTATTCTTTGTCTACTTTGCGAATGAGGATACCACGTGTTGGTTACCGTTACTGAAGATAACTTCCTTACAGTGACGTCATTTCGCATTTCGTATGCATTTGTATACGCGCTCAATACATTCTAGCCAGCCTCTTTTGGTGCGTCCATCGTAAATATCAGTCACTCACATCTCTGTCCCCACTCTGAAATCGACGAACCCATGTCTAAACTGTGCCGACACTAACTGTTTCGTAAACGTTAAACAGGTGCCGGTGAATGTTTATCGTTACAATTTTTTTCTGTTGGGATGAATTCAATGAAGCATCTCTGCTTTTGACGGATGTCCGTTAAAGGGGTTGCTTTCTCAGAATTTCAGACCGGTATTGATCTGCAACAAAGAGATGGAACTTTCAGGTTATGAATGCATAAGTTCAGTCATCATAACAATATAGTTTGTAATCCCCTCCGCTTTATTCTGAGCAGTATAAAAAATAGGAGTAGATAGAGTTCGTCGGGCGTGTTGGAGGCAATATATCGGAAACAAAGCTTTCTGTTGAAAAACTAAACGACCATAAAAGGTGATTTTCTTATGATTGTATAAGAAACAAAACATTCGCCTCCAATTTTTTTTTCATCAGCACAGAAGTAATAAGGCTAAAAAACTGTCAAGAGTATCCTCATGTCCGTGCACAATCTAGTAGTATTATCGGGTTAGCGAAAAGTAAAGATGTAAAGTTCTTGGAAAGAAACTATGCTCATGTAAGTTACCTCTGGTTTTAGATACACACAGGTAGAAAGGAACGTTCTTTGCAATGGTTGTAAGTAGACGAGTTCTAACCGTGAATGGAGAGGGGAACTCCAGAACACCCCGGTACTTGTTCCATTTTCCCTTCATGTCAATACACAATCTGATCAAACCAAAGATAACGAAAAATAAAAATGAGCTTCTTTGATAAGTTTAAACTATTATTTCGGGCCATTGCTTTTTTTAAGAGAGTTTATTAATTTTTTTTTTTTAAGAGAGTTTATTAAATGTTTTTTAAAGAGGGTTTATCAAATGTTTTTTAAAGAGGGTTTATCAAATGTTTTTTAAAGAGGGTTTATCAAATGTTTTTTAAAGAGAGTTTATTAATGTTTTTTAAAGAGAGTTTATTAATGTTTTTTAAAGAGAGTTTATTAATGTTTTTTAAAGAGAATTTATTAATGTTTTTTAAAGAGGGTTTATCAAATGTTTTTCTTGGTAGAATGTTTAATTGCTTTATTAGTATTATTATTTTTTTTTTCAAATCGAATATTTTTGTAGAAATCGGTTTCTTTATAAAGTCTATTATTTGGAGAAAAAAATGCGATATTTACATATAATATTCCAAAATTTGTGGTTTCGTAATACTATTAGCGTTCCAAAAATAATGATTCCTATTTTTATTCCAACTGAATAGATCAGAAGAATCGCCGATTAATATGATGACTAAACTTGTGCATTCATTACCTGGGATTTGAATCTGTTTGTTGCAGATATTGACGGTGTGAAACTCTAAGACAGCAACCTCTGTCGTGGACGTGTGTCAAAAGCAGAGAGGCGTCAATGAATTTCTCGCAAAAGTGCATTGAAAATGGTGGTTGTTATGTGGAAAATTAAATTCTGGAGCTTAAAAGGTCACTCGTTTTCATGGCACCACTCCCACGTTCATAGCTCTTCAACTTTTTGATTTAAAAGTAGGGGCGATTTCTTTAGATAATATCACTTTTGCAAGGACCAGTGGCGCAGTGGTTAGAGTACTGGGAAAAATTAATTGTAAAAGTGATATTCTCCTGAAGTTTGAAGGTTCAATCCTCAGTGTGAGCAACTGAAAAAGTACATTTGTGAATTATTTAAGACCTCTATTCAGTCATGGCTAACGGAAGAAGAACACGCTATCCCCATAAAGTAAATAAATGTTTCCGCTCGAAATTCCGTCCAAATTGCCGAGTTCGACACCTGAAGAAGGTAGAACATCAGTCTGATGAATAATAATACAAAAAACAGTCCTCTACGAAACCAAACTAAACACCATAAATAAATAACTTAAAGATAGAAAGATAGAAAGAGCAAAAAAAAAAAAAAACGTTAACCAAACTTACCGGATACGTCAATAAATAATAAAAATAAATGTGATACGCTGAAAAACAAAACAACTAAACTAATCATTAGAAAAAATATTAAAGCACACAGAAAAAAAACTTTACTAAAGTGACTGGATTCGGCATTAAATAACCTGGAAAGGGTTAATATGTCGTAACACAAAACAGCTAAACCAAATATTATTTTGTACGTATTTCTTGTCAAAGCTTGTGTTATAATTATAATATACTAAAACAAAATCAATCTCGCCATCTGTCTATTATTTGTTTGAATATAATATAAAACTGTCCATCTCCGAAGGAATCGAACCAACAAACCCCGGCTTAGGGGCAGGTGCCTTCTCCATTTAGCCAGGTAGGCCAGCTACAAAATTCCATTCGTTTTATATTTAGTACTAGCAGAGGGTATCCGGCGTTGCCCGAGTGTTTGTGTCGGGGCGGGGGTAAAAAAAAAGGTTTTTCGTAGGTAAGTATGAAGGATCGAACCCGAACCCTTGAATCGAAGTTGGAAATTAAAGTGTGAAAAAAAGCGTGGGACGTTAACCACTGGGCCACCACGAAATAGTATCGGAGACATGTTTGAATTTATTTAAGTATTAAAACTTGGAAGCTGCCCGTACTTAACGAAGTCAACTTTGACTGTGTGGCAGTATTTTATTTACTGTGGGGCAGGATTTTTTTTTTTTTGTTTTCCAAAGATGTTGTGGGGAAAACCAGCACCCCATAAAAAGAGGATTGTCCAAATCGAATAGCAATTGTCTGATATAAAGAGAAACTCCACATTGATAAAAGCTGGTTGCTTTCGGACGTTTCCAGCGATCACAACCGGAACTCTGCCGCCAGAATTAGTTTCGCTTTTATTATACGAAAAAGCTTAATGCACACGCTGTGATCGAAAAATGTTGAATATTTATTTTTTCAAAGTCGAGCAAATTAAGTAGACAGGCGACCCCCGTTGTTAACTCGTAGATATTATCATTTAGACTTGATATAAAAAGTTTTAAGAAGTGGGTCGACCGATCGCTTCTCGGAAAAAAGCCTTTCTCGGACATGCACAAAAAGCAAATATACATACACACATTTTCGCTTTTATATTTATAGATTTAGCAAATTTCAAAAACTAGTCAATAATTATGTAATCATATACATTCCAAGTTATGTTGTCAAATTTTGAAATGTTTTCTTTGTTCTTTGTTTGTTTGTTTTTTTTTTTGGTTTTTTTTTGGGGGGGGGTTACAGAACGTTTTTCACAGGTCAAATTTGCAGCTTTTTGTCGTTCTACTAGCTTTGGGAGTAATGCATGGGATGGTAAGTCTAATGAGAATCGAATATATACTATTTACACTAACGTAAAAATGAAGGGTGTAATGCCTAGGAGTATGATATTGGGCCCATAGAACATATATAAGTAAACAAAAGGAGGGTGTTATGGATGGGGGAATTATATCATGACGAACGAAGCTATACCATGAAAATTTTCGGGGGCAAACGTTTTAGAGTACGTCATAAATAGGGATATGGCAAGGGCTATGACAAGGGCTATGACAAGAGAATATTCTTTTCATTATTCGGTCCTGGATATGAGCTTAAACTATATCCGATGGTGAGGCCCTAACTTGCGAGCTTTGGTGAGTGTGGAACCACCCTTTAATTGGCATTGCTCCTAAGTTCACTCTGACCCGGAGTGGTAGTACCTGTTAGGGTCTCAACTATGGGTTAAATAGAAACCGGCTAAAAAGACATATATACTCTATTAAAAAATTGTTCTTCAAAATCATTGGATTCGGCGTTAAATAACCTGAAAAGGGTTGATATGCCGTAAAACAAAAACAAACAAACACTTTTCATTATTTTGACTTTCGAATATATATCAGTTAATATCATGTGTTTTTAGATAGAGTGATGTAGTTCTCGATTGATTAACTGTGTATTATTGTCTCGGATAAATACTCGAGAGTACAATGAAAAGAATTTTGTCTTGTCATAGCCCTACTTCCAAATGTGACAAACGCTAAGCGTACCATAGTTTTGCAACGTTTGATCAAATGTAGAAGATAAGAAGAATAACCGACTACTAGTCCGGAGTAAACAATTTTCCCAATCTATTTGTTTGAATATAAAAAAATAACTATCCACCTCCGACGGGATTCGAACCCGCAATCCCCGGCTTAGGAGGCCGGTGCCTTATCCATTGGGCCACGGAGGCTACATGATTCAGGTCGCTTTTACCTTTAGTATTTAGTGAAGTCTCCGAGTCAATAATTAAAGATTCATTATCATTCCAAGTTGCTTAGCTAACTATTTGAAACTGTGTTTTTGTTTTTTGGAGGGAGGGGTTCTTATTTACACAACGTATATTAAAATATACAATTCACATACTTTTTCGGTTGGAGATAATGCATGGGATGGTTAGTTGGTTGGTTGGTTGGTCATTTTTGTTTTACGGCATATCAACCCTTTCCGGGTTATTTAATGCCGAATCCAAAGCTTTTGAAGAAAATTTTTTTAATAGAATATGTTTGTTGTTTTCAAGTCGGTTTCTATTTAACCCATAGTTGGGACCCTAACAGGTACTACCACTCCGGGTCAGAGTGGACCTGGGAGCAATGGCATTTAAAGGGTGGCTCCACACTCCCCAAAGCCCGCAAGCAGGGGCCTCACCACTGGATATAGTTTAAGATCATATCCAGGACCCATGGGATGGTTAGTTTTATTAAAACGGGAGGACATAATGGCTGGGAGTATGATAGTATGCCCACAGAATATATATTAGATTAATCCTCCCATCTTAAAAACACAATACCCCCCAAAAAGGAGGGCGTACTGCCTGGGGGAATTATATCATGACAAACAAAGATATACTATATTTTTTTCGGACGAAAACGTTTAAGAATATGTCATAAAACAGAACGAATTTGATAAACTCTGAACGTGTGATATTTTTATAACATTAGAGAGAAAGTAGCAGGCAAGAAAAATAGCCGACTAGTATTCTGGAGTAATTGGTTTACAGTCAAATACAATTCCTGATAAATAATAAAGTTACTGCGAGGGTCGTTCCAAACGTAAAGTCTCCTATGTTTATTTTACTCAAAAACCAAAACATTGAAGCGCTACGAAGATGGAAGAAGTACCATTAAAATGAGCGACTTTCTATGCTCCAGAATTTATTTTTCTACATGGCCACTACTAAGTTCTACTACGTTCGTGCTATCTTAGAAAAACACTTTTGAAGTTTTAACAAAAAAAAAAAAAAAAAAAATGTCTCCATTTACACTGAACATCTACAGAATGCCAACATCAATATATTACATATGAATGTGTTCCCTGTGGAATTTTCACGGGTCCTGTTAGTTCAAATTATGAATTAATGCACCAAAATCTTGCGTGTGAAAAAATTCCAAAGTTCCTTATGATTTTATACGCATTAAATCCAAAAATAATCTCCAATCTTTTTACATCTGATTAAAAGTGATAACTTTCGATTTGGGTCGACGGTCTAAATATTTAGTACCTCTTCTCTTGCTAAAGCTTGTGTTAGTTATACAGGATTACAAAAAAAAAACAAAAGCTAAATGGAGGCCATCTAGAACATATTCTGTAGAACGGAGAAAAAAAAAGGGCAAAGACCCTAGTGTTTTGATGTGATGTTTTGAATATAATAAACTAGTTATGACCAAAGTTTCATTTCATTCGGACAAAACACTAAGAAACGGGGCCTAATTAGAGTTGGGACCCGTTTTTCTTTGGGTCACCCTGTAATTATGATATGCAAAAAATAAAAATCAAACTCATTTTCTAGCCCTGTCGGTGGGGCATTAGAATACGCCGACTTCCCCCCTGCAGAGGGTAAAAGTCCCTCAATGAGGGTCTTGGATATGACCTTAAACTATATCCAGTGGTGAGGCCCCAGCTTTTGGGCTGTGGGGAGTGTGGAGCCACCCTTTAATTACCATTGCTCCCAGGTTCACTCTGACCCGGGGTGGTAGTACCTGTTAGGGTCCCAACTGTGGGTCAAATTGAAACCGATGTTAAAACAACAAATACATTCTATTAAAAAAAAAAATTCTTCAAAATCTTTGGATTCGGCATTAAATAACTAGGAAAGGGTTAATATGCCGTAAAGCAAAAACACCCAAACTCATTTTCACAAATACAACTAACGGTTAACCACATCCGACAGAGTCGAACCCACAAGCCCCGGCTTAGAAGGCTGTGCCTTATCCATTGGGCCACGGAGGCTTCATGGTTAACGTAGCATTTACCTTTAGCAAAGACTTTAATTTAAAGTAAGAATCAATAATTAAAGAATCATTATCATTCCAAGTTGATTTGCCAACGTTTGAAATCTTTTCTTTCTTTATGTTTTCTTGTTTACAAGATGTTTATTAAAAGTTCAAATTTGCAGCTTTTGTCGTTCTTGGAAATTATGCTCTAAATTAAGAGTCCATGAGAACAGAAAAAATACTATACCATTCTCGCATAAAAAGATCTAATAATATTGTATGATCACCACAGAACAGATATTACGCTATCTCCACCACAAAATGAGAATGTAATGTCTGAAAAAATGATATTACGAACGAATATATACTAAAATTTGCGTCTTCTTAGTGTATTATTATTATTATTATTATTATTATTATTCTATTTTCTAAAGAAAAGAAAAGGAATCATTAAATATTTCACAAAGCAATATACATTTTTTATAATATTAAAAACAAATTGAAAACCATGAGACAACAACGTTTTGTAAATTATTTGTTTGAAAATAATGAGTGATTTTCACCTGCGACGGGAGTCGAACACGCAATCCCCGGCTTAGGAGGCCGGTGCCTTATTCATTGGGCCACGGAGGTTATACAGTACAACCAGATCTTTATCTTTAGTATTTAGCAAATGCCCTTATTTAAGTTAGAGTCGATAATTAAAGAATCGTTATCATTCCAAGTTGCTTTTCTAACCACTCAAAGATTTTCTTTCTTTTTTTATTTTCGTCCTTTTTCATTCTTTTTTTTTCCGTTTTTATTCCTTTTCTTTTTTTTACATAATTTTTATTCACTGATAAGATTTCCAGGTTTTTGTCGATCTCGCTAGCTTGGAGGTAATGAACAGCTACTACACTATCCTCACGTAAAAAGGTATAATAATATAGTATCATCATCACAGGACAGATACAACGCTAACCACAAAAGAAGAACGTAATGCCTGAAGAGGCATATACTAAAATTTACGTCGTCCAGGTACAAATATGTAATAATATTATTACCAAAGTCTTGCGCGTGAAAAGTTTTCCAAAGTTTCTTATGATTTTATACAAAAATAACTGACATCCCTTTTACATCTTATTAGGATAATTTTCGCCTTTGGTCGGCGGCTTAATTATTTAGTACGTCCTCTCTTGTAAAAGGGTTGGTTATAATTAGGATATTTAAAAGAGTTTTTTTCGTTGATTTTGTTTTACGGCATATCAACTCTTTTTAGGTCATTTAATGCCGAATCCAGTGATTTTTAATAGAATATATTTGTTTTTTTTTTGTGTGTGTGTGTGTGTTTTCAAGTCAGTTTCTATTTAACCCGTATTTGGGACCCTACAAATACTAATACTCCGGGTTAGAGTGGACCTGGGAGCAATGACAATTAAGGTGTGGTTCCATACTTCCCAAATCCTGGGGCATGAAAATCGGATATAGTTTAAGGTCATATCAAGGACGTATTCTAAAAGAATCAATCTCATTTTCACAGTCTATTTGGTTGAATATGATAGAGAAAATATCCACCTCCGACGGGAGTCGAACCCACAATCACCGGCTTAGGAGGCCGGTGCCTTATCCATTGGGCCACGGAGGCTACACGGTACACTCTGCTTTTATCTTTTGTGTTTACCAAAGACTCTTAATTTAGTTAGAGTCACTAATTAAAGAATCGTTATCATTCCAAGTTGCTTTTACAACGTTTGAAACATTTTCTTTCTTTATTTTTTCTTATTTAACGGTTCGGATTTGTAGCTTTTTGTCGTTCTTACTAGCTTGGAAATAATGCTCTAAATTAAGAGCTTATGAGAACAGCACAAATACTATACTATTCTCGTTGAAAAAGGTCTAATAATACAGTACCATAATTACAGAAGAGATACTACGCGATGTCCACCACAAAATAAGAAGATAATGTCTGAAAAAATGATATTATTACGAACAAATATATACTAAAATTTATGTCTGCCCGGTGCAAGTATGTAATGGTGGTATTATTATTATCATTATTATTATATTTTCTCCAAAAAAAAATACGGAATAATTAAATCATAAAGTAATCTATATTTTTATAATACTAAAAACAAATTGAAAACAATGAGACGACAACATTTTATCAATTATTTGTTTTGAAATAAAATATTTCCCACCTCCGACGGGAGTCGAACCCGCAATCCCCGGCTTAGGAGGCCGGTGCCGTATCCATTGGGCCACGGAGGCTACACGATGCACCTCTGCTTTACCTTAGCCAAGCCTCTTATTAAAATTAGAGTCGCTAATTAAAGAATCGTTATCATTCCAAGTTGCTTTGCCAACCTTTCGAAGATTTTCTTTATTTTTTTCTTTTTCTTTTCCTTTTTTTTTTTACACAGCGTTTATTCACAGATCAGATTTGCAGCTTTTTTGTCGTTCTTGCTAGTTTGGAGGAAATGTTGTTTTTTTTTATTACATTTTCACCCCAAACAAGACACATTGCCACTTTGGTGTAGGGAGCTACTATCAGAAGCAGCATCTACTGGTGCACTATGTTGGAATTTGGGCAACAATATGTCGGTTCACGTTACACTTGAACTTCTGCATGTCAGTACAGTTGGAGAAGCAGGGACCTGGAATGGAATTCCAGAGTCTAGCGGTTCTGGGGAAGAAACTACTGGAGTAGAAAGATCTTTTACATCTAGGGATCTCTACTGTGTGGGGGTAATGTTCTTAATAATGATTTCATGAGAACAGCTACTACACTATCATTACGTAAAAAGGTCCAATAATATAGTATCATCATCACAGAATAGATACTAGACTAACCCCACAACAAAAGGAGAATGTAATGCACATAACTAAAATTTGTGTCATCCAGGTGCAAATATGTAATAGTATTATTAACAAAACTAAAATAATCTTATATCAGTTAACAAACCCATCTTATAATATCATACTTATAGCAAGTTACCTTTATTTGTAGCATTGATAATATCTCGTATGACATAAAAAACGATAAATGTTTGCACGATGAATAAACGGCTAAAAATTATTGAGAAAGTCATTCTTAACATGGGAAGATGGGGGGGGGGTCAAGTTTGTTAACTATTATGTACATTCATTTAACAATTTAAATAAATAAATATAAAAATGACTGAATTATTTATTTAAACTAACAAAAATATGTTTGCTTTTGTCGTATATTTTTTCTAGGATATCTGACGCTCGGATATATATTTTTCTGCCGCGAATTGAAGAAGGGAATATTAGCCCGGGTGGTGAATGAAAACAAAGCAGATATTACCTTATTCTTTTATAAAAAAAAAAAAAATGCACGACGTAAAGCTTGCGACGATGCTATCAGGACAAAACTATATGTACTACGCCATTCCGCCCCCCCCCAAAAGAGGAGAACATAATTTCTGGGAGGTTGGTATTAATGGCTCAAAAAAAATACATTACCCCCCACCCCCCAAAAAAAGACAAATGGAACTGAAATAATGCCGGTACTAAATTATTATTATCAGTCGAAACAATAATATAATTTTATTTTTAGACAAACAGATACCCAATCCCCATTACCAATAAAAATTATAGTAGACTTATTTAGATTCTTCGGACTACTGTTTTCAACATGAATGTTCTTTTCAAAACGCCTCCAATCGATATAACCTCCGACCTTTTTCATGTGTACCTTGGCGAACTCGAAAATCTTTCTCTCGTTCTATGGAATATTTCCGTCAGACTCCGGAATCTTTCTGTAAAACTCTGGAATCTTTCTGTAGAGTTCGGGAATCTGAACGGTATTTTAGGCCTTTTATTTAACCCACAGGGGTTGCATATATTCGTTCCCTCAACCATGACTGGGTGGAAGTTCGCAGTAATTCGCAATTGTATTTTTTTAGTTTCCCTCACGCTAAAGATGGAACTTTCAACCTCAAGAAGAGTATTACTTACAACTCAATTTTATCAAGTACTCTATCCACTACGCCACGGGTTCTTATTGGACTATTAGTTTTGGCTTTAGAAAATCGAATTCTAAACTTTCATAAGTAATCGATTCAAAATAAATTACTTTAATAATATGACGATTATTTAATTAGGAAATCTTTTTTTCTGTATACAGATGTGTCTATCAATTATCATAGCCATAAAAGTATGTAATAAATGTACTATTACTTTTAAAAGTGCATAGAAGTCCATTGGTGTCGTGTGTGTAAATACAACAACCGGAAGCGAGCGGAGACAAAAGTTCACTCTAAAAAAAGAAAAACTCGCAAGCACCTACATTTCACATGGCTCCCCAAAATAAGCAATATTTATTTTCCAAGTCTGAAACGAAAGGTAACGCCTATCACATTTTTTTTCTTTTTTTCTTTTTTTTTCTGATGGGGACTCCTCTGGTCTCAAGTTCATATAGCACAATTAATTTGTGTATAGAGAGTTCCAAAATCATGGACATGAGGTTTAGTAAAAACAGGTGCTTGTCAAGGGATGGCCGTTGCTTTATTCCCGAGCACTGTGGTTCGTCGCATGCTTTATCTCGTAGACTAAGAGGATCGTGTGGTTGAGGTGCTGGTTAATAATCTGGCAACGACTCTCGTCTGACACCATCTACTCTATGGCTCTTTACACTTCTATTGCTATGGATAGAGTCTACAAATGATGCTTCTTGATGATGTCTTAATGAAGGCGATTGAAAAGATGCTTCAAGCTCTGCTTCACTTGGACATTTGTT
The DNA here is from genome assembly GCF_053919585.1 of Euprymna scolopes. Taxonomy (NCBI): domain Eukaryota; kingdom Metazoa; phylum Mollusca; class Cephalopoda; order Sepiida; family Sepiolidae; genus Euprymna; species Euprymna scolopes. The sequence goes on along the minus strand of NC_136515.1, from coordinate 69,743,197 downwards.
TGCGATTGTTCAAGAGTTCTTTGTCGCCTGGAGATGAGCTACGTTCGTCGATATGAACATCATATTTATTGTCAGTCTTGTACAGATTCGGTCGATGAGGTGTATCGGCTGCCTGTTTTCACATCCACCGCTTCTGACTTTCTACAGCAATATTGAGAATTAACTTGACCCCTACCATCTCCTCAAATCTTCTAAATCTCCTTGGTGGGTACCTTCTAGTCTGAATCTAAATTGTGTTCATAAGATGCTGATTTGCTCTTTCTCTAGTTGCTTTCTCATGCTCTGGATCTGATTGATTTGACTGTGATCGATCCCTCCGTTCAGTCTCGAAAGACAAAGGATACCCTCTATAGGAGCAGCTTCACGTGTAATTGAGAGGCAAGGGTTACGCAATCACCAAACCATACCTCTCCGGGATCGGCACTGTTTGAGTCCAGTGACAAGGAGAAATCCAAGACGACTGGAAAGGGGATAGCAAATACAGCACCTGAAAGTCCCAAATGGTCACCCATTTAGTATTGATCAGGTTCAACGTTGCTTAACTTTGGTGATCAAGTGGAAATCGGTGTATCAATGTGATTATTATTGTGATACACGGTCATATTTATCACGCTCATATTGGTCTCGATTAATCCGATTACGTTGTTACAGGAAAAGGGGACATCCCCTTTTCCTATAACTAAGAAGAACATTAGATAAGTGGAAAATTAGATTAAGAAAAGCCGAGACTCGAACTTTGTAAGCAAGGTTCAGAAATAGATTCAGAAATTGGAATGTTAGAATTTAGCTATTGTTTTTTGGAAATAGGTATTGTTTGTTTTGTAAAAAGAAATTTAATGGTTCGTTCTTTTATGAAAACTGAATTTAAAATGTCAGCTTAAAAGGAATTAACAATACAAATAAAAATATATTGTAAAACATATGTTAGGTTGAAAAAATAGGTTAGTTTAGAATTCTTTGTTTGCGGAAGTGTGTTTGGAGAACGTGTGCTGGGCCATGTGACTTGGTCACATTTGGAACCACACATCTGATGTCATAGCAAAAAGGGAATTCTCAATAATAGGAGCTAGGATTAGCAGAGTCGAAGAATCGAGTTGGGCAGTTAAGTTCGAACAGTCAGCAGAGTCGGTTGGAAAGAGCTGACATGATCAAAGGAGGGTCCCTTTAGAAGCGAAGGGAAAACATTTAACCATTTAGAAATAAATGTGAATTCCTGACGTCATTACGATCATTTCGACCGGTCAAATGAAATAAAGAACATCATCGATTTTTGTAACTGTTGTCTTCGTGTCGTCATTCAACAATTGAAGGTAATGTGCTAATCATCTTAATATGAACTTAGTATAATCCCTTCCAAATAATGTGTCCTCGCCTGATGTAAAAGAACTGATCACCCTCTCTCCTATCTAATATGTGTTATAAGAATCCACAGAACTGTATAAATGTCTCTCCCCCTCATCATAGTTCTCGTATGCCCCAGCCGTCTCTCTTCAATATGAATGTTCCCATCATATCTCTTTTAATATGAACTCAGCATCATTCCTCCAATATGTACCCCTATACAACAACGTGAGCTGTCAAAGTAAACCTGTTCATCTAGCTCTTCTCCCGTCTGTTTTGCCACCTAACCCGAGCCGTTCCTGTAGCATATTATAAGATCTTGATGTTCAGTGTTCCACTCTAAAAAACTATACCGGCCGAAACGCAAACATTTTTATTCACAACGTTTTTATCTATATATTAATTTGCTTGTACCTACGGTGTCACGTCATCATCATCGCAAACATTAATTAATGAAATGCGTCATCATCATCGCAAACATAAATTAATGTGAATTATCTCCCTTTATTGTTCAATCTTTATCAGTTTAAATATAGTATAGTATTTTACTTACATTTTTAACGATGTCTTCTGGAACGCTTATGTTTTTTTATTCATTAATAAATATTTACTTTTGAGTGAGCCTTACATAAAAAAAAATATGTTTAGAAATAAATGTTACAAAAGTCAAGAATAAATCACCAGTCACCATTGGCAAATACACTGAGTAACACAGAGTCAAAACATATTTTACGTCTTGTTCTGTTTTGTTTTTGTTTTACGGCATATCAATCCTTTTTCGTGTTATTTAATGCTGAATCGAGTAATTTTGTAACATTTATACAGCTTCACGTCGTTATAGTTATTACTTATTTTTTGTTCGTTTTATTTTGCTTCTTTTACAGGCAGTCATCATCTTCTAATGCCCACCGAAGGGCATACATATTTAAATACTATAAAAAATGACCACAACAATTTTTTTAAATATTTGTTTCATTACTTACGATTAAATTTATTTAAATAGATATTTGGGTTTGTATTACTGTACACATAGATTCGAAAAAGTTGTCAAAAAACAAATATATAACAAATAAATGTTATCAAAGGCAAGATAAGTTACTTTTCTACCTAACTGGATATATTTTTTGTGTTTTTATTCAATGTAACATGTTTATTCAGCTCCAAAACCATACAGTGTTTACCGATGTATTGGAACATTCAAGATGGAGTCTGATTGTCTTTTTAACACGGTAAGTTTGGGAAAAGATGTTATAAATAAAAAAACGGATAAAATACTGTTAAAAACTCGCTCGATACATGTTACTGTGACATAGGTTGACATATATTCGGCGGGTTTTTAATAGTATTTTGCATAGTTTTTTTTATTTATAACACCTTTTTCCAAACTTACGGTGTTAAAGAGGGTGTGAGACGCCATCTTGAATTTTCGAATACATCGGTAAACACTGTATGGTTTTGGAGCTGAATAAACATGTTACATCGAATAAAAACACAAAAAATATATCCAGTTTGGTAGAAAAGTAACTTATCTTGCCTTTGATAACATTTATTTGTTATATATTTGTTTTTTGACAACTTTTTCGAATCTATGTGTACAGTAATACAAACCCAAATATTTATTTCCTATTTAAAGATTTTCAGTATATTTTATTTGACTAAAGAATTTTTCCATTATTTTTATTACATTGTTAGGTGAAGTTTCAGAATAGTTAAAACCATATTAAACCATATTAAGAATGGCTTTCAGCATGATTCTTACAATAGAGGTATCAAAGTTTTTTTTTTTCCTTATTTTAAAACAAATTATTAAAAAAAGATACAAGACCATTAATTTTTTTTTCATTAAATCGCTATTTAGGTGAAGGTCCAAAATAAGAATTTAGGAAAACTGGTCCCTTATTGAATAAATATCGATTGAAAACACATTTTATGATCATTCTTGAAGGCGATATTGTTTTTTTAAAATAGACTATAGCCCCCCCATAATATTTTTTTAAAATATTTTTACGTGTTTAAGGTTTTTTTTTGTTTTTAAATAAAATCGCTTTTCTAAGTGTCCGTTTTCTATCTAACTGGCTAAGTTCTTAGTGGCTTCACTTATTTTAAAGCGTTTATTATGTTCATAAACGAGACCGCATATTTTTTTTAATATTAATATAAAAAGAATTTACTTATTTACTGTTGTTTATAAAATGGTAAAATCGATTTTTCTACCTCGCGACCGTTGTTTGTTGTTTAATTTATTTTGAATCGTTTATTCGGTAAAGAAAAAAAAACCCACAGAAAACAAACAAAAACATGTCGAGTGTTACGTGAGATCGAGAAATAATGTCAGGTATATCACATCTTCTTGGTAATCGCTAAACAATAGAAAATTAAATAAATTACTGAGGGAGATTTGGTTTTAAAAAGAAAATAATAAACTTTAATATTTTTTAAAATATAATTTAGGGGGGGGGGTAAAAACTATATCTCCCTCCGAAAAACAACCAACAAAAAATGAAATTAAAAAGATTCTTGATAAACGATAGCGGAGTTTTCAATAAAATTGATTAATAAATTTATTTAGTGATTACTTTTTCTCTTAATGATTGATTTTAGAATTTTGAAGTAAAAATTAAAAAAATTAAAAATGAGTTAACGAGAGATTGTTAGCACATGGCATCTCTCGCGCCAAAAAATATTTCGCTTTTAATTTATTAGTTAATTTTTGCAAAATTTGACAGGACGATAATAAATGTTGATACTTGATAAAATTATAATTTTAAATAACGTATGAATGTATTTGGTAAGAGAGAAAACAAAAACATAACAAAAAAAAAACTATCATAATTAAAATCCAAACAAAAAGTAACGAAGAATCGAATCGCTCCGTTTTTTTATTTTTTGGTTTTGCTTTTTATTATTGTTTTTATGACTCCAAAAAACATCGTTAAAATAAGAACAAAAAAAAAATTTGTAATTAACTTTGTATGAACATAATAAACGCTTTAAAATAAGTGAAACCACTAAGAACTTAGCCAGTTAGGTAGAAAACGGACACTTAGAAAAGCGATTTTATTTTAAAAAAAAAAATTAAACAAGTAAAAATATGTTTTTTTTTTAATATTATGGGGGTGCTATAGTCTATTTTAAAAAAAACAATATCTCCTTCAAGAATGATCATAAAATGTGTTTTCAATTGATATTTCTTCAATAAGGGACCAGTTTTCCTACCTAGCGAAAGGGGACGAGTTTTCCGGGGTCGAGTTTTCTGGGGTCAAGTTTTCCGGGGTTGAGTTTTCCGGGGTCGAGTTTTCCCGAGACGAGTTTTCCCGGAACGAGTTTTCCGGGCACCTCAAAATAGTTAACCCTTCTCCCCATAACCGTTTTTTTTATGCAGTAAAACACTTTGTTTCAATAATTATGGTTTAAATAAATATTTATTCCTTATTAAAAAATTTACAGAATATTTTATTTAACTGAAGAAATATTTATTGTTCATACATATATTTTCCCTTATTTTTTTACATTGTTAAGTGTAGTTTCAGAATAGTTAACCCGCCTCCCCATATTAAGAATGGCTTTCAGCATGATTCTTACAATAGTGCTATCAAAGTTTATTGAGAGCTGCTCAATATTCTGGCTTAATGGATCATTTAGCAAGGAATGAAGATGGTTATTCTGGTGTACCAGTTATTCTACCATCTACATTTACAGGAAGCCCTAGGAATCTACAACAGCTTTATCAAGATGCAATGGCAGTTTTCTGTGACCTATTCATTACTCACACGTGTAATCCAAAATGTCCTGAAATATCAAACAACTTGCGGTCATCAGAACTTTCACAAAATCGATGTCAACAATGTCACACAGTTTTTTAAAATTCACAGTCTAACTCCCCAGAACCTGCTGACTGACCACTATTCTCACTCCAAGCAGCTGATCGACGTCCCTTCATCGCCTCAATCATCACCAGCACTTCCTGACAATATCAACAGCATCAGTTACGATCGCATTGACCTTCAATAAAAGTTTAAACTAAAGTTCTTTGTTTGTTCTACTTGCTTCCATACATTAATTTTTGTAATATAACAATAAGGAATTTCTTACTGATGTGTTTTAAAAGATTTTAACTACCATGGAATTTCCACGGGTCCTGCTAGTTAATGATATTTCATTGTATGAGAACTGTCATATTTTCAGAATATTTCCGTTTTCACTTTTTTTAATAAAGCAGTAAAATTTTATCGGATAATTTAGTTTCTTTGTCTGTATGTTGTTTAACGACCTTTCAATTACCAAGTCAGGTCATCCCAGGTCAAATGGTTTTGTTTGTATTTTCTAATCAGAGAGTTTTAACAATGCTTTATATTTATGGGTGAATGCGTTTTGACGTGTGGGATTTGAATATTCAAAATATATGAGTGAATTTGTTTGATCTTTAGATATTGGTTAGTATTTTATTTCCTTTTCACACTTAGACAAAGTGTAATACCTGTTTGTCTCTCTCTGATGTTCTGGAGGGCTACCATACAAGGTCATACGACATTTTTTTTTTACACAGGAGTCACCACTTATCAAAGCCGGGATGCCACTCGAGCATAAGGATTAATGGGTATACATTAGTCAATGTGTTTATAGCGTAGTAAATATAAGAAGTGGGAATTCTGTAAATTGGATTACTTAGGGGGACGGTTCATCAAGAACTTGTTTACATTGGACTTGAAGATAATCAGATTATAGTCAGCTGGAAAGCAGGCAATCGGAAGAGAGTTCCACAGGCGTGCAGTTCTAAGAAAGAAGCTTTGTTCATGGAATCTATATTTAGGTTTAGGAACTGATAAAGAGTGTGGGAAATTGTTGATAGTGGTTTTGGCGAGACGAGTGTTTTACGTGAAAGTTTGGCGAGAGGGGGGGCATAGATTCAAGTTCAGCATTGTTACAGCCGTAATGTCACACACGCGGTCATCTTTTCGAGCGTCATTCTCACCTCTTAAGTGACCTCCAACGTCATTCACACATCTAACGAGATCGTCTTTTTAAAGTCTGTATTTTTTCCTACGAATGACGTCATTCCGCATAAGTTAGAAAATAACGATAAAACAAAGCAACTAAACCAAACAATATGAACAATAATTTGAACATATAAAGAACTTGGTGAAATCAATAAATTGCCGAAAACGGGAGCGGGGTTGTTAATTAAACAAATCGGATATAGTAAGCCCGTTGGCGCTGTATGTCAACTTGCTTCTGATGTTCCTATTCACTTGCCTCCCCACGAGGGCAGGATTAAACACAATGTCGGTTTTTAATGTGGGAAAAATCCAGCTACCCCAAAGGGGGCACTCGGGATACCAACAAAAATTTAAATTATCTCAGTCATGAAGGATTTCTCCTCCACTAACCGATGACAGAAAAGGTGAAGTGTAGCATCAGAACAGATACTACACTGTGATCATGTTCCGAAAGACACGTTTTCATTCGTTATAAGTCAGAATAGAAAGTAGTAAGGCTCAGAAAACTGTCATGAGAATGTTATGCCAGTGTGCAATCTGATCTAACCGAAGATAACGAAATATAAAAATTAAATTCGCTGTTTTTTTTCTTTTTCCTTTACGAAACTAAATCAAAACAAAACCAGACATTTTCCTCTACAAAATTAGCACACAAAGAGGAAGACTTCGTTCAATCTCGAAAGACAATGGATAATCCCTGTAAGAGTAGCTTCTCGTGACATTGTGAGGCAAGGGTTGCGCAATCCCGTAGCCACATCTCTCCTAAGTCGGCACTGCTTGAGTCTAGTGGCAAAGAGAAGTCCGGGATGACTGGAAACAATGCAGAGATAAACGTAGAGCACATGCAGTACCTGGAATTCGCAAATAGTTACCCATTTTAATACTGACCAGACTGAACGTTACTTAACTTCAGTGATATAACGGGAACCGGTGTGTCAATGTGATTATACCGTATATAACCAAACAAAACATCAGGAATAAATGTTTAAACATGTAAGAAATAACTTTACGCATAAAACTTTCACTAAGATGACAGGATTGGGTATTAAATATAAGTGTTGATATGCCTTTAAAAACAAAAACAAAAAAACACTAAGAATAAATATTTGAAGATATTAAAAAAAAACCTTGAAGCATAAAAACTTTTACCAAAATGCCTGCATTCCGCATTAAATAACCCGAAAAGGGTTAAGATGCCGTAAAAGAAAGCAAACAAAACAAAACAGAAAATAGTTTATTATACAAAGAACTAGAAACAGTATTAAATCGTTGTTCAAGGACCAACACGTTGTATGCGCAGTCGCAAGGGAGACAAAGAGTGGGAAAGAACTTTAACTCGCTTATTTCCTTATTTTTATATTTTTTTTTACATTTTCACCCTAAACAAGGCACATTGCCACTTTGATGTAGGGGGCTACTATCAGAGGCAAACACTACTGGGGTACTATGTAGGGATTTGAGCAGCAAGATGAGCAATGGCAGTAGCGCAAGTCGAAGTAAACCACTAGGGAGAGTGGCGATTGCTATAAAATTTCCGCATGGGAACATACGCTTAGATTGCAGTTTTGAACCATTCGGTGGTCTCGTTTGCGCACTGTTCATCAGGAAGAGAAAAAATATTTCCCCATGGGGCATCTCTGATAAGATCTCTGATGGCTTCTCAGTCAGCCTTTTTATAATATCTCGATGTTTTGAGCACTGGTTCTTCAGTTTTGGCTCTAGAGTTTAGGGCGATTTCAACCATTATCATTGCTATGGCCATAACGGCACTCGTGTGATCGCCTCTTCACACCTCTCAAGTGACCTCCAATGTTATTCACACCTCTCACGTGACCTCCAATGTCATTCACACCTCTAAAGTGACCGTCTTTTTAAAGTCTTTATTTTTTTCCTACCTGAGACATCATTTCGTATTTGCATACGCGCTATGTTACAAAATAACGCGAAAACAACTAAGCCAAACACTATTAATAATAATTTGAACATATAAAGAACTTGAACTATAAAACACTTTTACGAAAATTATAAAAGTAATCATAAAAAAAATCACTAAAAAGGGTGGATATGCCGTAAAATAAAACAACCAAATCAAACCAAACACCATAGATAATATAATAGAGAGCAGTTAGCGTATTTATCAGCAGCAGCCACATAATACATATGCAAATGACAAAGCCGGTGCGAGATGTGACGTAACAGCGAAGGAACAGAAAAAAAAGAAAAGGACTGATAAAATAACTCAACGTGGCGAGGATCAGAAAAAAAGCGCGTGCCGGCCGGAGATGAAGGTTGGCTTACGTGGTGTTGCGAAAGACTTTTAAGCACAGTCCGAGACGGCAAGGTTTGTTTACTAAATGGCGAAATGAGAGGCTTTTAAAATAATATGCAATACGTTGTTGGAAAATACCGGTAATAAATACGTTTTGTTAAAACTAATTAAAAAAAAAAGGCGACTCTAAGTTTTTCTTTTTGTTTGTGCGTTTGCGATTGTCTCAGACACACCGTGTTTAGCCCGAGTGCTAAAATATAACGACAACATTAAAAAAGATTAACGACTACGTTAGAAGAATATTTGAATATCAGCTGAGCGCGCGGCGTTGCCCGGTCGTACAATATGCTTAAAAATTATAGTTTAATTTATGCAGGTTGTGTATGTATTATTATAGAATCAATTCTCTATTAAGTATTATATACTAGCAGAGCCCGTTAACCGGCATTGCCCAGTCGTACAATACACTTAAACATGATATTTTAATGTATGCAGATCGCTTATGTATTATTATAGAATCAATCCTCTATTGATTATTATATATTACGAGAAATAATTAGCCCGGTGGACTAATTCGCAATATATATATATATATATATATATATATATATATATATATATATATATATATATTGTAAGTTTTGGTTTCAGTTTCGATTTAAGCTGATGAATCCAAGCGATACAGATTCATTTTTTTGAAATCGCAACTTTATAATACATAAAAAAATCTGTAGAAAATTAACTCTATAATAATATATACGAAATCTGCAAGAACTAAATATCATATTTAAGCGTATTTCACGACCGAGTTACGCCGGACGTCCCTGCTTCTTAGGATTGAGCCAGCCCCCAGCTACAAGTTGCTTTAAGTGATCCACGAGGTGCCACTTCGTGTCGTATACACTTCAGATGTCACCATCCGCTACGTGAAACATATGCTTGACATGCAGGTTTAGGAAGGCATCTTGCAGCGGGTTACAGGTACGACATTACATGAAGTACTGGCTTGCTACACAGTCATGAACATGTTGCAAACTTACGATACTTTTTCCTAGAGGGGGATTGATGTGGTTATTTTATTAATATAGATAGAAGATAAACAGAAGAGAAGAGATGACCTCCTTTTAAATTGATATTAAATTTTGTTTGGATAATCTTGGATAATCACTGAGTTAATTTTATATATAAAAAATAAAATAATTGCGCACCTCCGACGGGACTCGAACCCGCAATCCCCGGCTTAGGAGGCCGGTGCCTTATCCATTGGGCCACGGAGGCTACACTGAATGAAATTTTAAAATTTACCTTTTATCAAAGACAAATGAAGTCAATAATTAGAAGAAAAGTCTTTATCATTCCAAGTTGTTCAGTTGTTATTTTTAAACGCATTCTTTATTTTAACGTTTTATTCTTTAGTTTTACTTCGTACAGGATTTTACAGGTTATATTTAAAAGAACGATTTACTTACGAGCTGCCTTCAATAAGTTTCCAGATTTTTTTTTTGTTGTACAGGCATTTAAACATAGACTCTTGAAAATTCACTATGTTATTGCTGTACATCTTATGAAATGACTGACCAATTTTTATGATTTCAGGTTCAAAGTAACAGTTACAGCACGATTTGGAATACACCCTACTAAAGCCTGATTGTGACAGCTGGTGAATTTCAAAAATGCAATCTGGACGTGAGGACACTTTAAAAGAACGATGTGACATAAAATTCTGTTTTAAAACTTGGAAAAATGCCACAGAAACGTATGAAATGCTCCAGGTTGCTTTTGAACCAACTTGGATGAATCGGGCATCAGTTTTTGAGTGGCATAAGAAATTCAGAGAAAGTAGGGAGTCTGTAAACGATGCTGAGAGGTGTGGAAGGAGCAAGGAAGTCTGAACATTAGAGTTGATTGGCCAAATAAAAAATTTCATGAATAAGGACCGTCGTATGTCTATAGAGATAACAAGTGCGCAGTTTGACGTAAGCGTGGAAACTGTACACACAATTATTTGCGAGGAACTGAAGGTTCGGAAGATTTGCGTTTCAAGAATGCCCAAAGAAGATCAAAAAGTAAAAACGTTGTCATGACCAAGATTGGCATCAGGGCAGTTCCCCCCCCTCTCTCTCTCTCTCTCTCTCTCTCTCTCTCTCTCTAGTCCAGACCTTGCTCCCTGTAACTTTTGCTTCTTCTCTAAGCTCAAGGAAAACTTTAAAGGCTGTCATTATGAGACAACTGAGGAGATTAAAGAGGCTGTAATGAGGGTCATTGGCAAGTTTACACAATAGGACTTCCATTGGAGCCTTTCATGGGGATGCTACAACAGGTGCATTGAAGCCAGAAGAGATTAATTCGAAGAGAACTAGAGTTTATTGTGTTTACTATAAAAAAACGTGGCCATACGAAAAAAAATCTGCAAACTTATTGAAGGCATTTCATATATGATAATCATTGTCTCTTATTTACTTGCCTTCCCACGAGGGCAGGCTAAAACACAATGCCAAGCAGCAATATTTCAACTTTTAACTGGTGTAGTTTTTCCCTCACCATGCTTGACTTTGGAACTCCTTCCCTATTTCTTACTTCCCTGGCTGTACTAACATGCAGAACTTTTAATGTATGCGAAGAGACATCTCGTTCTTCAACTCTCCACATAGTACTATACTGAATTAGCAATCCCACTATTCGGATTGAACCGACTTCCTCTGATAGGGGAAGTTTCATAGAAGTATGAAATTCACCAGCAGTCACCAGTCATATATATATATATATATATATATATATATATATATATATATATATATATATATATATATATATGTATATATATATATATATATTTGGTTTTAATACATAAAGTATATTTCACAGTGTATAAGGATGATTTAATACTGGAGATGTTCATAATCGTACCCTATTTAAAAAAAGATGGGAGATATAATATAAGAGAAATATTTGGAATCGTCTTCACTTGCTGTTATTTCAGATCATTTGAAACCATAGCAATAGGTTTTAGTCTCCCCTCCATCAAGGCTAGAAGTTTGGGGAGGGGATATATATCTATCTATCTATATATCTATAAAAGTGAACGTGTCTGTATATCTGTGTATCTGTGTATCTGTGTGCCTATGTGCATTTCCCTACACAATAACTCTGTCAATTTTTAGTGAACAGACTCGAAATTTGATATACAGGGTACTGAGATTTGGGAAAGTCGATGTGATCGGTTTTTAGCCAGAAATTTGGCGATTAAGGGATCAAAATTCAACGATTTGACCTTTGAGAACTCTACCAAGCTTCTCCGACAATTTTGGGTCTAAACACGTGAAATTTTAGATATAGGTTCCTTGGACATGGATCTAACTTAATAACTCGAGTTGAGCCCGAAACAATAAATATTAAGGGGTCAAAGTTTTAAAAAAAAATGACCTCTGCGGTCTCTTCCAAATTACTCAGACAATTTCTAGTCTAAATATTTGAAATTTTACATGAAGGGTATTCAGAGATAGGGCAAGCTTTTTAATCGGTTTGGGTCGAAAATTTTTAGTTACCAATATATAAATGTATGTATGTATGTTCGCATGTTTGCCTAAAACTTTCAATAGAGGCGACGGATTTTACCAAGATCAGTATCGTTTTGAAGGTCGACCTTTTATACGACAAATATCGAAAAATTGGCTAAAAACATTAATATCTTCCCCTTCAACTAGGCACTTTTCTACAGGGGGGAGCACTTTTTTCGCCGATATTTTTTAAAGTTATCCTCTCGTTTAGATTGTCTAGCCTTAATTTTAAAAGATGTCACCTCCTTTTTGGCGGTGGTCGTAACAGCATAGACGTTAGGTTTTTACCCCGTTCTTTTCCTCCTTCGCGGTACGAGTTCGAGCCTGCCTTCCACATTTTTTTTTTGTTCAACTGACACATCTAAACACCCGTGCAACGCCGGGCCGAAATGCTAGTATATATATATATATATATATATATATATATATATATATATATATATATATATATATATATATATATACAAAGTTCCGTTTGTATCATAGTGTATTATTATTATTATTATTATTATTATTATTATTATTATTACTTTTTACTGTATATATCAGTTAGTATTTATGATTAACAGTTCCCTAACCCTAACCCTAACCCTAACCCTATATTGGAACCGTTAATTATTTGATTGCGTTTTGTCGACATCGGGAATCTGTAGATTTCCGAGATAGACAAATAGATCTCATGAAGGTTTGAGATTGTATCGTGTGAAACACTAGCAGTGTCAGAAATTTCGTGAAAATAGTGAATAATTCCACCCCATCTTTCCAAGCTTATAACTCCTCGAAAAATGTAATTCAAGCCCTAATTTTTTTTTTCAATTAAAGGAGCAAGGACCAAGGTTTTATTAAAAAAAACAAAAACAAAACAATGTGTTTTTTTTTTTTAAAGGTTTTAAACTTCGGACTTTACAGGTAAATTTCTAAAAAAGCG
>NC_136515.1:69657605-69725105 GCF_053919585.1 Euprymna scolopes | reverse complement strand
GTGGTCGAGTGGGACAACTGCCGACTGTCAACACGACGGGTCTAGGTTCAATCCTTGGCTTGGGAGAGATGCTAGTCTAGCGGCACTGATGAGTTGTGATACAACGAAACATGACTATGTCGATGACTACAAATGAATGAATTTCTTTACAGACTAAATTTCCCCAGTCCGAAAGATTACATGAAGACGTGTGTAGGAAAAAGCAGATAACTAAAGTACGTTATTAATTTCCTTGTATGGCACAAGTTTGAAACGTAACAACTCAACCGTACGGCGATATGGCAGGAACTAGTGCGGGATTAATTAGGGTACATACTGATTCTTGCATTCTGTTTAAGACGGAGACGAAGATGTTTGGTACACTCGTCAGGACGCAGCCAAAATATATAAACTAACAGGGTTACATTAATTTTTATTTATTGCGGACTATTATCCTCATCTTTATTGGTTGCTGTTTTGTGAAATGAGGATAATAGTCCGCTATTTAAAAAAATTATATAAATAATATTCATCTCAATAATGAATTCCAATTAAAATAATATATATAGCAGGGTTACGTAGTGTTGCCCGAAGCAAAAGTATAGTCTATTTCTATTAAAACCTGTATCTCTCTACCTCTCTCTATCTATCTCTTCATCTTTCTCTCCCTAACTCTTTCTCTCTCTCTCTTCTTCTTCTTCGTCTTCTTCTTCCTCCGCCAAGCCTATTCTTCGTTGTCTGGACACGCGCACACACACACGCGCATGCGCACACACAAACAAACATAAAACTCTCCTTCTTATAATAGATTTCTTGAGTAATAAGTTTTCATTTTGCTTCCCCAATTAGTACATAAAGTGTCTAAAAAATAACCTCCCTAGTTCATCCCAAAGAATGAAACTGTTTTTCGCAGTCTAGATGATGGAGTTCCGTAAACTTCATTATATTTTTATATGACTGCTAATATGTGCGAACGCCACCACTGTACACCTTGGAAAGCAGGAGGACTGATCTGAGCTTCCCTCTGCATACAGCGCCTTGAAAGTATCAAATGGTCACCCAGCTGATATTGGCCAGGCTTAGCACCGCTTAACTTTGTTCATATAACGAGAACCGGTGTATCAACATGGTTGTGTAGAAAACGTAGCCTCGCGCGGAACCCTTTTTCTTAATTTCCGGAGAGATGAGCGCATTTTACTAACAAAATCCAATTTCGAGAATTCGAAGCCAACAGCTGTACTTTTCATTCAACCATAGTATATGCGTACGTGGGTATATACAGCGACGTGCGGGTAATCTTTTTAGGGTTGCTATGCGAGTCCCTGATATTTCCGTAAACATCTTGAGCGATGGCAAACATTGCGGACATCTGGAAACCATTTGCTCGTCTTCGTAACAGTTTTCTTATCTTCTTACAGCGAGCGAAACTGTAAATAAATAAATAAATATGCGTAACGACGTTGCAATACAAGACACGTAAATTAACCAACTTGGTTTTCACTTCTACTGAACAAATACGATGCTAAGCTTGGAGCGCCTTTTCCCACGTGCTATTTCGAATTATTAGGTTTCTAAGGCGCGTCCATTACTTGATTGGTTTGTCTGTAAGACTTAAGTTGATTGGTTTTGTTGGTTTGTTTTTACGGCGTATCAGCCCTTTTCAGATTATTCATTGCCGAATCTAATAATTTTGAAATAAAGTTATATCCTTCAGTTTTTTTTTTTTTATTTATTTTGCCATATTTATTCACGATGTTTGGTTCAATTGTTTTATATTACGTCATATCAATATTTTAGTATTATTTAATGCCGAACCCATTAATATCTGATGTAATAATGCGTTACATCAATATATATATATATATATATATATATATATATATATATATATGATGATGATGATGATACGTTATATTAGTATTATATTAGTATATAGCTGACGGTGTAAATTCGCAGGACATATTTAAGTTTATGTGACATGGTAGCTGAACGAACATGATGGCTACGTGGTCCATAAGCATGAAAGGCAACGTCATGCAACTACATTTGATATAGTTGAAGTTTTTCGTATGTGATGCCTCTTAAAGAGGTAAGAATCTCCTATAAGCTCTATTTTTTAATAGTAAAAAGGTACGTTCGCTAGTTTATATATATATATATATATATATATATATATATATATATATAATCATTTTACTTCGTAAGCCAACCAAATTACGTTGATAAGTAATTGGGTTCAGAAGTTAAATATTTGCACTTAGATTACATCTCGGCCCGCTGCGTGCTGGAAACGGATGTGACGTCACACGGCTCACGCAGAGAGTGAGCGAGACAAATAAGCATTTCGATTAGAATATTGTGTAGGAACACATGGATTTTGAAATGGGCTGATATGAAATGATTAATCAGTAGTTATCGATCTCTCTCTGGCTACTTTTCATCTTCACTTTTAAAAGTAGTTAAGTCATGACAAATGATCCGAGGCGAATAATCCTCTTCTCGTCTTCAACCATATGTCTCTACTTGGTTCTTCTTCCCGGAATGAACGAACTTGTATACATACTATATTTCCTCAGTCCGGCAGGATTACATGAGGACTTGTGTAGGAAAAAGTGGATAAAGTATGTTAGGAACTTCCTTGCATGACACAAGGTTGAAATGTAACACCACAACAGTATAGCGATGTGGCAGGAACTGGAGTATGGCGGACAGTGCGGGACCAATCCGCATTCTGTTCAAGCACTAGCATGGACGCCGCCAAAATATTTATATACTGACTAGCGGGGTTACGTAGCGTTACCCGGACCAAAAGTGTAATCTATTTCTATTAATTGTTGGTTCACGTATGTCTGTTACTATCTCTCTATTTTTATCTTTCTAAAACAATATATTTGGCTCTCTTTATCTCTGCTTTAATATTAAGCCGTGATTTAAATAGCATTACTTCTACGGTGAGTTCTCCTATTTCTTTAAAATTGACTATTTCATTCTTAATTTATAACCAGCATCGATGCCCGGCGTGGTGCGGATGTTAGAAGATGTGTGTTGAGCAAAACAAAAAGTGGTAGTAGGCAGGAAGGCTCGAACCCGTACCGCGAAGGAGGAAAAGAACGTGAAAAAAAAACCCTGGCTTCCTAACTGTTGCGCCCATCGCCAAACCGGAAGTGACGAATGTTTAAATTAAGGCTAGTCGATCGAAAAGAGGGGATGACTTTTGAAAATATCGTCGCAAAAAGCAACCCCTCCCTGTAGAAAAGTGTCCAGTTGAGGGCGAAGGAATTAATGTTTTTAGGCAGTCTTTCGATATTTGTCGTCCGAAGGGTCGTGCTTAAAAACGATACCGATCTCGTGAAAATCCGTCGCCTCTGTCGAAGTTGAGATTTGTATTATAGAAGATGAGTTTTATCATTGTCATCATCGTATGAATCCAAAGCGTCTATTTTAGGGATTGTTTTCCTATATATTTTTTATATGTACATAAGAATAATTTGATAAGTATGTTTTAACTTAAATAGGGATGGTATAATAGAATTGCGGGGTCTGCGTTCGCGCCTGGCCTCCATGGAATGGAAATAGGCACAAACTTTAATAAAGACTTTTCATATCTATCTGCGTAAGTATACTTTGATAATTATGTTTCAGTTTGAAGAAATATGGTATAATAAAATTATTCGGTGTTCGTTCGCGCCTGACCTCCATAGAATGGAAATATGTCACGAAGTTTAACAAGGGTTTTTAATATAGATCCACAGAATATTGTGATAAGTGTTTCAGTGTGAACAGGTATGGTATAATAAATTATGGGGTTTATCTATTTTATTTTTACTTTCATCATATTTTGCTTTGGTTTTGATACCCCCAAATTCGAAGCTATCTCTTTACAACCCTTCCTTTTCATAACCTATCATACTTAATCAGAGTCCATTTTCTGTAGGCTGTTTTTGAACCCAGTCAACGACGGGTACTTTTGCTAGTATATATATATATTATAATATAAATTGGCTGAAATATATATATATATATATATATATATATATATATATATATATATATATATATATTATAATTTGGCTGAAAAAATGCGAAGCTCGCGGTTTGTTTACAAACAAACGTTTGAGCACTTTACGAGTGGCGGACGGATGTTTATTTAAATAGACATTCGGACAGATTAGTTGCGGGCACCGCTTCCGTGGTCAGGGGATAGAACTGCCGACTGTCATTCACGACGGTTCTAGGTTCGATCCTCGGCTAGGGATAGGTGTTAGTCTAGCGGCACTGATGAGTTGTGATACAACGAAACAGGACTGTATGTCGATGACTAAAATATATTTTATATATATATATATATATATATATATATATATATATATATATATATATATATATAAGCGAAAGATTTAAAAAATAAAATAAAATAAAATTTATTAACAAAAACGAAATAATTTAATTTTTAAACGAAAAATCAATTTGGTATACTTTTTGGTATTTTTTTTTTTTTTTTGTAAGTCGAATGCACCGTTCACATTGGAAATGTCGACTTTTATAAGTTTTCGATTACGTTTACACCGAATTAACATCCCAACCTCCCCATGTTATGAACGGTTTTCTAAATAAACACCCCCAAACTCCTCATGTTAAGAACGTCGTTCGGAATAGACACCCCTAATCTTGTCAACATACCCGAAAATCTATAAAAGCTGACATGTCGAATGTGAGCGATGAGTTGGACGTAATGTAAAAATGTACCGAATTTAAAACGGAACGAAAATTGAAATTTTCGTTTCATTTTTACAACAACCATAAAACGCGCATTCTCCGCAAGTTTTACCCTTTATGGAAGACAGATTTAGTTCAATAATTTGTGCCTACCTGTAGGTCGGTCACAATTAAATTTGAAATATGATTTTCAGTGCTAAACGCGCAGATTAAGCGGACGCATGTAATCTAAGTTACGCTAAGTTCGAAGCTGGGAATTATTGGAATGCGTGTCCTAAGGGTCGGAAATGTCTACAACTTGAGGTGACGTCTAGTCCTGCGCGCGCCAAATTGATATGTGACAAGAATTTTTTCTTTAAAAATCCGGTCATTTCCGATCATATGCCACAGTTTGGATATATATATATATATATATATATATATATATATATATATATATATATATATATATATATATATATATATATATATATATATATAATTTCATTCTGCCATGAATACATTTACTTGTTATTCCATTAATGAATAGAATCATTGTCGACTTTGAACCTACACACTTGGAGAAATTCCTTTTGAGAATATTTAATATCTTTACTAGAAAGTCACCGTTTATGAAGGCCCAAAGACTACTCGAGGATAAGGATTAAAGTGTGTTGGGTGAACGGTGAGAGAGCACTGTGTGACTCGTAAAGATGAAATTGGGCAAAAATTGATTATTTAAGATGGCGGCTCAACAAGAACTTATTTACTTGAAAACGACCATGCTGTAGTCAATTGGGAAGCAACCTACGGCATTGTGTTCCATATACCCGCAGTTCTAAGAAGGAGACTTTGCTGTAGAAGTTTTGTTTCGTTTTAGTCAGCGAAATTGGTTGAAGCTAGACAAGTGTTTGTAGTGAATGTTTTAGAGTTTTTATTTTAAATTTCTGAAAAAAAGTTCCCTTCTAATCCATTCAGACGAAATAAAAAATCGGAACCATTACTTTATGTAACTCAGCCAGTATGTTCCTCTCTAATATCTACATATAATTTTTGTGGGCTCTGGAAATGAAACATTTTCACGTAATTTTTAATAAACCAACATTAGATCAAGCAAAATAATTGATACGATTTAATTAGTGGACGACTCCCTATCTCTCAGAGTTTTACTTCATATGCTTTATGTGTGGAGATGAATTCAAAAGGCGGATCTACCAAAACATTCCAATCAAATTAATTCACATTTTAATGTTACGTTTGTATTGTAAAATATTTTGCCAAAAATGAGGGGAGCTGTTATCTTATTCTATATATGAGAGAGACATAGAATGGGGGGAGCTGTACGAAAAAAAAAACGAAACAAAAAGTAAAAATACAAAATGTAAATGAATAGTAGGAGAATTAAATTTATTATCCTGGTGAAGCCTCATCATCATAATAGGCGACATTTTGTATATCACGAGAATCTATGTTCGTAGGAAATAAACGGTAAGATGGTCAGCATCTTGAAAATTGGACCATAGACTTTTGTCATTTATGTGCTACTAGCCTGGGTTGCCAGCGTTGCTCGGGTGTTTGGAGGTGTGTATTGAGCAAGCAAAAAGAAAAAAGTTGTAGTAGAAAGGCAGGCTCGAACCCGTACAGCAAAGGAGGAAAAGACCTTATCAGGCAACAACGCTTATATGTCTAAGCAGTATCCATGCTCATGACTGTGTAGCAACAAATTACTGCTTATGTAAATACAAATCGAAAGTATAACTTGGTTTATTTCTGTATTGAACACTCTTGTATAAACCTCGTTATATTTCACTGGTTACTCTACCTTGGAAAAATAGCAACCTCAAACCGCAAACATATATATATATATATATATATATATATATATATATATATATATATATATATATATATATATATAGTAATTTATAAAATATATATGGCGATTAAGCTACACTGAATATTCCGCGTTTCATCCACTCTAGGACTCTTCAGGCTTATGCGCATAAGCCTGAAGAGTCCTAGAGTGGATGAAACGTAGCTTAATCGCCATATATATTTTATAAATTACTAACTAGCTCTACCTACGTATTGAGCACTTTTGAAGTAAATACTTAAAGTTTACGCATAAATCTATACTTTCGTATATTAATTTTATGTGAGTAAATTAAGTAGTTATATATATACATATATATATATATATATATATATATATATATATATCATCTGAGTTTATTGTTTTCCAGAGTAAAGTAACCAATGAAGTTTAATGAGGTCCATACAAAAATGTTCAATACTTAATTAGAACTGGGTATACCCTTTATTTGGTCTTACATATGCAGTAATATGTTGCCACACAGTCATGAGCATGTTTCAGTCAACTAGTTACCCGTAACAAGAGACCTCTGCAGGCGATACAGCTTATACGAAAGCAGGGTTTGCAATAAAGATATTTTTATTGCAAACTTTGCTTTCATATAAGCTGTATCGCCTTAGGAGGTCTCTAGTTACGGGTAACTAGTTGACTGAAACATGCTCATGGCTGTGTGGCAACATATTACTGCTCATGTAAAAATAAATAAAGAGTATATATATATATATATGTGGGGGGGAAAGGGCCTCATTAGATGAAATAAACAGTATCGCCCGCATTTCTACAATTAATATTTTATTTAGTACATCTTCCTTATTTCTCATTTACAACGCTACTTATTTTTTAAGATGTCCGCCTTAAAAATAATAGTGTTTCCTTTAATTCAGGTCGCTCATATTGACGTCTTCATCTTTAAAGTATTTCATACACGCTGAACAAAACAACAATTCTTAATTTTGACGTCATCAAATAAAAAATTATTCAGGTTTTTTTTTCTAGAGGATAATAATATCTAACGGGAAAATATATAAAAATTACTCTTTTTCCCAATTTTTTTCTTTTCGCTTACACAAACCGCTTTCCATATAAGTACGAAGTTTGTCTTGTGTACGACCCCATATATATATATATATATATATATATATATATATATATATATATATTGTGCTGTCACTCACTCATTCACACACACGCACGCTTGCGCGTAAATAAACGAACGTACACTAATTTTACTTTCTCCGCGCATTTGCACAAAAATAAGTTCTTCCCGCAACGACATAATTTCAAATACGCCCACACGCTTTCCCCACAACAACAAAAGTAAAATGGGCATATTTCTGGCGGACGCAGTTGAAGACAGTAGCACATGACACAAGCGACCAATGAGAAAATTTAGAAGATTGTATTTTGAACGCTTTTCCAAAAACTGAATACCAGCAGCAGCAATATTTTGCTGGATCCGGTTCAAAAAGTATTTAAACGCAACAAAACATTCTTCTTCTCTCCTTTCCCTTTTCCCCCTTCTATCTTCTTATTTTACTGAAGGACTATGTGATATTTTAATAATTGCACAAAGGATTTTTCACCTACTTTGAACATTCTAATCATAATGATTTCACAAAAAAACTCTTACCAATTGTTCATCTTGTTATTTTTGTTGAAAAATAAATGCGGTGCATTTTAAACGAGAAGAAGGTGTCATTTTGTTTTATTCCTTTTTTTTTAATTATTTTGTTTGGGGCAGAGAAGTTTAATTTCACTTAAACTTAAACTTCTTTTCCCCTACAATATATATATATATATATATATATATATATATATATATATATACATATATATATATATATATATATATATATATATATATATATATATATACAGCCTTTGAGACTTTATACGACCAGTCGCCAAAGTCGATTGAAAATTTCTTGGGGCGACTAAAAGTCGTAAATCACTCGCCTGCTAGTCGATAAAATTTCTTTAAATAAAGAAACGGGGAAAACTCATTTATTTTACGACCCTCAAATATGCGGTAACTTAGAATGACCTATGTCTCATCATTTGTGAATTCTTTCATCTCTAGCTGTGAAACCGTTGGAATATCGTATTGAAAAAGTGTGGTCACGCTAAACGTCAAGAAGAAATCAAATTTACACATTCGGCGTGTAGTCAAAATATCGCCTTCATTTAGTTCTCTAATTTTGAAATTCATCTGGAAAAAAATTCTTCGACGCTACAACTACATACACTTCATGCTTACAAAAGTAAAGACGAACATTTGAAATAGGAAAAAAACCGCATCGTTCCGTCAGGCACGCACCGAAAATTAAATTGTACAATAAGTAAGTAATCATATTTTTCTCAATTATATGAATTCAGATATTTTCATGCTCTTTTTTGCGCAACATTCAAAAAAATCATCGATACCCAATTTTAAAAATAATATTCTAAATTTAAGAATGTTGTTTCGATGTGAATTCTTTGTTTTAATAGAAACAAAAGTAACCAATTTCTGTTCTATATCAAAGTTTTTTTTCCATAAATTACAAAGAAAAATTGACCGTTTAAATTTTAAAAAGATATTAAACCATGTCGATTTTCTAAGAAATCTAGTTAATTTCAGCTAAATGGTATTTTTTTTTGTTTTGTTTTTTGAATATCGGAGATTTCGAGCCACGGAGATCTCATACCAGGAGATTTCAGTCCACAATCGTGAATACTCGGAGATTTCGTAACACTTTTTTTTCAACATCGAAGGTTTAGGCCAGATATTTTAATTTTTGTATGAAAATTTACGACATAATTTGGGTATCGGAAGAATAGTTTGTTGATATTTTTATTAAGAATAAAGAAGAAAAATATAATTGAATTGTTGTAAAATTAATTTCTGAAACAAAGACATAAAGTCGGACTAGTAAAAATATTTTGGGGCGAGTAAATGTTCCCTCACACCGGCGGTTGATTGATTTTTTTTCAAATCTCAAAGGCTGTATAAATAAATATATATACATATATATATATATATATATATATATGTATATATATATATATATATAGTCTTTGAAGTTTTTAACCTTTAAAACTATACAAAAAAATATTTTTTATCATTCGTTAGAAAACCATCTAGTCAGTAAGTCATTTAATCACCTGCAATCACTGCATCAACTCGCTCTCGAATTTACTATAATACTAATAATTTATTTTTCAAGGTATCATCAGTTGTTTACCATGAAACACTGTCTCGGGGATTTAAAAACAAAACAGTATATATATATATATATATATATATATATATATATATATATATATATATATATATATAAAGTAATGAAATCAAAAGGATGTAGGGGTTACCTTATATATGCAATGGTAAACTTCAATCTAATATAATCGCAACCAAATAAAAAGCTCAATACGCAATAGAGAGTAGAGCTTATTATAAGAGAAGGAAAATTAAAACTCTAAGTTTAAATTTACAATCAAAATTCATTGTCGACCGAATCATCCAAAAACAATTTACAAAGTCCTTATTCCGCGGAGTTTCAAAGAATGTTATTGTTGCTATTGAGTATTGAGAATATTTTAAAGAATCGGAATCGGAATAGGTACTCGTATCGAATTCAGGAATTTAGAACGAAATCGGTAATTGTATCGGAATCGGGAAAAATTCATGAATCGTCCCATCACTAATCTGTTTCGTTTCCACGGGAAAGAATTTTGCTGAGTAGCTTGGATGGAAACCTTTTCATATTTCGTTCCAGGAAACACGAATAACAAATACGTGCTAGCATTTTTCGCAATCAATCTATCGATGTTTACCTTTAATTATAGAAGCAAATCCTACCGAGGAAATTTCGAGTCTCTTTCTTTCAGGACAACACGTATTTTTCTTATTTCTTGGTCTTCTGGCCAAGATCACAGTGTAGTATCAGTTTAGATGCTAAACTTCACCTCTTTTGTCTTCGATTAGTGAAGGAGAAAACCTTCATGACTGGGACAATTTTTTTATTTTTGTTTCTATCCAGAATGCCCATTTTTAGGAGTTGGACTTTTCCTACATTAAAAACTGACATTATGTCTAACTCTGTCTTCGTGGGGAGGTAAGTAAATAGAAACACACACCGACAAATTAGCATCGATGTTACAATAGTCGATGGAGTGTTCGACTCGAAAGCGGATAAGGAAATACATACTATTCGTTCTCTGTATACAAATACTTAATAACTTTATTCAAACATGCGTCTAATAAATTTGTATACTTCATCTAGATATTTCTACGGCATGCCACAGTATAACGACGTTGACAGCCTCATTAGATTAGTGATGTTAGGCAACGTTGTGTCTGGCCAGTACCAGGTGAGAGACCATTTGGGAATACTGTGTGTTGTATATGTAGACACGTGTAGCGATCTGTATACAAATCTGGCCATTAAATAAATCATTATAAAGTCACAGCACTATACCTTTTGTCATTTGTCAACGTTTGACGTATGTTTGCATATTTTTTCATTAATGGGAAGCACCTCAAACAAGGTGGGGTGCCACTTGATGTAAGAAGCTAACAGGAACAAAAGTTGTTTTCGAAAAGATAGATGTCTGCTGGATTTAATATTGAAACGACTAAGGCTGTAGGCAGGAATAAAAGCACTCAGAAGGAAGAGCGTTCCACAAGACTACAATTCTTGTAAAAAGATGGTAGAATAGTGTTGGAGTGGCACATCTACAGATTCTGACGATGGACTATTTCTGACATAATTTCCGGTAAGCAGTTTAGTACGTAATATTATTTTTGCTTAAAACAACATATTAAAAAAAATCGATTTGTCGACTGTATTTTAACAAGTACCAAACACTTTAATTTTGAACTAGCGGGACCTGTGGAAATTCCACAGGGGACTCATTCATATGTAATATATTGATGTTGGCATTCTGTAGATGTTCAGCGTAAATGGAGACGCTCTGATATTATTGTAGCCCTTTTGTTAAAACTGCAAGCTAGCACGAACGCCCGGCGTAGACCGATCGTAAAGTACGCTTAATTATAAGATTTTAATTCTTGCAGATTTCGTATATATTATCAGAGAGTTAATGTTCTATCGTTTTTTATGTATTATAAAGTTGCGATTTCAAAAAAAAATACTTATATGATTTGGGTTCATGAGCCTGTATTGAAACCGAACCTCAAACTTATATATATATATATATATATATATATATATATATATATATATATATATATATATATATATATATATATATATAACTTTAGTTCGTTCAGCTATAATCGAAACTGAAAACAAAACTGATGACGAATTCTTGATAAAATTATTGATAAAAAAAACAGGGATTACTAAGGTGTTATCAGTTAAAATCAAAACCGAAACCAAGACTTATCAAGAATTCTTGTATAATTATTTTTTTAAAAAATAGATGACTTAAGTGCCATCAGCTAAAATCGAAACCTAAATCAAAATTATGAAGAATTTTTAGTAAAATTATTTATAGAAAAATTAAATGACTTCACTGCCATCAGCTATATTCGAAACCGGAACCAAAACTTATGAACAATTCTTGGTAAAATTATTTATTACTAGCGGGGGTACCCAGCGTTGCCCGAGTGTTTGTTTCCGGGACGGGGGGGAGTTTTAAAAAATGTTATAGTAGGTAAGTAGGAAGGATCAAACCCGGAGTCATGAGTAAAAGTAGGAAAATAAAGTGTGAAAAAAAAAAAAAACATCTGCAACGTTAACAGTTCGGCCACCAAGAAAAGTCCATTCCAGTTGTTTAGGAAAAAAAAAAACAAAAAAAAAACGACTACGGTAGGTCGGCGCGAACGTGAAAATATAATGTGAATTGTCCAGCACGCTAACCACTACGCCACAGAACACTGCAGCTTAGTTTAGTGATTTTTAATAACTTGACATGAAAGAACTACGAAGCCAAACCGGTGTTCACTTCTCAACTGTTCCTTGTGAACGATCCCCAAACGGTGTTAAGTGGTGGCAGGGGGAGGAGGAATTTATTAGAGAGAAAATATTTTACCACTTCCATTGATTTTAACCGATTTTGGCCGTGACTTCTCAGCAGAAAAAGTATAGAAATCTAAGATTATCGAGGAATTTGAGAAATAATAAGCCTATAACACACCTCAGATATTGTTCTGCCGTTTGTGCATATTATATTTGCGTGAAATATCTTGATTTTTAATCCTATTAAGGTCAAAATCCGACGGAAAAAATGAGTTCATTTTATTTATATAGAAGATAGATAGAAGAATAGAAGATAGAATAGAAGAAGAAGAAGAAGAAGAAGAAGAATAGAAGAGAAGAGACAAGAAATGGAAGTACATAGAGCTTTAATAATCTTCATCGTTTATGTTGCAAAATACTTAAGTTTCTGCTTTATTAGTTTCCATATTGTAGTTGCCTATGTTTTCATGATATATTTAGTTTAGTAGAAACAAACATTACATAAGTTATTCCTCTTTAATCGAGAAAATGATGAAAAGAAAACAAATTATCTCCCCTTAATTAAAAAAAAACTTAAACTATCTGAGAATTATTATGTAAACAGTTACCATCCCTTAATGATAAAAAAATTAAAACATCTAAAATAAACCACAGAAAAAAAAAACATAAGAGACAAAAGGGCAGAAAATATAGAAAAATATACTAAATAAAAATAAATAAAATAAACGAATAAAAACTTGCTAATCATACAAAGTAATTAAGGTTAAATATTAACAACTTTAAATAATATTGAACACCGATGATGTTATAGTAAAAAAAAAACATATAAAACAAAAAGAAAATGAAAACGCCAAACGATCCTAGAAGAACGGCGGAAAACAAAACAATAACTAATTAAAACTAACCAATAAAGATTAGTTAATAATACATACATAAGTAATTACGGCTAAATATTAACACAAGAACAGCAAATAATATTAAGTAATAAAACACGTAAATTATGAAACATATGAATGACCAGCAGGTGGGGTGGGACTTTGCCCGGGCGTAAAATACGCTTAAATATGATATTTTAATTTGGCCAGATTCCGTATATATATATATATATATATATATATATATATATATATATATATGTCGTGATTTCAATAGTAGAATAAAAGTATTTAAACTGCCGTTAGCTAGAATCGAAACTGAAACTGTAGTATCCAAAACGTGTGTCGTTACCACTTTACCAACCTGACAGGCATATAAACCGACTAAAATTTTTTTTTAAACTGAAGTAAGATGAATGTACAAAATGTTTTACGATTTTCTCAGTTTTGACCAATTTTTGACCCCTTAAAACTATTTTAATCGGCTAAAGACTCATAAAATAAATGTCCGGAAAAAATCCAATCATTTGAGGCCTCTAGCGCCGTTCTGAGACTTTTAGTTTCGGGAGAGAGAGATTTTGAAAATATGGAGACAGACCGACAGATAGACCAACAAACAGACAGACCAAAACACAGACAGACATATAATCGTTTATATATTAGAATTCCCAATTTCTGCTGACCTGCTTCATATAAAATAAAACCTACCATGCACGTTTGAAAGTCGAATACACACCTGACGAAGAGCAGACTTCCCGAAATATAGCATTGCGAACACGCTATTTAATCGCCTGACACATGTAAGAACATCCTACATGTAAAATATTATGTGATTTTTTTAAATCAATAAAAAGCATATGTATATATGTACGGTTATACATATACGCACGAATCCAACCAATTAAACTGAAACGACATAACTAGTTTGAACGTTATATTTTAAGTTGCGTCAGCTTGAATCTGTCTCTCACGCTTTTGCATTGCCTTCTATGAATTTTTTTTTCTTATAAAAATGATATATATGGAGTGCATTCTTATTAGATTATGTTTCGTGAAAGCGAAATGTTGACAAACAAGCACCTATATATTTGCTTTTCAATTGTTAATGGTACTCGAGATTTTAAGTGCGTAGTATTCTTCTGAGCCCCTTGTTTCGCTTGAACGTTTTAGTTTTAAACGTCACTCGTAATCGGGAGCAAAGTAGTAGGCATGGACAATACAAGTGCTTCTTCCACATATCAAATAACACGTTTAAATGTATTAGCGATGAATGACGTCAATTGCACGCGGTAGCTTGAATGGTTTTAAACAATGTAGAAAGAGTTCACGCTAAGTGCGTCGCAAGCATATTTTAAAAGCGAGTTGAATTTCAAATATATATGAGATAACACGATATATTGAGGAATAAACATCTGGGAACATGTTTTTCAGTGTTTGTTCTTCACTGACAAAATGTATCTATCTATCTATCTATTATATCATTGTTAAACAGAAAATCTACTATTTTTTGTTTGTTTTCTGATGAGCTTTTCCTGTTGAAATCAAGGGAAAATGTATGTTTTATATGTATCATGAACGTTTTCGATTCTTGGCTGAATTATCATCAGCTGAAAACAGCAATGGGAAAAGCTGGAGAAATATCTTGTAAATCCCTAGTCGTATAGTTTACCTGTATGGACGAACAAAATACGTAAGATTATTTTATCATTTTATGTGACTAAGCTCATTCTATGATCAGGCAATTATTTCGAGACGGACTATTATACTATCTTAATAGTGTATTATCTATCGGTACGTACGTATGTATGTATGTATGTATGTATGTATGTGTGTATTCTATTCTATCTACTATTATATAAAAGTCACTTTATGTGTATATGTGTGTGTTCCTTCCTCATAAGGCTCGCTGTTAGTTTGTAGTTAACGAGCAGCGCGAGCACTGTAAAAGCGGTGGGCGAATGTTTATTTAAATGGACATTTGTTGAGATCATGTGCGAGAACAGATCGCATGGACTGATGAGTAGAACTGCTCACTATTAAGCCGATAGTTGCACGTTCAATCTTCGGCTTAGGAAAGGTGCTGATGAGTTGTGATACAACGAAACAGTGGATGTATATATATATATATATATATATATATATATATATATATATATATATATATATATATATATATATAGCAACAATCCACAAAGAATGCAATCATTTGACCCGTCTTGTGCCGCTCTGCAGTTTGCTTCTCAGAGTACACTTTGAAAAAGTGGAGACAGGCAGATGCAGGTACAGACACATACAGATATAGTGAGTTTTATACATTAGTATTTTAATCGAATAGTTCTTAGTCATATATTTTTTTACATGGGGATCACCACTTATCAAGGCCCGGAAGCCACTCGGGGATAAAGGTTATTTTGTGTACATTAATCAATAGGATAATATCGTAGTAATAGTTCGTATGGAATATTTGATAAATTGTCTTACTTTAAGGGGGCATAAATCAGAAATTTGTTTATGTTGGACTTGAAGACGTCCAAGTTGTAGTCAGGTGGGAAACAGGCAAATGGAAGAGAATTCCACAGGCGTGCACTTCTCAGATAAAACCTATGTTCATGGAATGTACGTTTTGATTTAGGCACAGATAAAGAGTGGGGGAAATTACTGACAGTGGTTTTATATACTTTCCTGTTAACTGTTCATTTTCATGTTATTTCAGTTAGCTCTTTTAAATCATGGGACCTCTTCCTAGTGCTATTATTTGAATTACATAGATATTCAAATGTACAATCAAAATTCTCGTCTCGTAAAACAGCAAAAAACTAATTCTCTTTTTTTATATTTAATTTATTTTTGTTATAATTTTTATTTCGTCTTGCCGGATTAAACAAGATAGTCTTACACTTCTAAACTTTTTAAAGGAGGTTTTAATGCATGGGATGGTAGTCGTATTACTTTATCGTAGTTGTAAAATGCCTACCCTCGGAACCCACACGTGTAT
Organism: Euprymna scolopes; assembly: GCF_053919585.1. Lineage (NCBI taxonomy): Eukaryota > Metazoa > Mollusca > Cephalopoda > Sepiida > Sepiolidae > Euprymna > Euprymna scolopes. The sequence continues at coordinate 69,708,722 of NC_136515.1, read as the reverse complement.
ACAGACAGTCGCAAGGAAAAAGGCTTCCTTCAGTCTTGACAGATTATGGCTACCCACTGTAAGGGTGCCTGCGCGTGAAATTTTTCTGACAACCACACCTCTCCTGATTTGACATTGTTGAATGCCAGTGGCGAGTTAAGGTTCAGGACGACTGGAAACAATGCAGAGATAAGCGGAAATCACGTACAGCGCTTAAAATTCCCAAATGGGCACCCATCTGGTACTATCCAGGCTCGACATTGCTTAACTTCGGTGATCTGGCGGGAACCAGTGTGTCAACGTGATTATGCCGTACAGTCGCAAGGAAACAGAGACAATAAAAGAATTCGACTCATTCTTTTTTCCAGTGCAACAACAGACATTTATTTACAGGTACTTTCCAGAATAACGCATTGTCTATTCTCCGAAAGTCTTCTCGCACTCGAATGTGCTTTACAAGACTTTGTCGAACATGTGGTACTCTGTCTTTGTCTTGCCGTGCTTAGGAAGCGTTTTGCCTGTCGCTCTCGGTCCACGTATGTAACACGTCTATTTCCTTCGTCCCTAAATGCAAAGATCACTTTTTTCTCTTTCTATAATTTCTTTCCTTTCTTTCTTCTTTCTCTCGGTGACGTCACCATGCACACAGCTCGGTTATTTGCGTTTGCGTCCGCGCTCTGTTACAAGAACATCAAGTAGATACTACATCGCTAAGATAGTTTAATAGCACGTTAATAGGAATAGACTTGACTTCAGATAAACACAGTACACACCCCAATTAATGGATTATTTTTTTGTTTTTGTTGTTTTTTTTTGTTTTTGTTTTTTGGAATCCTTTAAGGTGAGACTTCATAATTTGTTCATTTAATAGTGTAGGAATGTTAATTCTTGTAACTTATCCCCAGTAATTACTGCCTTCCATAGTTGTTGTTGTCTAACTACGTTTTGGCCAACTAATAACTCCTGCTTGGGTAGGATTGAAGCCACTATCTTTAGACAATGTTTACCTGGAACGTGACACAGTGGATAGAAGCGTTGAGTCTCTACAATTCCGGGTGAGCATTGTCTGAAGATCGTGGTTTAAATCATACCCAAGCAGGCCATAGGTTTAGTTGGCCAAAACGTGGTGAAACAACATCTATGAAAGGCAGTAATTATTGGGGATAAATTACAACACTTGGCATTCCTCTCCTGTCGCGGTTAATCACTTGAAGAAGGCCAGAGGATGTATTGGCCGAAACGTGGTGAAATAAAAACAGATATGAAGATGAGGATAACAGTCCAGAAAAAAAGAATGAACGCAGATATAGATTAGATTAAATACTTGAAAGTTAATTCACAACAAACACTCGTCTAACTGCAACCACTGCCAACAATTTAAATAACTATCTATGTCTTGCTAAAATTAAATGAAAGTTCCAAGAACAACATTTATTTTACAAGAACTGTCCATCTGTGGAACCCAATGCCGCGGGACAGCTTCTCGGTTGGCTATTGCATGCTCGGTTTAAACCACAATGTAAACAACTCCTTGTTTGGCCGTTTTCTTACATACATTTCTGGTCGATAGCATTACTAATCATCACGCCACCTTATAGTTATTAACCTTTATCTTCAAGTAGCCTTTGAAACTTGATAAGTGGTTACTCCCTAGTAAAAAGTGTGCCTGCTTTTAAATTTTATTTCTATTGGTGTAGTTTGCTTGAAGCATTGTGTTCGAAGTTGATTTTTTTAATACTACAATTATGATTTATTTTCTAACACCATTTGATACGAGCTAAAAATAAATCGATCTAATGACAATATTACAGTATGTAACAGAGCGCGTTTGAGTGCTTGGGAAAATATCAGAAGAGGCTGTAGAATAGATGGCTTTCGAAGATATTAGCAGCAGTAGCCGAAAAAGCACATATGCAAATTAGGTAGTGTGCACGAGAAGAAAAAGAAAAAGTGCAGAGAAAAAAAATGCGCATTGAAAAAAATGGACGTGTAAAGTCGAAGGTGAGAAATGACTGGTGTCGGGGGAGAAAGAAAAATGTGAAACAGGTGAGATGGACATATGGCTCTGCACTTCTAGCGAGAGAAGTTCTTTTCATCTGAAATTAGATTAACAAAACACCGCCGTCTCGACACCAGCTTCGATGGCGGCGTTTTGCTAATCTACTGGTGTCTAGACGGCGGTGTTTTGTTGTCGAGACGGCAGTGTTTTGTTAATCTACTAGTGTCGAGACGGCGATGTTTTGTTAATCTAATTTCAGACGAAAAGAACAGTTCGATAAAACAAGAAGCACACAAAGTAATAATGATAAATGTCTTTTACTAAACAAAAGCCGAGTCGGATTTAATTGTGTTTTGTTTCTTTCTTTCTGGCGAAGCAACAAGTATTCAACATTTACCCTTGTCTGTTCTTCTGTCCGCACTTTTCTCAATAACTATGCCTTGAAATTTTTGGAAATTTTGCACAAACATTAAACATTATATGAGTAAAAAAAGTAAAAGAACGGAGTTTTCGGGAAAACTCCGGTTGCTCCTCCCCTAAGGTTGCCTTTCGGGTTAAAACGGCTAAAATTGACACTTTTGTGCTTATTAAAAAAGATTGATGCCTTGGATTTTAATAAAACTTTCTGAAAAGATATAACTAACTGATTTCTATATAATTGTGTTTGTCTATACTTCGCGATAACTCTTGGATGTGCTCCAGGGGCTCTTTTAGGGCTAATAAAAACACTCCATTTTTGGGACTATTTTACCGTATTTGTCCAAAATTTTCTGTGTATGTCTCTTTAGCAGTTTTGCATGGTGCTGAACTCAAATTTAAATATGTTAAGGCCTTGGGGACTTTAGGGCCAAATGAGGGTGGGTAGCAAATGAAAAACTACACCGTTGTTCATTTTCCCTAGGATTTGACGTCCACTGGGGACTTTTGGAGCTAAATTGGGGGTGGGGTGGGGGAAATGCTGAACTTAGTCATTTTTTTATGCCTCGTTCACTGTTCACTCACGGGGGGGGGTCATGCATGCTTCTCTTGTCAATTATATATTTATTTTTATTTCGTTGTGTGAGAATTAATTCAGAATTATACGTTTGAAATACGTTCAGATTTGATGGGGTCGAAACACCAGTGGTTGACAAATTAACCAATCGGCAAAGCCGTACGCCTAATCAATAGGAAAATACTTATTCAGTAGTCGATAATGAATCAATGTACATTGTTCTCTTCCGCAATTAAACTAAGTCAGTTTGTTCACAGCCAATATAAATCATCTTTTTTTTTTATTACATTTCCACCCCCAAACAAGACACATTGCCGCTTTGATATAGGGGGCTACTATTAGGGATACAGGCTACAGGGGTACTAGGTGGGGAGTTGGGCAGCAAAATGTCGGTGCACGTTACACTTGAATTTAAGAAAGGGTATCACTCTGAATTTGAGAATGAATCAGACATAACTGTTAAATTGATGATTGCAATTAACATGGATGGATAAGCAAATAGGAGCTAACAGACACGAACAATAAAAGCAGATAGTATATATATATATATATATATATATATATATATATATATATATATATATATATATATATAGGGTGACCCAAATAAAACGGGCACAACTATAATTAGGCCATGTTTCTCAGTGTTTTGTCCGAATGAAATGAATCTTTGGTCATAACTAGTTTATTATATTCAAAACATCACATCAAAACACTAGGGTATTTGGCCTTTTTTTATCTCCGTTGATTGTAAAATGCTCAGAAAAAAACAATTGAATGTCCTCTGTTTTTTTAGGGGTCACCCTGTATATATTTGTTAGATTTCATGGCACTTGTGAGATGCGACATTGTTTGCCTGTAAAAATAATTATATATATATATATATATATATATAATATATATAATTATATATATATATATATATATAATTATATATATATATATATATATATATATATATATATATATATATATATATATATACCATGACAGCTAACAAACCAGAAGTTCAAGCCTCGAGGTTCGCCCTTATTTGTACTCATCAGTTAGACATATCCGACCTCAGGATTCGAAACCCGAGCCTCCTACATGCGAGGCGAGCACTCTGCCATCTGATCAAACACAATAGAGTCTACATACTAACACAGATCCAACAAACCGCGGCGAAATCCGACTATGGAATGAATCTACTTCGTCTCGAACAAGATATGTGATCATCCAACCAAGCTGTTCTTAATAAAAATGTAAAATAGTTGTTAAAATAAATTGTTCAAAGTAAAAGTACCAGAAAAACATTTTATATAAGCGTGTGTGTGTGTGTGTGTGTGTGTGTGCGTGTGTGTGTGTGCGTGCGTTTGTGTGTGTGTGATGGAAAGAAAATACTTCTGATTGTTATCTAGTTATATAAAACTGCTTGGTAAATTTTCACAAATAAATACAAAATGCAACAGAAGGCTAAATATGGAATATGCGCTTGTCTGATATTTATGAGTCTTATTCCATCTTAACTATAAAATTTAACTGGTCCTATCTCACATGTAAAAATAAACAGTCATAAAAAATATAGTATCTAACTAATATAACCGTATGACTTACTAAAACAACTTTATTAATCAAAACCCCATTGTTACATCCTTACTTTAAAGGGGCTATTGGTGAAAGACAAATGGGGTTTATTTACAAGGGAATACAGGTGACATAAGAGTTACTCGACATCTTGTCTTATTCTCTTCCTGTTTTTTTCTTTCTCTCTCAGTCACGTGAGAGGGTATAGTTCATTTCATCTATGAAGGGATGTTAGGTCATTCCATTACATCACCCATATTCTTAAAAATATGTTTTAAATAAAAGATAACTACTGAGCGAAAAGTATAATATAATCAAGAGAAAACTACATATATAGGTGGTCACAGTCGTAAAAGCTTACGCATGTATTATTTCTATATAAATAAATAGCAAAGATTTTATATAATTTTCGACATTATAGGATTTTTAAAAAAAAAAACCTATGCACGACTTTTACTCTCATCATTTACAGATACAACTAAAGTGTGTGCCCATCCCACAATCTATAATTTTTGTTTCTTTTTAATAGTTATTATTTTTTTATCTGGCTGTAATTCTCTCTCGAATACGTAATCTCACTGAGAGCGTATTAAGTCTTTAATCCTGGTGAGATTCAGTCCACTTCCGTAACTCAAATTAACCGCTTACTTTTATTTATATGAAAATTTCTTCGTATGTAGCTCGTTTATTTCTACAACTATTGAGTCTAGAAAAACTTGTTAAAATCGTATGAGTAAAAATCTCAGCCAAATAATAAATCATTAAAAAAAACAATGTAATTAACATTGTTATATAGGGGTTTCATTAAAGAGAGTCTTAGAGAGAGTAAGATGTTGTAAGACTCAGAGAGAGAGACAGAGAGAGAGAGAGAGAGATTTTGTTGTAAGAGAGATTGTTCGTTTATAATTATTCCTGTATTTTAAATGTTCATTACTTGGACGTGTAGATATGAAGAAAGCTCTTAGAATGATGAGATAGTGTTCAGCAGTCTTAGTGTAGATATGATGTAGATTCACATTGTGGATATGAGATGTCGAGACGTGTATGTAATGACATTTTATAACACAGACATATAATAACAATACAATTTACCTTTTTGTAGAAATCACAAACACAAAGATGAGCTTTATCACAAACACATGATGAATTTATTTCATCCGAATTAACAATTTACTGGACATTCCATTTAAACCTATTGTTCTTTAAAACTTATGTCCAGGGTTCGATTTCTGCTTTCTCTTATTTCATTTTAACTAATCTCTCTATTTTTATACTTACATGAACAGGGGACAGCCCTTATCATGTAACATCCCTCCCTTCCATATTTCACAAAAAAAAAATGTATGCATTTTTAACTTTAGTACATTTTTTTTATTTTTACATCTACACAACCATACGGCTAGAAAGATCAGGCTAAAAAAACACAAAAAAAAATCTCTTTCAGTCAGCCCTTCACGGCCGACTTCACAATTATTTATTTTTTTATAAGATCAGAACCTTTCTGATCTTTGTGGCATTTACTTTTTGGGTGTAGGGTATTTACCTATGATTCACATCAGCTATTTTCCAGCCACCCATATGCCGCAGACTAGAAGTTTTCACCTTTCTCGAAAAGGACGACTTCCTTCGTCTCAAAAGTGTTCTGATCTCTCTTTCCGCATGGTTAGTCTTATCAAGTATGGCTTTGTTTTTTATTCTATAACTATCTTATACGGGACATACCAAAGCTCATATACTTAAATCTTTGTGGTTGGCCTCAGAAGTTTAAGATATCCCTTTTTACTCTCATACGGATTCACTCGGATTTCCTTGCTTGGATTCTTGAAACTTCGATGAGGATTTAGAAATATCACCCCTAACTAACTAACACCTTTCGCGCCCAACACCTTAATTGCGCCTAAATTCTATCTAATTGCCCGATTTTTTGTGATTTTTCTTTTCTCTCACCAGGGCTTCCAAGATCCAGCAGATATATTCCACATTCATGCTTCTCTAAAAAAATACAAGGTTATATCTTTCTTACGTAACCTACAGCATATTTTTGCCTGTCTCTTAGTTCATTAAGCAATATGTGATTGCCTAGGGACTACCTCTCATCGGTTTACTGGTCCCCTTAAGAATTTTCGTATTCTTTCCAACACCAGTTTATTAATTAAGCCAAGACTTACTACTTGCTTGGAGTCGGTACGTGCAACCAGCTTATTTTAAGCACTTAATTAACCAGGTTCCCAAATTTTTCCTATAGGGGCACTTCTTGTGCTTATCAATCCCTACCAAGTCACTTTTCTTGGAGAAAAATTTTTAGGATCTCTAAAAAAAACAACAAAACCAAATGCTAAAACAAAACGTCTTTCTTACGGCTTATCACATCTAAAAACTCTCCAAATACCCGTTTACGTAATTTTAATTCTTGTCCCCCTTCTAAAATTCTAACTGAATCTGTAAGCCAACCATACGTCTTAACTTATTTTCTACTAGATCATTTTAATCTAATGTATATTTACGGATAACTTTGAATTCTTGCTGTGAAAATCATAACATTACATACATAAGACAATTTACAATATTTGTTCCACATCATAAAAACATTTTCAAAAAAAAATACTTAATACATTTAAACATTTTGCAACAGTTATAACTTTTTTTTAACAACAAAAAAAATCATCTGTAACAAACAACAATTCAACAGTCTGTCCAAAACAATTGTCCCCTTTTTTTTTTCAAAAACAAAATAAATGAACACACAAAAGCCGAAAAGTTCACTATGAAGACAAAATGCATTTCCAAACAATTTACACCTGTTTCAGAAAGTACATGCGACCTTTGAAAAATTCCTGTTTTGATTGACAGATTAAATTCAACAATTCCTCCAAACGATTTCATATTGACACAGATTTTCTAATTACACTTCTACAAATTTCCAAACAATAATGGATTACACAATCTCTGCATTTGCGTGTATGTGTGTGTGTGTGTGCGTGTGTGTGTGTGTGTTTTTTTAACAGACCAATTCATTTATCAATGAATTACACATGGTGACTTGTTTACTATTTTTTCCATTACAACGAATTTCTTTTTACGGCATATCGGCCTTTTCTTCTTTTTCTTTTTAATATTTCTTGTATCTTTTGTTTTCTGTGTGCGTGTGTGATCAAATTTTTTTTTTCTTTTCTTTTTTTTCTTCGCATTTCTGTGATCGTGTATTTTTTTTCCGTTTTCCGTGGTATTATTTATTTATTTATTTTTTAATTATGTTGGACCCTTTTAAAACGTTGTGTTTCTTTTTCTTTTTCGAATTCTGTGATCGTGTAATTTTTTCTTTTTCCGTGATATTATTTATTTATTTTTTTAAATAATGTTGGACCCTTAAAAACGTTGTGTTTCTTTTTTTTTTTTTTTTTTTCGTGGTATCGACCCCAGGTTCGGTTTCTGCATCGCTGATGCAAAAGGTTCACGAACACCAAATTGTGAGTTGTTATATAGTTATTATTAGTATTATTAGACGATACCACCTGTGCGCGTATGTTACGTGAGTTCTTATAAGTAATGATATGAGTCTTAGTGAGACTTCTTGTCTTATTACATATGATGTTGTACCTTAGAGAGAGATGTGTATGTACTGACGTTTATACACAGACATATAATAACAATACAATTTACCTTTTTGTAGAAAAAACAAACACAAAGATGAGCTTTATCACAAACACATGATGAATTTATTTCATCCGAATTAACAATTTACTGGACATTCCATTTAAACCTATTGTTCTTTAAAACTTATGTCCAGGGTTCGATTTCTGCTTTCTCTTATCATGAAACAACATCAACACTTTTAATGAGTGGTAAATCATGTAAAGATTTGTAAACTTTTCCAATTCGTTGCATTAAAAGTAGCCGCCGTGGCCCAATGGATAAGGCACCGGCCTCCTAAGCCGGGGATTGCGGGTTCGAGTCCCGTCGGAGGTGACAAAATTTTTTAAAAATTCTACAACTATTGAGTCTAGAAAAACTTGTCAAAATCGTATGAGTAAAAATCTCAGCCAAATAATAAATCATTAAAAATAAACTATGTAATTAACATCAACACTTTTAATGAATGGTAAATCATGTAAAGATTTGTAAACTTTTCCAATTCGTTGCATTAACAGAAGCCTCCGTGGCCCAATGGATAAGGCACCGGCCTCCTAAGCCGGGGATTGCGGGTTCGAGTCCCGTCGGAGGTGACAAAATTTTTAAAACAATGTAAAACTATTGAGTCTAGAAAAACTTGTCAAAATCGTATGAGTAAAAATCTCAGCCAAATAATAAATCATTAAAAATAAACTATGTAATTAACATCAACACTTTTAATGAATGGTAAATCATGTAAAGATTGGTAAACTTTTCCAATTCGTTGCATTAAAAGTAGCCTCCGTGGCCCAATGGATAAGGCACCGGCCTCCTAAGCCGGGGATTGCGGGTTCGAGTCCCGTCGGAGGTGACAAAATTTTTAAAACAATGTAAAACTATTGAGTCTAGAAAAACTTGTCAAAATCGTATGAGTAAAAATCTCAGCCAAATAATAAATCATTAAAAATAAACTATGTAATTAACATCAACACTTTTAATGAATGGTAAATCATGTAAAGATTGGTAAACTTTTCCAATTCGTTGCATTAAAAGTAGCCTCCGTGACCCAATGGATAAGGCACCGGCCTCCTAAGCCGGGGATTGCGGGTTCGAGTCCCGTCGGAGGTGACAAAATTTTTAAAACAATGTAAAACTATTGAGTCTAGAAAAACTTGTCAAAATCGTATGAGTAAAAATCTCAGCCAAATAATAAATCATTAAAAATAAACTATGTAATTAACATCAACACTTTTAATGAATGGTAAATCATGTAAAGATTGGTAAACTTTTCCAATTCGTTGCATTAAAAGTAGCCTCCGTGACCCAATGGATAAGGCACCGGCCTCCTAAGCCGGGGATTGCGGGTTCGAGTCCCGTCGGAGGTGACAAAATTTTTAAAACAATGTAAAACTATTGAGTCTAGAAAAACTTGTCAAAATCGTATGAGTAAAAATCTCAGCCAAATAATAAATCATTAAAAATAAACTATGTAATTAACATCAACACTTTTAATGAATGGTAAATCATGTAAAGATTGGTAAACTTTTCCAATTCGTTGCATTAAAAGTAGCCTCCGTGACCCAATGGATAAGGCACCGGCCTCCTAAGCCGGGGATTGCGGGTTCGAGTCCCGTCGGAGGTGACAAAATTTTTTAAAAATTCTACAACTATTGAGTCTAGAAAAACTTGTCAAAATTGTATGAGTAAAAATCTCAGCCAAATAATAAATCATTAAAATAAAACAATGTAATTAACATCAGCACTTTTAATGAATGGTAAATCATGTAAAGATTGGTAAACTTTTCCAATTCGGTGCATTAAAAGTAGCCTCCGTGGCCCAATGGATAAGGCACCGGCCTCCTAAGCCGGGGATTGCGGGTTCGAGTCCCGTCGGAGGTGACAAAATTTTTTAAAAATTCTACAACTATTGAGTCTAGAAAAACTTGTCAAAATCGTATGAGTAAAAATCTCAGCCAAATAATAAATCATTAAAAAAAAACTATGTAATTAACATCAGCACTTTTAATGAATGGTAAATCATGTAAAGATTGGTAAACTTTTCCAATTCGTTGCATTAAAAGTAGCCGCCGTGGCCCAATGGATAAGGCACCGGCCTCCTAAGCCGGGGATTGCGGGTTCGAGTCCCGTCGGAGGTGACAAAATTTTTTAAAAATTCTACAACTATTGAGTCTAGAAAAACTTGTCAAAATCGTATGAGTAAAAATCTCAGCCAAATAATAAATCATTAAAAATAAACTATGTAATTAACATCAGCACTTTTAATGAATGGTAAATCATGTAAAGATTGGTAAACTTTTCCAATTCGTTCCATTAAAAGTAGCCTCCGTGTCCCAATGGATAAGGCACCGGCCTCCTAAGCCGGGGATTGCGGGTTCGAGTCCCGTCGGAGGTGACAAAATTTTTAAAAAATTCTACAACTATTGAGTCTAGAAAAACTTGTCAAAATAGTATGACTAAAAATCTCAGCCAAATAATAAATCATTAAAAAAAAACAATGTAATTAACATCAGCACTTTTAATGAATGGTAAATCATGTAAAGATTGGTAAACTTTTCCAATTCGTTGCATTAAAAGTAGCCTCCGTGGCCCAATGGATAAGGCACCGGCCTCCTAAGCCGGGGATTGCGGGTTCGAGTCCCGTCGGATGTGACAAAATTTTTTAAAAATTCTACAACTATTGAGTCTAGAAAAACTTGTCAAAATCGTATGAGTAAAAATCTCAGCCAAATAATAAATCATTAAAAATAAACTATGTAATTAACATCAGCACTTTTAATGAATGGTAAATCATGTAAAGATTGGTAAACTTTTCCAATTCGTTGCATTAAAAGTAGCCTCCGTGGCCCAATGGATAAGGCACCGGCCTCCTAAGCCGGGGATTGCGGGTTCGAGTCCCGTCGGAGGTGACAAATTTTTTTAAAAATTCTACAACTATTGAGTCTAGAAAAACTTGTCAAAATCGTATGAGTAAAAATCTCAGCCAAATAATAAATCATTAAAAATAAACTATGTAATTAACATCAGCACTTTTAATGAATGGTAAATCATGTAAAGATTGGTAAACTTTTCCAATTCGTTGCATTAAAAGTTGCCTCCGTGGCCCAATGGATAAGGCACCGGCCTCCTAAGCCGGGGATTGCGGGTTCGAGTCCCGTCGGAGGTTACAAATTTTGTTAAAAATTCTACAACTATATAGTCTAGAAAAACTTGTCAAAATCGTATGAGTAAAAATCTCAGCCAAATAATAAATCATTAAAAATAAACTATGTAATTAACATCAGCACTTTTAATGAATGGTAAATCATGTAAAGATTGGTAAACTTTTCATATTCGTTGCATTAAAAGTTGCCTCCGTGGCCCAATGGATAAGGCGCCGGCCTCCTAAGCCGGGGATTGCGGGTTCGAGTCCCGTCGGAGGTGACAAAATTTTTAAAAAATTCTACAACTATTGAGTCTAGAAAAACTTGTCAAAATCGTCTGAGTAAAAATCTCAGCCAAAAAATAAATCATTAAAAATAAACTATGTAATTAACATCAGCACTTTTAATGAATGGTAAATCATGTAAAGATTGGTAAACTTTTCCAATTCGTTGCATTAAAAGTAGCCTCCGTGGCCCAATGGATAAGGCACCGGCCTCCTAAGCCGGGGATTGCGGGTTCGAGTCCCGTCGGAGGTGACAAATTTTGTTAAAAATTCTACAACTATTGAGTCTAGAAAAACTTGTCAAAATCGTATGAGTAACAATCCCAGCCAAATAATAAATCATTAAAAATAAACTATGTAATTAACATCAGCACTTTTAATGAATGGTAAATCATGTAAAGATTGGTAAACTTTTCCAATTCGTTGCATTAAAAGTAGCCTCCGTGGCCCAATGGATAAGGCACCGGCCTCCTAAGCCGGGGATTGCGGGTTCGAGTCCCGTCGGAGGTTACAAATTTATTTAAAAATTCTACAACTATATAGTCTAGAAAAACTTGTACAAAATCGTATGAGTAAAAATATCAGCCAAATAATAAATCATTAAAAATAAACTATGTAATTAACATCAGCACTTTTAATGAATGGTAAATCATGTAAAGATTGGTAAACTTTTCATATTCGTTGCATTAAAAGTTGCCTCCGTGGCCCAATGGATAAGGCACCGGCCTCCTAAGCCGGGGATTGCGGGTTCGAGTCCCGTCGGAGGTGACAAAATTTTTAAAAAATTCTACAACTATTGAGTCTAGAAAAACTTGTCAAAATCGTCTGAGTAAAAATCTCAGCCAAAAAATAAATCATTAAAAATAAACTATGTAATGAACATCAGCACTTTTAATGAATGGTAAATCATGTAAACATTGGTAAACTTTTCCAATTCGTTGCATTAAAAGTAGCCTCCGTGGCCCAATGGATAAGGCACCGGCCTCCTAAGCCGGGGATTGCGGGTTCGAGTCCCGTCGGAGGTGACAAATTTTGTTAAAAATTCTACAACTATTGAGTCTAGAAAAACTTGTCAAAATCGTATGAGTAAAAATCCCAGCCAAATAATAAATCATTAAAAATAAACTATGTAATTAACATCAGCACTTTTAATGAATGGTAAATCATGTAAAGATTGGTAAACTTTTCCAATTCGTTGCATTAAAAGTAGCCTACGTGGCCCAATGGATAAGGCACCGGCCTCCTAAGCCGGGGATTGCGGGTTCGAGTCCCGTCGGAGGTTACAAATTTTGTTAAAAATTCTACAACTATATAGTCTAGAAAAACTTGTCAAAATCGTATGAGTAAAAATATCAGCCAAATAATAAATCATTAAAAATAAACTATGTAATTAACATCAGCACTTTTAATGAATGGTAAATCATGTAAAGATTGGTAAACTTTTCATATTCGTTGCATTAAAAGTTGCCTCCGTGGCCCAATGGATAAGGCACCGGCCTCCTAAGCCGGGGATTGCGGGTTCGAGTCCCGTCGGAGGTGACAAAATTTTTAAAAAATTCTACAACTATTGAGTCTAGAAAAACTTGTCAAAATCGTCTGAGTAAAAATCTCAGCCAAAAAATAAATCATTAAAAATAAACTATGTAATTAACATCAGCACTTTTAATGAATGGTAAATCATGTAAAGATTGGTAAACTTTTCCAATTCGTTGCATTAAAAGTAGCCTCCGTGGCCCAATGGATAAGGCACCGGCCTCCTAAGCCGGGGATTGCGGGTTCGAGTCCCGTCGGAGGTGACAAATTTTGTTAAAAATTCTACAACTATTGAGTCTAGAAAAACTTGTCAAAATCGTATGAGTAAGAATCCCAGCCAAATAATAAATCATTAAAAATAAACTATGTAATTAACATCAGCACTTTTAATGAATGGTAAATCATGTAAAGATTGGTAAACTTTTCCAATTCGTTGCATTAAAAGTAGCCTCCGTGGCCCAATGGATAAGGCACCGGCCTCCTAAGCCGGGGATTGCGGGTTCGAGTCCCGTCGGAGGTGACAAAATTTTTAAAAAATTCTACAACTATTGAGTCTAGAAAAACTTGTCAAAATCGTATGAGTAAAAATATCAGCCAAATAATAAATCATTAAAAATAAACTATGTAATTAACGTCAGCACTTTTAATGAATGGTAAATCATGTAAAGATTGGTAAACTTTTCCAATTCGTTGCATTAAAAGTAGCCTCCGTGGCCCAATGGATAAGGCACCGGCCTCCTAAGCCGGGGATTGCGGGTTCGAGTCCCGTCGGAGGTGACAAAATTTTTAAAACAATGTAAAACTATTGAGTCAAGTAAAACTTGTCAAAATCGTGTGAGTAAAAATCTCAGCCAAATAATAAATCATTAAAAATAAACTATGTAATTAACATCAACACTTTTAATGAATGGTAAATCATGTAAAGATTGGTAAACTTTTCCAATTCGTTGCATTAAAAGTAGCCTCCGTGACCCAATGGATAAGGCACCGGCCTCCTAAGCCGGGGATTGCGGGTTCGAGTCCCGTCGGAGGTGACAAAATTTTTAAAACAATGTAAAACTATTGAGTCTAGAAAAACTTGTCAAAATCGTATGAGTAAAAATCTCAGCCAAATAATAAATCATTAAAAATAAACTATGTAATTAACATCAACACTTTTAATGAATGGTAAATCATGTAAAGATTGGTAAACTTTTCCAATTCGTTGCATTAAAAGTAGCCTCCGTGACCCAATGGATAAGGCACCGGCCTCCTAAGCCGGGGATTGCGGGTTCGAGTCCCGTCGGAGGTGACAAAATTTTTAAAACAATGTAAAACTATTGAGTCTAGAAAAACTTGTCAAAATCGTATGAGTAAAAATCTCAGCCAAATAATAAATCATTAAAAATAAACTATGTAATTAACATCAACACTTTTAATGAATGGTAAATCATGTAAAGATTGGTAAACTTTTCCAATTCGTTGCATTAAAAGTAGCCTCCGTGACCCAATGGATAAGGCACCGGCCTCCTAAGCCGGGGATTGCGGGTTCGAGTCCCGTCGGAGGTGACAAAATTTTTTAAAAATTCTACAACTATTGAGTCTAGAAAAACTTGTCAAAATTGTATGAGTAAAAATCTCAGCCAAATAATAAATCATTAAAATAAAACAATGTAATTAACATCAGCACTTTTAATGAATGGTAAATCATGTAAAGATTGGTAAACTTTTCCAATTCGTTGCATTAAAAGTAGCCTCCGTGGCCCAATGGATAAGGCACCGGCCTCCTAAGCCGGGGATTGCGGGTTCGAGTCCCGTCGGAGGTGACAAAATTTTTTAAAAATTCTACAACTATTGAGTCTAGAAAAACTTGTCAAAATCGTATGAGTAAAAATCTCAGCCAAATAATAAATCATTAAAAATAAACTATGTAATTAACATCAGCACTTTTAATGAATGGTAAATCATGTAAAGATTGGTAAACTTTTCCAATTCGTTGCATTAAAAGTAGCCTCCGTGGCCCAATGGATAAGGCACCGGCCTCCTAAGCCGGGGATTGCGGGTTCGAGTCCCGTCGGAGGTGACAAAATTTTTTAAAAATTCTACAACTATTGAGTCTAGAAAAACTTGTCAAAATTGTATGACTAAAAATCTCAGCCAAATAATAAATCATTAAAAAAAAACAACGTAATTAACATCAGCACTTTTAATGAATGGTAAATCATGTAAAGATTGGTAAACTTTTCCAATTCGTTGCATTAAAAGTAGCCTCCGTGGCCCAATGGATAAGGCACCGGCCTCCTAAGCCGGGGATTGCGGGTTCGAGTCCCGTCGGAGGTGACAAAATTTTTTAAAAATTCTACAACTATTGAGTCTAGAAAAACTTGTCAAAATCGTATGAGTAAAAATCTCAGCCAAATAATAAATCATTAAAAATAAACTATGTAATTAACATCAGCACTTTTAATGAATGGTAAATCATGTAAAGATTGGTAAACTTTTCCAATTCGTTCCATTAAAAGTAGCCTCCGTGTCCCAATGGATAAGGCACCGGCCTCCTAAGCCGGGGATTGCGGGTTCGAGTCCCGTCGGAGGTGACAAAATTTTTAAAAAATTCTACAACTATTGAGTCTAGAAAAACTTGTCAAAATAGTATGACTAAAAATCTCAGCCAAATAATAAATCATTAAAAAAAAACAATGTAATTAACATCAGCACTTTTAATGAATGGTAAATCATGTAAAGATTGGTAAACTTTTCCAATTCGTTGCATTAAAAGTAGCCTCCGTGGCCCAATGGATAAGGCACCGGCCTCCTAAGCCGGGGATTGCGGGTTCGAGTCCCGTCGGATGTGACAAAATTTTTTAAAAATTCTACAACTATTGAGTCTAGAAAAACTTGTCAAAATCGTATGAGTAAAAATCTCAGCCAAATAATAAATCATTAAAAATAAACTATGTAATTAACATCAGCACTTTTAATGAATGGTAAATCATGTAAAGATTGGTAAACTTTTCCAATTCGTTGCATTAAAAGTAGCCTCCGTGGCCCAATGGATAAGGCACCGGCCTCCTAAGCCGGGGATTGCGGGTTCGAGTCCCGTCGGAGGTGACAAATTTTTTTAAAAATTCTACAACTATTGAGTCTAGAAAAACTTGTCAAAATCGTATGAGTAAAAATCTCAGCCAAATAATAAATCATTAAAAATAAACTATGTAATTAACATCAGCACTTTTAATGAATGGTAAATCATGTAAAGATTGGTAAACTTTTCCAATTCGTTGCATTAAAAGTTGCCTCCGTGGCCCAATGGATAAGGCACCGGCCTCCTAAGCCGGGGATTGCGGGTTCGAGTCCCGTCGGAGGTTACAAATTTTGTTAAAAATTCTACAACTATATAGTCTAGAAAAACTTGTCAAAATCGTATGAGTAAAAATCTCAGCCAAATAATAAATCATTAAAAATAAACTATGTAATTAACATCAGCACTTTTAATGAATGGTAAATCATGTAAAGATTGGTAAACTTTTCATATTCGTTGCATTAAAAGTTGCCTCCGTGGCCCAATGGATAAGGCACCGGCCTCCTAAGCCGGGGATTGCGGGTTCGAGTCCCGTCGGAGGTGACAAAATTTTTAAAAAATTCTACAACTATTGAGTCTAGAAAAACTTGTCAAAATCGTCTGAGTAAAAATCTCAGCCAAAAAATAAATCATTAAAAATAAACTATGTAATTAACATCAGCACTTTTAATGAATGGTAAATCATGTAAACATTGGTAAACTTTTCCAATTCGTTGCATTAAAAGTAGCCTCCGTGGCCCAATGGATAAGGCACCGGCCTCCTAAGCCGGGGATTGCGGGTTCGAGTCCCGTCGGAGGTGACAAATTTTGTTAAAAATTCTACAACTATTGAGTCTAGAAAAACTTGTCAAAATCGTATGAGTAAAAATCCCAGCCAAATAATAAATCATTAAAAATAAACTATGTAATTAACATCAGCACTTTTAATGAATGGTAAATCATGTAAAGATTGGTAAACTTTTCCAATTCGTTGCATTAAAAGTAGCCTCCGTGGCCCAATGGATAAGGAACCGGCCTCCTAAGCCGGGGATTGCGGGTTCGAGTCCCGTCGGAGGTTACAAATTTTGTTAAAAATTCTACAACTATATAGTCTAGAAAAACTTGTCAAAATCGTATGAGTAAAAATATCAGCCAAATAATAAATCATTAAAAATAAACTATGTAATTAACATCAGCACTTTTAATGAATGGTAAATCATGTAAAGATTGGTAAACTGTTCATATTCGTTGCATTAAAAGTTGCCTCCGTGGCCCAATGGATAAGGCACCGGCCTCCTAAGCCGGGGATTGCGGGTTCGAGTCCCGTCGGAGGTGACAAAATTTTTAAAAAATTCTACAACTATTGAGTCTAGAAAAACTTGTCAAAATCGTCTGAGTAAAAATCTCAGCCAAAAAATAAATCATTAAAAATAAACTATGTAATTAACATCAGCACTTTTAATGAATGGTAAATCATGTAAACATTGGTAAACTTTTCCAATTCGTTGCATTAAAAGTAGCCTCCGTGGCCCAATGGATAAGGCACCGGCCTCCTAAGCCGGGGATTGCGGGTTCGAGTCCCGTCGGAGGTGACAAATTTTGTTAAAAATTCTACAACTATTGAGTCTAGAAAAACTTGTCAAAATCGTATGAGTAAAAATCCCAGCCAAATAATAAATCATTAAAAATAAACTATGTAATTAACATCAGCACTTTTAATGAATGGTAAATCATGTAAAGATTGGTAAACTTTTCCAATTCGTTGCATTAAAAGTAGCCTCCGTGGCCCAATGGATAAGGCACCGGCCTCCTAAGCCGGGGATTGCGGGTTCGAGTCCCGTCGGAGGTTACAAATTTTGTTAAAAATTCTACAACTATATAGTCTAGAAAAACTTGTCAAAATCGTATGAGTAAAAATATCAGCCAAATAATAAATCATTAAAAATAAACTATGTAATTAACATCAGCACTTTTAATGAATGGTAAATCATGTAAAGATTGGTAAACTTTTCATATTCGTTGCATTAAAAGTTGCCTCCGTGGCCCAATGGATAAGGCACCGGCCTCCTAAGCCGGGGATTGCGGGTTCGAGTCCCGTCGGAGGTGACAAAATTTTTAAAAAATTCTACAACTATTGAGTCTAGAAAAACTTGTCAAAATCGTCTGAGTAAAAATCTCAGCCAAATAATAAATCATTAAAAATAAACTATGTAATTAACATCAGCACTTTTAATGAATGGTAAATCATGTAAACATTGGTAAACTTTTCCAATTCGTTGCATTAAAAGTAGCCTCCGTGGCCCAATGGATAAGGCACCGGCCTCCTAAGCCGGGGATTGCGGGTTCGAGTCCCGTCGGAGGTGACAAATTTTGTTAAAAATTCTACAACTATTGAGTCTAGAAAAACTTGTCAAAATCGTATGAGTAAGAATCCCAGCCAAATAATAAATCATTAAAAATAAACTATGTAATTAACATCAGCACTTTTAATGAATGGTAAATCATGTAAAGATTGGTAAACTTTTCCAATTCGTTGCATTAAAAGTAGCCTCCGTGGCCCAATGGATAAGGCACCGGCCTCCTAAGCCGGGGATTGCGGGTTCGAGTCCCGTCGGAGGTGACAAAATTTTTAAAAAATTCTACAACTATTGAGTCTAGAAAAACTTGTCAAAATCGTATGAGTAAAAATATCAGCCAAATAATAAATCATTAAAAATAAACTATGTAATTAACATCAGCACTTTTAATGAATGGTAAATCATGTAAAGATTGGTAAACTTTTCCAATTCGTTGCATTAAAAGTAGCCTCCGTGGCCCAATGGATAAGGCACCGGCCTCCTAAGCCGGGGATTGCGGGTTCGAGTCCCGTCGGAGGTGACAAAATTTTTAAAACAATGTAAAACTATTGAGTCTAGAAAAACTTGTCAAAATCGTATGAGTAAAAATCTCAGCCAAATAATAAATCATTAAAAATAAACTATGTAATTAACATCAACACTTTTAATGAATGGTAAATCATGTAAAGATTGGTAAACTTTTCCAATTCGTTGCATTAAAAGTAGCCTCCGTGACCCAATGGATAAGGCACCGGCCTCCTAAGCCGGGGATTGCGGGTTCGAGTCCCGTCGGAGGTGACAAAATTTTTAAAACAATGTAAAACTATTGAGTCTTGAAAAACTTGTCAAAATCGTATGAGTAAAAATCTCAGCCAAATAATAAATCATTAAAAATAAACTATGTAATTAACATCAACACTTTTAATGAATGGTAAATCATGTAAAGATTGGTAAACTTTTCCAATTCGTTGCATTAAAAGTAGCCTCCGTGACCCAATGGATAAGGCACCGGCCTCCTAAGCCGGGGATTGCGGGTTCGAGTCCCGTCGGAGGTGACAAAATTTTTTAAAAATTCTACAACTATTGAGTCTAGAAAAACTTGTCAAAATTGTATGAGTAAAAATCTCAGCCAAATAATAAATCATTAAAATAAAACAATGTAATTAACATCAGCACTTTTAATGAATGGTAAATCATGTAAAGATTGGTAAACTTTTCCAATTCGTTGCATTAAAAGTAGCCTCCGTGGCCCAATGGATAAGGCACCGGCCTCCTAAGCCGGGGATTGCGGGTTCGAGTCCCGTCGGAGGTGACAAAATTTTTTAAAAATTCTACAACTATTGAGTCTAGAAAAACTTGTCAAAATTGTATGAGTAAAAATCTCAGCCAAATAATAAATCATTAAAAAAAAACAACGTAATTAACATCAGCACTTTTAATGAATGGTAAATCATGTAAAGATTGGTAAACTTTTCCAATTCGTTGCATTAAAAGTAGCCTCCGTGGCCCAATGGATAAGGCACCGGCCTCCTAAGCCGGGGATTGCGGGTTCGAGTCCCGTCGGAGGTGACAAAATTTTTTAAAAATTCTACAACTATTGAGTCTAGAAAAACTTGTCAAAATCGTATGAGTAAAAATCTCAGCCAAATAATAAATCATTAAAAATAAACTATGTAATTAACATCAGCACTTTTAATGAATGGTAAATCATGTAAAGATTGGTAAACTTTTCCAATTCGTTCCATTAAAAGTAGCCTCCGTGTCCCAATGGATAAGGCACCGGCCTCCTAAGCCGGGGATTGCGGGTTCGAGTCCCGTCGGAGGTGACAAAATTTTTAAAAAATTCTACAACTATTGAGTCTAGAAAAACTTGTCAAAATAGTATGACTAAAAATCTCAGCCAAATAATAAATCATTAAAAAAAAACAATGTAATTAACATCAGCACTTTTAATGAATGGTAAATCATGTAAAGATTGGTAAACTTTTCCAATTCGTTGCATTAAAAGTAGCCTCCGTGGCCCAATGGATAAGGCACCGGCCTCCTAAGCCGGGGATTGCGGGTTCGAGTCCCGTCGGATGTGACAAAATTTTTTAAAAATTCTACAACTATTGAGTCTAGAAAAACTTGTCAAAATCGTATGAGTAAAAATCTCAGCCAAATAATAAATCATTAAAAATAAACTATGTAATTAACATCAGCACTTTTAATGAATGGTAAATCATGTAAAGATTGGTAAACTTTTCCAATTCGTTGCATTAAAAGTAGCCTCCGTGGCCCAATGGATAAGGCACCGGCCTCCTAAGCCGGGGATTGCGGGTTCGAGTCCCGTCGGAGGTGACAAATTTTTTTAAAAATTCTACAACTATTGAGTCTAGAAAAACTTGTCAAAATCGTATGAGTAAAAATCTCAGCCAAATAATAAATCATTAAAAATAAACTATGTAATTAACATCAGCACTTTTAATGAATGGTAAATCATGTAAAGATTGGTAAACTTTTCCAATTCGTTGCATTAAAAGTTGCCTCCGTGGCCCAATGGATAAGGCACCGGCCTCCTAAGCCGGGGATTGTGGGTTCGAGTCCCGTCGGAGGTGACAAAATTTTTTAAAAATTCTACAACTATTGAGTCTAGAAAAACTTGTCAAAATCGTCTGAGTAAAAATCTCAGCCAAAAAATAAATCATTAAAAATAAACTATGTAATTAACATCAGCACTTTTAATGAATGGTAAATCATGTAAACATTGGTAAACTTTTCCAATTCGTTGCATTAAAAGTAGCCTCCGTGGCCCAATGGATAAGGCACCGGCCTCCTAAGCCGGGGATTGCGGGTTCGAGTCCCGTCGGAGGTGACAAATTTTGTTAAAAATTCTACAACTATTGAGTCTAGAAAAACTTGTCAAAATCGTATGAGTAAAAATCCCAGCCAAATAATAAATCATTAAAAATAAACTATGTAATTAACATCAGCACTTTTAATGAATGGTAAATCATGTAAAGATTGGTAAACTTTTCCAATTCGTTGCATTAAAAGTAGCCTCCGTGGCCCAATGGATAAGGCACCGGCCTCCTAAGCCGGGGATTGCGGGTTCGAGTCCCGTCGGAGGTGACAAAATTTTTTAAAAATTCTACAACTATTGAGTCTAGAAAAACTTGTCAAAATCGTATGAGTAAAAATCTCAGCCAAATAATAAATCATTAAAAATAAACTATGTAATTAACATCAGCACTTTTAATGAATGGTAAATCATGTAAAGATTGGTAAACTTTTCCAATTCGTTCCATTAAAAGTAGCCTCCGTGTCCCAATGGATAAGGCACCGGCCTCCTAAGCCGGGGATTGCGGGTTCGAGTCCCGTCGGAGGTGACAAAATTTTTAAAAAATTCTACAACTATTGAGTCTAGAAAAACTTGTCAAAATAGTATGACTAAAAATCTCAGCCAAATAATAAATCATTAAAAAAAAACAATGTAATTAACATCAGCACTTTTAATGAATGGTAAATCATGTAAAGATTGGTAAACTTTTCCAATTCGTTGCATTAAAAGTAGCCTCCGTGGCCCAATGGATAAGGCACCGGCCTCCTAAGCCGGGGATTGCGGGTTCGAGTCCCGTCGGATGTGACAAATTTTTTTTAAAATTCTACAACTATTGAGTCTAGAAAAACTTGTCAAAATCGTATGAGTAAAAATCTCAGCCAAATAATAAATCATTAAAAAAAAAAACAATGTAATTAACATCAGCACTTTTAATGAATGGTAAATCATGTAAAGATTGGTAAACTTTTCCAATTCGTTGCATTAAAAGTAGCCTCCGTGGCCCAATGGATAAGGCACCGGCCTCCTAAGCCGGGGATTGCGGGTTCGAGTCCCGTCGGAGGTGACAAATTTTTTTTAAAATTCTACAACTATTGAGTCTAGAAAAACTTGTCAAAATCGTATGAGTAAAAATCTCAGCCAAATAATAAATCATTAAAAATAAACTATGTAATTAACATCAGCACTTTTAATGAATGGTAAATCATGTAAAGATTGGTAAACTTTTCCAATTCGTTGCATTAAAAGTTGCCTCCGTGGCCCAATGGATAAGGCACCGGCCTCCTAAGCCGGGGATTGCGGGTTCGAGTCCCGTCGGAGGTTACAAATTTTGTTAAAAATTCTACAACTATATAGTCTAGAAAAACTTGTCAAAATCGTATGAGTAAAAATCTCAGCCAAATAATAAATCATTAAAAATAAACTATGTAATTAACATCAGCACTTTTAATGAATGGTAAATCATGTAAAGATTGGTAAACTTTTCATATTCGTTGCATTAAAAGTTGCCTCCGTGGCCCAATGGATAAGGCACCGGCCTCCTAAGCCGGGGATTGCGGGTTCGAGTCCCGTCGGAGGTGACAAAATTTTTAAAAAATTCTACAACTATTGAGTCTAGAAAAACTTGTCAAAATCGTCTGAGTAAAAATCTCAGGCAAAAAATAAATCATTAAAAATAAACTATGTAATTAACATCAGCACTTTTAATGAATGGTAAATCATGTAAACATTGGTAAACTTTTCCAATTCGTTGCATTAAAAGTAGCCTCCGTGGCCCAATGGATAAGGCACCGGCCTCCTAAGCCGGGGATTGCGGGTTCGAGTCCCGTCGGAGGTGACAAATTTTGTTAAAAATTCTAAAACTATTGAGTCTAGAAAAACTTGTCAAAATCGTATGAGTAAAAATCCCAGCCAAATAATAAATCATTAAAAATAAACTATGTAATTAACATCAGCACTTGTAATGAATGGTAAATCATGTAAAGATTGGTAAACTTTTCCAATTCGTTGCATTAAAAGTAGCCTCCGTGGCCCAATGGATAAGCACCGGCCTCCTAAGCCGGGGATTGCGGGTTCGAGTCCCGTCGGAGGTTACAAATTTTGTTAAAAATTTTACAACTATATAGTCTAGAAAAACTTGTCAAAATCGTATGAGTAAAAATATCAGCCAAATAATAAATCATTAAAAATAAACTATGTAATTAACATCAGCACATTTAATGAATGGTAAATCATGTAAAGATTGGTAAACTTTTCATATTCGTTGCATTAAATGTTGCCTCCGTGGCCCAATGGATAAGGCACCGGCCTCCTAAGCCGGGGATTGCGGGTTCGAGTCCCGTCGGAGGTGACAAAATTTTTAAAAAATTCTACAACTATTGAGTCTAGAAAAACTTGTCAAAATCGTCTGAGTAAAAATCTCAGCCAAAAAATAAATCATTAAAAATAAACTATGTAATTAACATCAGCACTTTTAATGAATGGTAAATCATGTAAACATTGGTAAACTTTTCCAATTCGTTGCATTAAAAGTAGCCTCCGTGGCCCAATGGATAAGGCACCGGCCTCCTAAGCCGGGGATTGCGGGTTCGAGTCCCGTCGGAGGTTACAAATTTTGTTAAAAATTCTACAACTATTGAGTCTAGAAAAACTTGTCAAAATCGTATGAGTAAAAATATCAGCCAAATAATAAATCATTAAAAATAAACTATGTAATTAACATCAGCACTTTTAATGAATGGTAAATCATGTAAAGATTGGTAAACTTTTCCAATTCGTTGCATTAAAAGTAGCCTCCGTGGCCCAATGGATAAGGCACCGGCCTCCTAAGCCGGGGATTGCGGGTTCGAGTCCCGTCGGAGGTGACAAAATTTTTTAAAAATTCTACAACTATTGAGTCTAGAAAAACTTGTCAAAATTGTATGAGTAAAAATCTCAGCCAAATAATAAATCATTAAAAATAAACTATGTAATTAACATCAGCACTTTTAATGAATGGTAAATCATGTAAAGATTGGTAAACTTTTCCAATTCGTTGCATTAAAAGTAGCCTCCGTGGCCCAATGGATAAGGCACCGGCCTCCTAAGCCGGGGATTGCGGGTTCGAGTCCCGTCGGAGGTGACAAATTTTTTTAAAAATTCTACAACTATATAGTCTAGAAAAACTTGTCAAAATCGTATGAGTAAAAATCTCAGCCAAATAATAAATCATTAAAAATAAACTATGTAATTAACATCAGCACTTTTAATGAATGGTAAATCATGTAAAGATTGGTAAACTTTTCCAATTCGTTGCATTAAAAGTAGCCTCCGTGGCCCAATGGATAAGGCACCGGCCTCCTAAGCCGGGGATTGCGGGTTCGAGTCCCGTCGGAGGTTACAAATTTTGTTAAAAATTCTACAACTATATAGTCTAGAAAAACTTGTCAAAATCGTCTGAGTAAAAATCTCAGCCAAAAAATAAATCATTAAAAATAAACTATGTAATTAACATCAGCACTTTTAATGAATGGTAAATCATGTAAAGATTGGTAAACTTTTCCAATTCGTTGCATTAAAAGTAGCCTCCGTCGCCCAATGGATAAAGCACCGGCCTCCTAAGCCGGGGATTGCGGGTTCGAGTCCCGTCGGAGGTGACAAAATTTTTAAAAAATTCTACAACTATTGAGTCTAGAAAAACTTGTCAAAATTGTATGAGTAAAAATCTCAGCCAAATAATAAATCATTAAAAAAAAACAATGTAATTAACATCAGCACTTTTAATGAATGGTAAATCATGTAAAGATTGGTAAACTTTTCCAATTCGTTGCATTAAAAGTAGCCTCCGTGGCCCAATGGATAAGGCACCGGCCTCCTAAGCCGGGGATTGCGGGTTCGAGTCCCGTCGGAGGTGACAAAATTTTTAAAAAATTCTACAACTATTGAGTCTAGAAAAACTTGTCAAAATTGTATGAGTAAAAATCTCAGCCAAATAATAAATCATTAAAAAAAACAATGTAATTAACATCAGCACTTTTAATGAATGGTAAATCATGTAAAGATTGGTAAACTTTTCCAATTCGTTGCATTAAAAGTAGCCTCCGTGGCCCAATGGATAAGGCACCGGCCTCCTAAGCCGGGGATTGCGGGTTCGAGTCCCGTCGGAGGTGACAAAATTTTTTAAAAATTCTACAACTATTGAGTCTAGAAAAACTTGTCAAAATTGTATGAGTAAAAATCTCAGCCAAATAATAAATCATTAAAAAAAAACAATGTAATTAACATCAGCACTTTTAATGAATGGTAAATCATGTAAAGATTGGTAAACTTTTCCAATTCGTTGCATTAAAAGTAGCCTCCGTGGCCCAATGGATAAGGCACCGGCCTCCTAAGCCGGGGATTGCGGGGTCGAGTCCCGTCGGAGGTGAGAAAATTTTTAAAAAATTCTACAACTATTGAGTCTAGAAAAACTTGTCAAAATTGTATGAGTAAAAATCTCAGCCAAATAATAAATCATTAAAAATAAACTATGTAATTAACATCAGCACTTTTAATGAATGGTAAATCATGTAAAGATTGGTAAACTTTTCCAATTCGTTGCATTAAAAGTAGCCTCCGTGGCCCAATGGATAAGGGACCGGCCTCCTAAGCCGGGGATTGCGGGTTCGAGTCCCGTCGGAGGTGAGAAAATCTTTTAAAAATTCTACAACTATTGAGTCTAGAAAAACTTGTCAAAATTGTATGAGTAAAAATCTCAGCCAAATAATAAATCATTAAAAAAAAACAATGTAATTAACATCAGCACTTTTAATGAATGGTAAATCATGTAAAGATTGGTAAACTTTTCCAATTCGTTGCATTAAAAGTAGCCTCCGTGGCCCAATGGATAAGGCACCGGCCTCCTAAGCCGGGGATTGCGGGTTCGAGTCCCGTCGGAGGTGACAAAATTTTTAAAAAATTCTACAACTATTGAGTCTAGAAAAACTTGTCAAAATCGTATGAGTAAAAATCTCAGCCAAATAATAAATCATTAAAAATAAACTATGTAATTAACATCAGCACTTTTAATGAATGGTAAATCATGTAAAGATTGGTAAACTTTTCCAATTCGTTGCATTAAAAGTAGCCTCCGTGGCCCAATGGATAAGGCACCGGCCTCCTAAGCCGGGGATTGCGGGTTCGAGTTCCGTCGGAGGTGAGAAAATTTTTTAAAAATTCTACAACTATTGAGTCTAGAAAAACTTGTCAAAATTGTATGAGTAAAAATCTCAGCCAAATAATAAATCATTAAAAAAAAACAATGTAATTAACATCAGCACTTTTAATGAATGGTAAATCATGTAAAGATTGGTAAACTTTTCCAATTCGTTGCATTAAAAGTAGCCTCCGTCGCCCAATGGATAAAGCACCGGCCTCCTAAGCCGGGGATTGCGGGTTCGAGTCCCGTCGGAGGTGACAAAATTTTTAAAAAATTCTACAACTATTGAGTCTAGAAAAACTTGTCAAAATTGTATGAGTAAAAATCTCAGCCAAATAATAAATCATTAAAAAAAAACAATGTAATTAACATCAGCACTTTTAATGAATGGTAAATCATGTAAAGATTGGTAAACTTTTCCAATTCGTTGCATTAAAAGTAGCCTCCGTGGCCCAATGGATAAAGCACCGGCCTCCTAAGCCGGGGATTGCGGGTTCGAGTCCCGTCGGAGGTGACAAAATTTTTAAAAAATTCTACAACTATTGAGTCTAGAAAAACTTGTCAAAATCGTATGAGTAAAAATCTCAGCCAAATAATAAATCATTAAAAATAAACTATGTAATTAACATCAGCACTTGTAATGAATGGTAAATCATGTAAAGATTGGTAAACTTTTCCAATTCGTTGCATTAAAAGTAGCCTCCGTGGCCCAATGGATAAGCACCGGCCTCCTAAGCCGGGGATTGCGGGTTCGAGTCCCGTCGGAGGTTACAAATTTCGTTAAAAATTTTACAACTATATAGTCTAGAAAAACTTGTCAAAATCGTATGAGTAAAAATATCAGCCAAATAATAAATCATTAAAAATAAACTATGTAATTAACATCAGCACTTTTAATGAATGGTAAATCATGTAAAGATTGGTAAACTTTTCATATTCGTTGCATTAAATGTTGCCTCCGTGGCCCAATGGATAAGGCACCGGCCTCCTAAGCCGGGGATTGCGGGTTCGAGTCCCGTCGGAGGTGACAAAATTTTTAAAAAATTCTACAACTATTGAGTCTAGAAAAACTTGTCAAAATCGTCTGAGTAAAAATCTCAGCCAAAAAATAAATCATTAAAAATAAACTATGTAATTAACATCAGCACTTTTAATGAATGGTAAATCATGTAAACATTGGTAAACTTTTCCAATTCGTTGCATTAAAAGTAGCCTCCGTGGCCCAATGGATAAGGCACCGGCCTCCTAAGCCGGGGATTGCGGGTTCGAGTCCCGTCGGAGGTTACAAATTTTGTTAAAAATTCTACAACTATTGAGTCTAGAAAAACTTGTCAAAATCGTATGAGTAAAAATATCAGCCAAATAATAAATCATTAAAAATAAACTATGTAATTAACATCAGCACTTTTAATGAATGGTAAATCATGTAAAGATTGGTAAACTTTTCCAATTCGTTGCATTAAAAGTAGCCTCCGTGGCCCAATGGATAAGGCACCGGCCTCCTAAGCCGGGGATTGCGGGTTCGAGTCCCGTCGGAGGTGACAAAATTTTTTAAAAATTCTACAACTATTGAGTCTAGAAAAACTTGTCAAAATTGTATGAGTAAAAATCTCAGCCAAATAATAAATCATTAAAAATAAACTATGTAATTAACATCAGCACTTTTAATGAATGGTAAATCATGTAAAGATTGGTAAACTTTTCCAATTCGTTGCATTAAAAGTAGCCTCCGTGGCCCAATGGATAAGGCACCGGCCTCCTAAGCCGGGGATTGCGGGTTCGAGTCCCGTCGGAGGTGACAAATTTTTTTAAAAATTCTACAACTATATAGTCTAGAAAAACTTGTCAAAATCGTATGAGTAAAAATCTCAGCCAAATAATAAATCATTAAAAATAAACTATGTAATTAACATCAGCACTTTTAATGAATGGTAAATCATGTAAAGATTGGTAAACTTTTCCAATTCGTTGCATTAAAAGTAGCCTCCGTGGCCCAATGGATAAGGCACCGGCCTCCTAAGCCGGGGATTGCGGGTTCGAGTCCCGTCGGAGGTTACAAATTTTGTTAAAAATTCTACAACTATATAGTCTAGAAAAACTTGTCAAAATCGTCTGAGTAAAAATCTCAGCCAAAAAATAAATCATTAAAAATAAACTATGTAATTAACATCAGCACTTTTAATGAATGGTAAATCATGTAAAGATTGGTAAACTTTTCCAATTCGTTGCATTAAAAGTAGCCTCCGTGGCCCAATGGATAAGGCACCGGCCTCCTAAGCCGGGGATTGCGGGTTCGAGTCCCGTCGGAGGTGACAAAATTTTTAAAAAATTCTACAACTATTGAGTCTAGAAAAACTTGTCAAAATCGTGTGAGTAAATATCTCAGCCAAATAATAAATCATTAAAAATAAACTATGTAATTAACATCAGCACTTTTAATGAATGGTAAATCATGTAAAGATTGGTAAACTTTTCCAATTCGTTGCATTAAAAGTAGCCTCCGTGGCCCAATGGATAAGGCACCGGCCTCCTAAGCCGGGGATTGCGGGTTCGAGTCCCGTCGGAGGTGACAAAATTTTTTAAAAATTCTACAACTATTGAGTCTAGAAAAACTTGTCAAAATTGTATGACTAAAAATCTCAGCCAAATAATAAATCATTAAAAAAAAACAATGTAATTAACATCAGCACTTTTAATGAATGGTAAATCATGTAAAGATTGGTAAACTTTTCCAATTCGTTGCATTAAAAGTATCCTCCGTGGCCCAATAGATAAGGCACCGGCCTCCTAAGCCGGGGATTGCGGGTGCGAGTCCCGTCGGAGGTGACAAAATTTTTAAAAAATTCTACAACTATTGAGTCTAGAAAAACTTGTCAAAATTGTATGAGTAAAAATCTCAGCCAAATAATAAATCATTAAAAAAAAACAATGTAATTAACATCAGCACTTTTAATGAATGGTAAATCATGTAAAGATTGGTAAACTTTTCCAATTCGTTGCATTAAAAGTAGCCTCCGTGGCCCAATGGATAAGGCACCGGCCTCCTAAGCCGGGGATTGCGGGTTCGAGTCCCGTCGGATGTGACAAATTTTTTTAAAAATTCTACAACTATATAGTCTAGAAAAACTTGTCAAAATCGTATGAGTAAAAATCTCAGCCAAATAATAAATCATTAAAAATAAACTATGTAATTAACATCAGCACTTTTAATGAATGGTAAATCATGTAAAGATTGGTAAACTTTTCCAATTCGTTGCATTAAAAGTAGCCTCCGTGGCCCAATGGATAAGGCACCGGCCTCCTAAGCCGGTGATTGCGGGTTCGAGTCCCGTCGGAGGTGACAAAATTTTTTAAAAATTCTACAACTATTGAGTCTAGAAAAACTTGTCAAAATTGTATGAGTAAAAATCTCAGCCAAATAATAAATCATTAAAAAAAAAACAATGTAATTAAAATCAGCACTTTTAATGAATGGTAAATCATGTAAAGATTGGTAAACATTTCCAATTCGTTGCATTAAAAGTAGCCTCCGTGGCCCAATGGATAAGGCACCGGCCTCCTAAGCCGGGGATTGCGGGTTCGAGTCCCGTCGGAGGTGACAAAATTTTTTAAAAATTCTACAACTATTGAGTCTAGAAAAACTTGTCAAAATTGTATGAGTAAAAATCTCAGCCAAATAATAAATCATTAAAAAAAAACAATGTAATTAACATCAGCACTTTTAATGAATGGTAAATCATGTAAAGATTGGTAAACTTTTCCAATTCGTTGCTTTAAAAGTAGCCTCCGTGGCCCAATGGATAAGGCACCGGCCTCCTAAGCCGGGGATTGCGGGTTCGAGTCCCGTCGGAGGTGACAAAATTTTTTAAAAATTCTACAACTATTGAGTCTAGAAAAACTTGTCAAAATTGTATGAGTAAAAATCTCAGCCAAATAATAAATCATTAAAAAAAAACAATGTAATTAACATCAGCACTTTTAATGAATGGTAAATCATGTAAAGATTGGTAAACTTTTCCAATTCGTTGCATCAAAAGTAGCCTCCGTGGCCCAATGGATAAGGCACCGGCCTCCTAAGCCGGGGATTGCGGGTTCGAGTCCCGTCGGAGGTGACAAATTTTTTTAAAAATTCTACAACTATTGAGTCCAGAAAAACTTGTCAAAATCGTATGAGTAAAAATCTCAGCCAAATAATAAATCATTAAAAAATAAACTATGTAATTAACATCAGCACTTTTAATGAATGGTAAATCATGTAAAGATTGGTAAACTTTTCCAATTCGTTGCATTATAAGTAGCCTCCGTGGCCCAATGGATAAGGCACCGGCCTCCTAAGCCGGTGATTGCGGGTTCGAGCCCCGTCGGAGGTGACAAAATTTTTTAAAAATTCTACAACTATTGAGTCTAGAAAAACTTGTCAAAATTGTATGAGTAAAAATCTCAGCCAAATAATAAATCATTAAAAAAAAAACAATGTAATTAACATCAGCACTTTTAATGAATGGTAAATCATGTAAAGATTGGTAAACTTTTCCAATTCGTTGCATTAAAAGTAGCCTCCGTCGCCCAATGGATAAGGCACCGGCCTCCTAAGCCGGGGATTGCGGGTTCGAGTCCCGTCGGAGGTGACAAAATTTTTTAAAAATTCTACAACTATTGAGTCTAGAAAAACTTGTCAAAATTGTATGAGTAAAAATCTCAGCCAAATAATAAATCATTAAAAAAAAACAATGTAATTAACATCAGCACTTTTAATGAATGGTAAATCATGTAAAGATTGGTAAACTTTTCCAATTCGTTGCATTACAAGTAGCCTCCGTGGCCCAATGGATAAGGCACCGGCCTCCTAAGCCGGGGATTGCGGGTTCGAGTCCCGTCGGAGGTGACAAAATTTTTTAAAAATTCTACAACTATTGAGTCTAGAAAAACTTGTCAAAATTGTATGAGTAAAAATCTCAGCCAAATAATAAATCATTAAAAAAAAACAATGTAATTAACATCAGCACTTTTAATGAATGGTAAATCATGTAAAGATTGGTAAACTTTTCCAATTCGTTGCATTATAAGTAGCCTCCGTGGCCCAATGGATAAGGCACCGGCCTCCTAAGCCGGGGATTGCGGGTTCGAGTCCCGTCGGAGGTGACAAAATTTTTAAAAAATTCTACAACTATTGAGTCTAGAAAAACTTGTCAAAATTGTATGAGTAAAAATCTCAGCCAAATAATAAATCATTAAAAAAAAACAATGTAATTAACATCAGCACTTTTAATGAATGGTAAATCATGTAAAGATTGGTAAACTTTTCCAATTCGTTGCATTAAAAGTAGCCTCCGTGGCCCAATGGATAAGGCACCGGCCTCCTAAGCCGGGGATTGCGGGTTCGAGTCCCGTCGGAGGTGACAAAATTTTTAAAAAATTCTACAACTATTGAGTCTAGAAAAACTTGTCAAAATTGTATGAGTAAAAATCTCAGCCAAATAATAAATCATTAAAAAAAAACAATGTAATTAACATCAGCACTTTTAATGAATGGTAAATCATGTAAAGATTGGTAAACTTTTCCAATTCGTTGCATTAAAAGTAGCCTCCGTTGCCCAATGGATAAAGCACCGGCCTCCTAAGCCGGGGATTGCGGGTTCGAGTCCCGTCGGAGGTGACAAAATTTTTAAAAAATTCTACAACTATTGAGTCTAGTAAAACTTGTCAAAATCGTGTGAGTAAATATCTCAGCCAAATAATAAATCATTAAAAATAAACTATGTAATTAACATCAGCACTTTTAATGAATGGTAAATCATGTAAAGATTGGTAAACTTTTCCAATTCGTTGCATTAAAAGTAGCCTCCGTGGCCCAATGGATAAGGCACCGGCCTCCTAAGCCGGGGATTGCGGGTTCGAGTCCCGTCGGAGGTGACAAATTTTTTTAAAAATTCTACAACTATTGAGTCTAGAAAAACTTGTCAAAATTGTATGACTAAAAATCTCAGCCAAATAATAAATCATTAAAAAAAAACAATGTAATTAACATCAGCACTTTTAATGAATGGTAAATCATGTAAAGATTGGTAAACTTTTCCAATTCGTTGCATTAAAAGTATCCTCCGTGGCCCAATAGATAAGGCACCGGCCTCCTAAGCCGGGGATTGCGGGTTCGAGTCCCGTCGGAGGTGACAAAATTTTTAAAAAATTCTACAACTATTGAGTCTAGAAAAACTTGTCAAAATTGTATGAGTAAAAATCTCAGCCAAATAATAAATCATTAAAAAAAAACAATGTAATTAACATCAGCACTTTTAATGAATGGTAAATCATGTAAAGATTGGTAAACTTTTCCAATTCGTTGCATTAAAAGTAGCCTCCGTGGCCCAATGGATAAGGCACCGGCCTCCTAAGCCGGGGATTGCGGGTTCGAGTCCCGTCGGAGGTGACAAATTTTTTTAAAAATTCTACAACTATATAGTCTAGAAAAACTTGTCAAAATCGTATGAGTAAAAATCTCAGCCAAATAATAAATCATTAAAAATAAACTATGTAATTAACATCAGCACTTTTAATGAATGGTAAATCATGTAAAGATTGGTAAACTTTTCCAATTCGTTGCATTAAAAGTAGCCTCCGTGGCCCAATGGATAAGGCACCGGCCTCCTAAGCCGGTGATTGCGGGTTCGAGTCCCGTCGGAGGTGACAAAATTTTTTAAAAATTCTACAACTATTGAGTCTAGAAAAACTTGTCAAAATTGTATGAGTAAAAATCTCAGCCAAATAATAAATCATTAAAAAAAAAACAATGTAATTAACATCAGCACTTTTAATGAATGGTAAATCATGTAAAGATTGGTAAACTTTTCCAATTCGTTGCATTAAAAGTAGCCTCCGTCGCCCAATGGATAAGGCACCGGCCTCCTAAGCCGGGGATTGCGGGTTCGAGTCCCGTCGGAGGTGACAAAATTTTTTAAAAATTCTACAACTATTGAGTCTAGAAAAACTTGTCAAAATTGTATGAGTAAAAATCTCAGCCAAATAATAAATCATTAAAAAAAAACAATGTAATTAACATCAGCACTTTTAATGAATGGTAAATCATGTAAAGATTGGTAAACTTTTCCAATTCGTTGCTTTAAAAGTAGCCTCCGTGGCCCAATGGATAAGGCACCGGCCTCCTAAGCCGGGGATTGCGGGTTCGAGTCCCGTCGGAGGTGACAAAATTTTTAAAAAATTCTACAACTATTGAGTCTAGAAAAACTTGTCAAAATTGTATGAGTAAAAATCTCAGCCAAATAATAAATCATTAAAAAAAAACAATGTAATTAACATCAGCACTTTTAATGAATGGTAAATCATGTAAAGATTGGTAAACTTTTCCAATTCGTTGCATCAAAAGTAGCCTCCGTGGCCCAATGGATAAGGCACCGGCCTCCTAAGCCGGGGATTGCGGGTTCGAGTCCCGTCGGAGGTGACAAATTTTTTTAAAAATTCTACAACTATTGAGTCCAGAAAAACTTGTCAAAATCGTATGAGTAAAAATCTCAGCCAAATAATAAATCATTAAAAAATAAACTATGTAATTAACATCAGCACTTTTAATGAATGGTAAATCATGTAAAGATTGGTAAACTTTTCCAATTCGTTGCATTAACAGTAGCCTCCGTGGCCCAATGGATAAGGCACCGGCCTCCTAAGCCGGTGATTTCGGGTTCGAGTCCCGTCGGAGGTGACAAAATTTTTTAAAAATTCTACAACTATTGAGTCTAGAAAAACTTGTCAAAATTGTATGAGTAAAAATCTCAGCCAAATAATAAATCATTAAAAAAAAAACAATGTAATTAACATCAGCACTTTTAATGAATGGTAAATCATTTAAAGATTGGTAAACTTTTCCAATTCGTTGCATTAAAAGTAGCCTCCGTCGCCCAATGGATAAGGCACCGGCCTCCTAAGCCGGGGATTGCGGGTTCGAGTCCCGTCGGAGGTGACAAAATTTTTAAAAAATTCTACAACTATTGAGTCTAGAAAAACTTGTCAAAATTGTATGAGTAAAAATCTCAGCCAAATAATAAATCATTAAAAAAAAACTATGTAATTAACATCAGCACTTTTAATGAATGGTAAATCATGTAAAGATTGGTAAACTTTTCCAATTCGTTGCATTAAAAGTAGCCTCCGTGGCCCAATGGATAAGGAACCGGCCTCCTAAGCCGGGGATTGCGGGTTCGAGTCCCGTCGGAGGTGACAAAATTTTTAAAAAATTCTACAACTATTGAGTCTAGAAAAACTTGTCAAAATTGTATGAGTAAAAATCTCAGCCAAATAATAAATCATTAAAAAAAAACAATGTAATTAACATCAGCACTTTTAATGAATGGTAAATCATGTAAAGATTGGTAAACTTTTCCAATTCGTTGCATTACAAGTAGCCTCCGTGGCCCAATGGATAAGGCACCGGCCTCCTAAGCCGGGGATTGCGGGTTCGAGTCCCGTCGGAGGTGACA
Organism: Euprymna scolopes; assembly: GCF_053919585.1. Lineage (NCBI taxonomy): Eukaryota > Metazoa > Mollusca > Cephalopoda > Sepiida > Sepiolidae > Euprymna > Euprymna scolopes. Next base: position 69,673,738 of record NC_136515.1, on the reverse strand, counting down.
AAATTTTTTAAAAATTCTACAACTATTGAGTCTAGAAAAACTTGTCAAAATTGTATGAGTAAAAATCTCAGCCAAATAATAAATCATTAAAAAAAAACAATGTAGTTAACATCAGCACTTTTAATGAATGGTAAATCATGTAAAGATTGGTACACTTTTCCAATTCGTTGCATTATAAGTAGCCTCCGTGGCCCAATGGATAAGACACCGGCCTCCTAAGCCGGGGATTGCGGGTTCGAGTCCCGTCGGAGGTGACAAAATTTTTAAAAAATTCTACAACTATTGAGTCTAGAAAAACTTGTCAAAATTGTATGAGTAAAAATCTCAGCCAAATAATAAATCATTAAAAAAAAACAATGTAATTAACATCAGCACTTTTAATGAATGGTAAATCATGTAAAGATTGGTAAACTTTTCCAATTCGTTGCATTAAAAGTAGCCTCCGTGGCCCAATGGATAAGGCACCGGCCTCCTAAGCCGGGGATTGCGGGTTCGAGTCCCGTCGGAGGTGACAAAATTTTTAAAAAATTCTACAACTATTGAGTCTAGAAAAACTTGTCAAAATTGTATGAGTAAAAATCTCAGCCAAATAATAAATCATTAAAAAAAAACAATGTAATTAACATCAGCACTTTTAATGAATGGTAAATCATGTAAAGATTGGTAAACTTTTCCAATTCATTGCATTAAAAGTAGCCTCCGTGGCCCAATGGATAAGGCACCGGCCTCCTAAGCCGGGGATTGCGGGTTCGAGTCCCGTCGGAGGTGACAAATTTTTAAAAAATTCTACAACTATTGAGTCTAGAAAAACTTGTCAAAATTGTATGAGTAAAAATCTCAGCCAAATAAGAAATCATTAAAAAAAAACAATGTAATTAACATCAGCACTTTTAATGAATGGAAAATCATGTAAAGATTGGTAAACTTTTCCAATTCGTTGCATTACAAGTAGCCTCCGTGGCCCAATGGATAAGGCACCGGCCTCCTAAGCCGGGGATTGCGGGTTCGAGTCCCGTCGGAGGTGACAAAATTTTTTTAAAATTCTACAACTATTGAGTCTAGAAAAACTTGTCAAAATTGTATGACTAAAAATCTCAGCCAAATAATAAATCATTAAAAAAAAACAATGTAATTAACATCAGCACTTTTAATGAATGGTAAATCATGTAAAGATTGGTAAACTTTTCCAATTCGTTGCATTAAAAGTAGCCTCCGTGGCCCAATGGATAAGGCACCGGCCTCCTAAGCCGGGGATTGCGAGTTCGAGTCCCGTCGGAGGTGACAAAATTTTTAAAAAATTCTACAACTATTGAGTCTAGAAAAACTTGTCAAAATTGTATGAGTAAAAATCTCAGCCAAATAATAAATCATTAAAAAAAAACAATGTAATTAACATCAGCACTTTTAATGAATGGTAAATCATGTAAAGATTGGTAAACTTTTCCAATTCGTTGCATTAAAAGTAGCCTCTGTGGCCCAATGGATAAGGCACCGTCCTCCTAAGCCGGGGATTGCGGGTTCGAGTCCCGTCGGAGGTGACAAAATTTTTAAAAAATTCTACAACTATTGAGTCTAGAAAAACTTGTCAAAGTCGTATGAGTAAAAATCTCAGCCAAATAATAAATCATTAAAAATAAACAATGTAATTAACATCAGCACTTTTAATGAATGGTAAATCATGTAAAGATTGGTAAACTTTTCCAATTCGTTGCATTAAAAGTAGCCTCCGTGGCCCAATGGATAAGGCACCGGCCTCCTAAGCCGGGGATTGCGGGTTCGAGTCCCGTCGGAGGTGACAAAATTTTTAAAAAATTCTACAACTATTGAGTCCAGAAAAACTTGTCAAAATCGTATGAGTAAAAATCTCAGCCAAATAATAATTCATTAAAAATAAACTATGTAATTAACATCAGCACTTTTAATGAATGGTAAATCATGTAAAGATTTGTAAACTTTTCCAATTCGTTGCATTAAAAGTAGTCTCCGTGGCCCAATGGATAAGGCACCGGCCTCCTAAGCCGGGGATTGCGGGTTCGAGTCCCGTCGGAGGTGACAAAATGTTTAAAAAATTCTACAACTATTGAGTCCAGAAAAACTTGTCAAAGTCGTATGAGTAAAAATCTCAGCCAAATCATTCAACCACGGTAGTGGTTGAATATATGCTTGAGTCCGAAATTGAATGAATCGAGACACATTCAAACCCTTACTACTAATATTGTTCGCAACCAAATTTGAAACAGGTTATAAAGTTTGATAGAACACCTCATTAGGTACATTTTGAAAAAAAAAATTCGAAAATTGGTTCAGTTGAAAAAAAAGTTACACCAAAACATGTGGGTTCAGAAACAGGAGAGTAAGTACATAAGTGACTAACGCTTTTTTTACTTTGCATAACTTTTTTTGTATATAAATATTTGTTACTGCAATTTTGCCAATATGACATGTTGGCATAACGGTTAGCGTACCGGGGGTTGGTGGAAAGATTTTAGGTGCAATCCCGTGTATCGTTTTTTTTTTTTTTTATATAATTAAAAAACCGAACTTTTTATTAATAACTAATTTTTTTTTAACTCTCCTTATGATTTTATAGCAAAAAATGGTGAATTTATCGATTAAAAATATTAGTGAATTCTATGATATACATATTCTTTGAATGAACTCAAATTTTTCGTTATCACATTTGATGAAAAATGTAGTCCCATTTTGGCAATGCGTCTGACCAATGATGCTTTTGAACCCGCGTCCAGCACTGCGATGTCATCAGCAGCAGCCTGGGCATAAATATTCCTATTTTTAAACTCCTTTAAAAGAGGATTCAGCATACAGTTCCATAGTAAAGGTGATAAAATCCCACTTTGGGGGTTTCATTTAACTACTTCCCTTTTAACAGTTGCCCTCAGTAGTTCTACTTGAAATGTTCTGTGCCTCACCATATACTCAATCCATCGGATGAGTACTGGTGGCACATTGAGTTCTCGTAGCAACTTGAACATACTACTGAAGGGTATGTTGTCAAAAGCTCCAAAAATATCTAAAAAGACACCGAGTGCCATCTTCTTTTTTGTTAGTTCACGCTCTATACAGATCACGAATTGATGAACCGCAGTCTCGGTAGAGATTCTGGCTCGGAACTACTGTGATTGAATGATAAATATTGCATAAGTGTGTGTTTGAGAGCTAATGTTTTTTTTTTTTGACAATCGTTAATAAATATTATAAATTTATATATTAATACAATAGCAATGCCTGGAAAAATCATGGAGTATATGGAAAAATGCGCGCATGAAAATTAATATTCTTAAGATTTTATTAAACCTGGAAAAGTAAAGGACAAGAAATTCAACCTGGAAAAGTAAAGAACAAGATATTCTAGTAAAGTAAAAAATAAGAATTTTTTAGACTTATAATATTGCAGCTAAAAATAAAATTTGAATATTGATAAATATTTTATTGATTATTTGCATATGTTGTTGAGTTAGAAAGAATTAAATGATCCTAATTATGATATAATAAAACTATTAATTTTTATGTAAATTATAAAATTATTTATTCCATCTACTAACTAACTAACTAACTAACTAATGAATTAATTTTATTCAAACAATTTTCAGTACATAAATATATGCAAATAATAGGGGGAAAATAAGTTCAATCCAGCGACTGACACCCTTTCTAACTCAACAATAAACAACAACATATGCAAATAATAAATAAAATATTTATCAATATTCAAATTTTATTTTTAGCTGAAATATTTTAAGTCTAAAAAATTCTTATTTTTTACTTTACTAGAATATCTTGTTCTTTACTTTTCCAGGTTGAATTTCTTGTCCTTTATTTTTCCAGGTTTAATAAAATCTTAAAAATATTAATTTTCATGCGCGCATTTTTCCATATAATAATAAATCATTAAAAAAAAACAATGTAATTAACATTAACACTTTTAATGAATGGTAAATCATGTAGAAATTTGTAAAGTGTTCCAATGCGTTGCATGACAAGTAGCCTCCGTGGCCCAATGGATAAGACACCGGCCTCCTAAGCCGGGGATTACGAGTTCGAGTCCCGTCAGAGGTGACAAAATTTTTTAAAACTTCTACAACTTTTGAGTCTAGAAAAACTTAGGAGGCCGGTGCCTTATCCATTGGGCCACGGAGGCTACTTTTAATGCAACGAATTGGAAAAGTTTACCAATCTTTGCATGATTTACCATTCATTAAAAGTGCTGATGTTAATTACATTGTTTATTTTTAATGATTTATTATTTGGCTGAGATTTTTACTCATACGATTTTGACAAGTTTTTCTAGACTCAATAGTTGTAGAATTTTTTAAAAATTTTGTCACCTCCGACGGGACTCGAACCCGCAATCCCGCCTTATGAGGCCGGTGCCTTATCCATTGGGCCACGGAGGCTACTTTTAATGCAGTGAATTCGAAAAGTTTACCAATCTTTACATGATTTACCATTCATTAAAAGTGTTGATGTTAATTACATTCTTTTTTTATAATGATTTATTATTTGGCTGAGATTTTTACTCATACAATTTTGACAAGTTTTTCTATACTCAATAATTTGAGAATTTTTAAAAATTTTGTCACCTCCGGCGTGTGAAAATAGCAGAAGCCGAAAAAAATGGCTAGCAAAGTTATTAGCAGCAGCGTTTAAATACGTATACAAATTAGCAAGTGTGCGCGGCTTAGCGTCAGAATAAAAGGAAAAAAGAGACACCCCCAATTTTTACTCCTCTATCAGAAAACGCGCTGTGATATACAAATATATGTACATGATGTTGCCAAGCTCATCAAAAACCTTGATTCCAGTAAAGCAGCCAGCGCTGACGGTATTCCAGTTATAGTACTCAAAAAACTTCAACCAGAACTAACGCCCATACTTACAAAACTGTTTAAACATTGTCTTAAGGAGAATTGCTTCCCATCACCCTGGAAAATCTCATCAGTATGCCCTATCAGTACAGGTCAATAAGTCTTGTGTGCGTCATGAGGAAGTTGCTAGAATCTGTATTAAATGGAGAAGTAATCAACCATCTCAGCAAAAACAACCTTCTTAGTGACACACAATATTGTTTTCGTTCTGCTAGATCTACAGCAGATGTGCTTACATTAAAATTTAAAATGCAAAAGTCAAGTATCATGCTTAAATTGTGCTCTAAACAGAAACATTCGTTACAAACGCGCCCCTGTCATATCAGAGAAGCTACTGTTGATTTTATATGTCTCGTCTTACTGCTTGTGCGGTAATAAAACTTCTCAAATTGACTTGTAATGTATTAGTCAAAATCAGACTGTTCCTCCTTTTATCGGATTTTTTTGATGATCGATTGTCCATACTTATCGGAGACATTACTATAGAAAATTAATCTAAGAACATTCCCAGACACATTTGTGTGAAATTTGAAAAAAAAAATCGGGTTAAGCCGTTTCGGAATCCATAGAGAACGAACTCACACACACACATACATACATACAAAGTGCCTTTTCTACATATACTAGTAGGGAGACCCGGCGTTGTGCAGAATTGAATGAGGATCTACAAATGTACGACCTTCCCGTGCTTTTATTGTCATCGAAAACAGTGAAATGGCCAATTTTTTTTATTAGGTTGGGGTCCTGGATATGACCTTAAACTATATCCGATGGTGAGGCCCAAGCTTACGAGCTTTGGGGAGTGTGGAGCCACCCTTTAATTGCCATTGCTCCCAGGTCCACTCTGACCCGGAGTGATAGTACTTGTTAGGGTCCCAACTATGGGTTAAGTAGGAACCGACTTGAAAAAAATATATATATATTCTATAAAAAACTATTCTTCAAAATCATTGGATTCGGCATTAAATGACCTGAAAAGGGTTGATATGTCGTAAAACAAAAACAACCAACAATTATTAGGTTGGTGCACAAATAATGTTGTTTTTAAACGACTTTATTTTTGCAGCAACCTAATAATCAAATCCATTGATTGCCTGCTCTAGTTTGGGACCGTGTACCGGGAGGAAGCTTCACATACCTTCTTGCAGCTACTTAGTTCACAATACATTATAGTCCACATTGCACTGTAGAGAATCTACTGTTGATTTTATCAAATTATCTGTAAATAATAGCTTCACTTTAAGTTTAAAATGCAAAAATCAAGTATCATGGTTGAATTGTGATCTAAACAGAAGCATTCATTTCGAACGCGCTCTTATCAACAGTTGCAAGATGTCAAACTCCTATATTTCCATTCTAATGACACCAAGTAATTTTTTTAACTTTTGAAATCAATAATATATATATATATATATATATATATATATATATATATATATACTACTTGATTTACTTACATAAAATTAATATACGAAAGTATAGATTTATGCGAAAACTTTAAGTATTTACTTCAAAAATGCTCAATTGGCTGATAGGAAGGGCGCGGTGGATACTAGAAAGCTGATTGGCTAACTAAAATCTCAATAGAAGATGCGCATATAAAAACGACAAACAACCACAGAATTCGTGCATTAACCTGAAGAATCCTAGAGTGGATGAAACGCGGAATATTCAGTCTAGCTTAATCGCCATACACATTTTATAACTTACTATATATATATATATATATATATATATATATATATATATATATATATATATATATATATATATATATATATATATTACTTTTGATCTCACTACTATATATTAGATTCTATATAATCATCGATAGAGAATTGTGTCGTTAATAGTAAATACGAAATCTGCATTGATTAAAACAATCATATTTACGCGTATCTTACGACCGGGCAACGCCGGGCGGGCTGCAGCATCTATATAAAGTTGAGTTTTTCGTCGTAATTACATAGATGTTAAAAGCCTACTTTTTCTATTTAAAAATTATTAAAACGAACTTCTTAATATACTTAGTCATGCATATACCAGAGACTACATCTTTAAAATTCGAATATCAATTAATTATCCGTTTTTTTTAAAACTTTTTTCATTTCGAACGCGCCCTTATCTTATGTAAGCAGCAACTGTTGATATCAAATGTTTCAAACTCCCATATTTCCATTCTAATCGAAATCGATGAAGTTGTCTACTTTTCAACCAAATCAATTGGTTGTCTGCTCTAGATTAGGACCCATCGCGGTTCACCTGAGGGAAGCTTCACATGCTTACCCACAGTGACTTAGTCCACAATACACTGTAATCTACATTGCACTGTAGAGAACCTACTGTTGGTTTTATAAAACTATTTTTATATAATGGGTTGAATTTAAGCTTAAAATACAAAAGTTAAGTGCCAGCGTTCAATATTACTTTAAACAGAAACATTTATTTCGAACACGTTCCTGTCATATCAAAGAAGCTACTGTTGATTTTATACGTCGAACCCTTCAGCTTGTGTGGTAATAAAACATTTCAAATGCACCTACGATGTTAGGCTGTGTAAGGTTTAAACTTGACTTTGGTCGAAATCGCCTGTTCCTTCTTTCATCGGATTATTTCGATTATGGATTATCGATACTTATCGAAGACATTCCGATACTAACCTATCTAAGAACACTGACAGGTATATAAAGTGTCTTCGTATGAAATTTCATAAAAATCGGTCCAGCCGTTTTGGATTCCGTAGGGAACGAAGTCACCGTCATTAGAAGGACCTTGTAATAAATTTGTCTCGAGAAGATGCGCGTTTTTATTGGTTTCCATGCACGCGGAAGATGACCTCCTTTACGTGTGACGTAACAATTTCCCAGGACAACGCCGTCGGAAACAAATGTGGAGCGCGTCAGCTATTGAAATCATCTTAAAGGTTTCTGGATGTTGTCGCCGATTTAAATTGATGTGCGTTGGTTTTGGCCTTGAAGATTCTTTGTTTTGATTTCATCGTTCAGGCGGAAGTGATTCGATGGCGGGCGTGACACAATCGGATAGAGATAGCTTGAAAAAAATTAAAGAAAGAAACAGACGGGTGTATAAGAGAGGTGGAGAAGAGGGAAAGGGAATCTATTTGCACTCGTCTACAGAAGAGAGCGAAATGAATCCAGTTCACCCCTAACAAGGCATATCGTCACTTGGACATAAGGGGCTACTATGAAAGATTAACAAGATGTTGGTTTACGTTACATTTAAACTTCTGCATATCATTACAGCCAGGGAAGCAGGTAGCAGGAAGGGAATTCTACCAGCTACCCGAGAGAATAAACTATTAGAGTAGAAAGCTTTCTGGCATTTAGGGACCTTAACAATAAAGAGGTGAGATTTTGCTGTTAAACAAATTTGTTGGGGATGTGCATGTCGAGGGGGGACACAGGTGTAAGGAGTTCATCAGAACACATTCCATTTAAATATTTATGAAACAGGCTTCACGATGCAACATTGCGGCGATGGGACAGGGGTTGGAGCTTAGTTGACACAGTGGAATCTATGAAATCAAATTGGGAAAGTAAAATGCGCGGTCACATAAATTGGGACAAATTCATTGTGAACATTTGCCAAGGCTGCTGCAAAGAAAGTGAACTCCCTCTACCGTGTTGATCTTGAGGTCCCCATCAGTTCGCTATTTTAATACCTCATTATAATATAACTTTTTATTCCAGTAGCTTCTTTCCAAGGACTGCACTGTTGTGTAACTCTCTTCCTGCTCCCTGTTTTCCTGTTACCTACAGACTTGGTTTTATCAAACTAAGATCAATAGGCATATCTTGTCTATGCAATAATCATATTTCGTCCTTGTTAGCTCCTTACGTACATCAAGTGACTTCATGCTTTGTCTCTAGCGATTTGTACTTAAAAAATTACTCAAACCTAGATCCTATATTTTACAAAACCACAACTGACTATGCAGAGAGAATTGGTGTAACATCCGGGCTGGTTCATCCAACACTAGTCTCTCACACTTGGACAGGGCCCAAAAAGGAATCTTAAATCTAATATTGTTGCATATTGAAAGGGGCAACTTCTGGTGTTTAGTTAGAAACGAAGTAATTAGGATCGAATATAACTATTATTAGAGGAGAATGCTGGAATCGAACGCAGTTATCAAAAGTTAAAATCAATACATATTGTTAGTTAGAGATACGATTCCAGGACTGCAGTGGAATTATCTCTTGTAGTGACGAATGCAAAATTATGAAACAAAAGAATGCGGTAAACAGAAAGTTGGGTTGGTTAATTTGGATTGAAGCAGGAATGATAAAACAATGAAATTAAGGGATGTTCTTGTGTTGTCAGGACGGGTGTTGGGTGCATGTGCATAGGGTGTATATGTTTGGGCCGCGTGTTGACGTCACATACAGTTAATATATACACAAGTCCAGTTCAGTCAGAGAGATAGAGTGCGAGTTGGAGAACAGTTCGTATTAGACCGACAGAGTTAGTTAAAACTCCTTAGGAAGTGAAGGGGAGACAAAGACGACACAATGTAGCAACTTAGGCGCAAGCATAGGATTCACATTACCAGCTTTAAAAATAGATGTCGTCTATTTGTTATGTAAGTCTTTTATCTTCGTTCATCATTTAAACCAAGTTAATGTGTTTTGTCTTTTGAGTTTATACGTCTTATCACGCTGTCCCGTCGTCTTGTATAATGAACTTTGAATATAACCCCCTTTCAAAGATTGACTGTATCCTCGTCGACAATAATGCATCTCCCCCGCTTGTTTAAAGAACTGTTCATTAACACTTCTCTTCACATCTCTACATCATTTTTCTAATATATAAAACGCAAAATGTGTGTGTGTGTGTGTGTTTCTGTGTGTTTGTATGTCTTGAAAAACTTTCAACGGAGGCGACCTGACGAAAAGCGGTATCATTTAAAATCTCGATCCTTCGGACGACAAATATAAAAAAATTCCTTCACCCTAAACTCGGCCGTTTTGTACAAGGTCTGGTCGGACCATGGAAACAACGGCTAAAATGTCACATTTTTTTAACCTTCGTTTATCCTTTGTGCTACGGGTTCGAGCCTGCCTGCCTACTACCACTTTTTTTAACCTCTGCCTACTGTTGTTTTGATACCACCCCTGCTACTACCACTTTTTTACCCCCCCCCCCGAGTTCCTTACTACACACACTCCACTACTGTTGTTTTGATACCACCCCTGCTACTACCACTTTTTTACCCCCCCCCCCGAGTTCCTTACTACACCACCTACACACACTCCACTACTGTTGTTTTGATCCCCCTGGGGGTCTTTACTATACCACCTAAACACCCCGGGCAATGCCGGGCACCCCCGCTAGTCTATTATAAATGTTATCTCGTCCCTCTTATGTGAACCTCCCGCGGCTATACAACAATATGTCTCACACATTCATCCAAACTCCAACCTCTGTTTCTATCATTGAAATGTCGCATCTGTGTGCATGTTTAACAAGTATTTTAATGTGATGTGCTCTGACGAACTCATAGTGCTTGGGCTAACCTGCCAAGCAATAAAATCCCACTCCTTCAATGTTTTTCCTCTCAGAGTGCTAGACTTTAGAATTCCCTCCTTGCTTCCTACTTCCCTGACTGCATGAGAAATTCTGCAGAAATAAGCAGACTCCTCATTGGTCGGTTTGTCCGCCCACGATTTTGTTGTAACCTATGAGATTGCTTGTTATTACTAACTGCCAAAGATATTCTTAGCGCCAAATTTATCATTTCAGATCACCAGTTTTAACATAGACACGGGTTGAAATGGGTGTACGAAACTCACTCGAGGCTTGTAGCCTCAAAATCACTTTGTCTCATTGAGACGTTTTAATGCCCAAATGTGGGGCGAAATGTTGTTATCATCTGCAAACACCAATGGCCTTATGTTGGGTGAAATATATTATCGCACACGGTTGTGTTCTGTGAATCAATTTATTTTCATTATTACAATATAATGTCGGTAAGAGGCGAAATTAAGGCCTATAGTTTGACCTGTCATTTGTCTGCCATTCGGACAGTTATGCACAGTGAATTCCATGAGACTACCGGACAACAGTATCCATCTTAGAAGGCATCACTCAACTCTTCAACCTGTTGCAGCTTTTCTTCGTCAGCGGAGTTTTGTATCCAGCATATCGTGAAGGTGCGTGTAAGAGTGTTGGTTGAGCAAAAAAAAAAAAAGAAGGAAAATTGCAAGCACAAAAAAAAAGAAAAAACAAAGGAAAATTGCAAGCACAAAAAAAAGAAGAAAAAAAGGAAAATTGCAAGCGAAAAAAAAAGTGGTAGTAGGCAGGTAGGCTCAAACCCGTACTGCAAAGGAGGAAAAAAAGTGGGGAAAAAAGTGACGCGTTAGCCATTGCGCCCATTGCCAAACCGGAAGTGACATAGGTTTAAATTAAGGCTAGACAATCGAAAAGAGGCGATGAATTTTGAAAATATCGGCGAAAAAGTAACCCCTCCGTGTATAAAAGTGCCCAGTTAAGGATGAAGGAATTAATATTCTAACCAATTTTTCAATATTTGTCATTGGAAGGGTCGAGCCTCAAAATGATACTGATCTCATGAAAATCCGAAATCGAAAGTTTTTGCGAAACATACATACATACATACATACATACATACATACATACATACATTCATACATACATTTAAACAGTCAGGTGAGATTCATATTATAGAAGATAATGATGATCGTCATTTTTCTTTTGGAAATTGATGTTTTTATTCAGTTTTTTTGTTGTTTTTTTTTTCATAAGATTACTGAGCATCTCTATTTCTACTTTTGTTTTTTACAAAGGAGTCACCATTTATCAAGGTGCAGAGGCCATCCATCCATCCAGCGCGGCGGTAGCTGAGATTGAACTCACTACATAAGTTTGTAGTGTAATTCAAATCTTGTCGGTAGCTAAATATTTGATGCTTTGCTAGGGCTATCAAGGGTGTTTTTTTATTGTGACGCCATTACTAGATGGGGTGCCTACCATAGCTTAAGAGAGTCCCATCTACTCTCGAGAGAAGGATAGACCACGCCAGTTTCTCAACCTGGTATTTTACCTAATGGTACATACAGCATCTCACCTTCCCAAATGGTCACCTATCTGGTACTGGTCAGGCTCCACGTTTCTTAACTTCAGTGATCTGGTAAGAATAGGCGTGTCAACGTGATTGTGCCACTTGATGATAAAGGTTAATGAGTGCGCAGTAGTGAAGGGGAACATATCATAGTAATTGTTAGTAGTGGAAATTTGGTAAATTGGAATTCTTAAGGGGATGGGTCATCAAGAATTTATTCACATTGGACTTGAAGATGACCATGCTGCAGTAAGTTGGAAAGCAGGAGAATGGAACAGAGTTCCACAGGCGTGCAGCTCTAAGAAAGAAGCTTTATTCCTGGAATCTACATTTAGGTTTAGGCACAGATAAAGAGTGAAGCAAATTATTAATAGTGGTTTCAGCTAGACGAGTATTTTTTGTGAAAGTCAGGGCAGTGGGTGGGGCATAAATTAGAGCTCAGACGAGCACTTGCCATGAAAATAATAATAAAGCAGAGATAGGCTCGCAACGTCTCTTCTGTGGGAAAAGGTTGGAGGAAAAGACAGTGGGGGGTGAGTTCTCTATGGACTCGAAAACGGTTGCGTCGATATTTTTATAATATCACACAAATCTACTTCATGTGTTTGGCAATGTTCTTAGATAGGTTTGGTATCTGAATATCTCCGATAAGTATCTCCCGTGAAACAAGGAACATCGATTTTAACTAACGTTAACACCTTACACAGCCTAACATCACAAGTGCATTTGAGAAGTGCTATTACTGCACAAGCAGAAAATCCCAGCATATCAAATCAAAAGTAGGTTCTTTGATGAATGCTTCTATTTAAAGAACAACTGAACCATGATACTTGACTTTTGCGTGTAAAACTTTAATTCAAGCCATTATATAAAAATAACTTTATAAAATCAACAGTGGATTCTCTACAGTGCAATGTCAACTACAATTGCAGGGAGACATCTTAAGCTTCTTCCTGATGGACCAGGGTGGGGCCCCACCTAGAGCAGACAATTAGTCGATTTGATTGGAAAAAAAATGGGCGATTTCATCAATTTTGATAACAATAAAAATATGGGAGGGTGAAAACATCATTCAATCCCGGGCAACGCCAGCTCTCCCCTGTTAGTATATATATATATATATATATATATATATATATATATATATATATATATATATATATATATATATATATATCATGATTTTGATAATACATTTTAAAGACGTGTTGCCATGTTTTCGATTAGTATTAAAACTCCATATTGTTGTCTTGGAAGCCTGGTGCTCCATTCATTTCTGGTGATATAAAGGTCAACAGCTGCGTCAGACAAATACATTAATGTGGATTTTTGTTTTGTTTTCATTTTTTTTACCATGCATAATTTAGTCAATTTTGGTGAAACTGAGTTACACATTTCATTGAACGAAAATAGCGAACAGTACAACTAATTCATCCCGAATGACGTATATGAGCGAGTTACGGTATATAAATGATGTATATAAGCGAGTTACGGTGTATAAATGACGTATATAAGCGAGTTACGGTATATAAATGACGTATGTAAGCGAGTCACCATGAATGAATGAAACTATTTATTTCGCTTCCGCAGTGGGAAATGTGACACAAGGGTCGGAAAATGTGAGTGAAAGGCTAGTGATCCAGAGGAGGAGCATTCTGGCCCTGTCTGAGCAGCCCAGTCAGCATTCTCGGTAGAGGCGCCTTTATTAGCAATAAACTAACCCCGTCTCAAAGAGAGAAGGTAGATCCTGGGAACATGGACCTCTTAGAACAGCACAGGACTAGCAATACACCGCAATCAACACGGAAAAGGTTATTACAAGAATATTCTATCTATATTGCTTGTTTCGTTGGTTTGCTTCCTTCCCATATCCTCTCGATGCGGTTCGTTGTTGTCTTCATTGCGGGGGGGTCTACAAAATGCATACTTATGATTCACTGTCAGGCGGTTGGTGAAATCCTTCTCCTCCTATTTTGTTATAGGGGCTTCCAACAGTCGGATGTATGACTGTAGTCCCCGACAGAATATATTTGTTTATTATTGGAAAGAGGATTTTCGGCGTTGCGATTTAGTACAAAAAAAAAACAAACAAAAAAAAACAAAAGAGAACTCCTTGTCGGTGATGTAAAAAATAAAAATTCGATTTAGCGTTTCAACATTTGAACAACGCTCAGCTGAAACCGATGATTGCTGGTCTCACCTGATCCATGCTTGACGGGAATTCCCGAGAATCCGGGTCAAATTATGCAAGAGTACCAACATTTGATTATATAACGCAACATCTTTTTAGCTTAAGGTGGCAACTCCTCACTTCAAGTGTTCTCCATATGTTTGCTTATGTTAAGGTTTGCACTGAGATGATAGAAAGGGGAACGAGGTAATGTTTATTTTTCTATTTTGTCTTTAATGTTTCGAACGTTAGGCGGGTAACAAAAACAATTCTGATTAATAGATATACACTTTCTAATAAGCTTCACAAACTCTTCAATAGAAATATGATCGAAACAATCCTTATTATCCTCTTGTATGATTCTTACTAGCCTCGAAAACCACAAATCCAATTAATCCCCTTTTGGATTGAAAGCCATAAGTCTCCGATGGGTATCTATTTTGAAGATTAAAGAATTTTTGGAGGGTAGCTGATCTTTAAAAGTCCTGGACTTCAAATGTTTGCAGACAAAGAGCAAAGATCTTTCTTGTGTAGACGCTAGTTATGGGATGATTCCAATATTTTACCCGATTCCGATACAATTACCGATTCCGTACTAAATTCCTGATTCTGATACAATTACCAATTCCGATTGTGGAATATGATCTATAGATTTTAGTTGTAGTGTTATTTTAACAATCAATAAATATTTATTATTTCATTATTACTACCAGCAATGGGATATTTAGATTTAAACAAAATCAAACAAAAAAACAATTAAAATAATCGTTTTTGGCATCGGAAAATAAGAAAAAAACTTTTTTGATTCCAATACCCATTCTGATATCCCCAAAAGTTCTAATTTTTCCAATTCCCGGTTCTGATTCTGATTAATCATCCCATTACTAATGAACACGAAAATTTGTGTGCAGGAATTTGAAAAGATCCAACATGGAGTAATTCTGGTTTCTGATTAGTTGCTAGCAGAACATGGCTCCATTTGATTGGTCAGTTTCTATCAATAGTGTCTACAAATAGAACCTTCCAATTTTCTTAAACCATACCCCATTATTTTATCAAAAATTTTGCAACATCCCACCCGACCCCTGTTTCTTTTGTTTCAGATTCTACAAAACCAAAGTCATATCCTATGTAAATTCCAAAACTGAAGAAATTTACATCGGAGTACTCAGGAGTCTTTCAAATAAAGATTCTACACACACAATAACACTTTAAAATATCTTGAAATATATATATATATATATATATATATATATATATATATATATATGGCGGTTACCATAATGTAATTATTGTTGGGTAGGTCAGCATTTCGGCGGGTCCCCTTTTTGGGGAGTCGTCGAAATTAATAAGACGGGAGTAGTAACCGACCTGGGAATAATAATAAAGAAACAAAGGAACTTCCAAACGAAACGGTTTTATATTCATTTCAGCGTACAAGTGGTATCGGGTTATAGAAAGTTCGTGATTTTCATTTATATCCCCTGACTCTGGAACCACTCGCGTCTCCGTCTTTTTTTTTTTTTTTTTGGTTCCAACACTTTTTGTATCTCTCTTTTTGTCTTTCCCACCAGAGCTGTTCTCCGTCCTGATTGGTTGCAACATCTGGTCACATTTTGAGGAAAGGAAAGAAGGGGGAAAGGGAAGAGTAGAGAAAAAGAGACATGTAATGGAGAAATAGTAGTCTTGGCTTCACTACATATATTCCTTCTTAGCAACCATTCAAGGAGTCCCATATCCCCTATGAAATTAAATAGAGTAGCATTGATGAATAAAAGCCTTATAGGCATTGCTCACTATACAAGATCCTACCTATTTGCCAATTGATAAATTATACCACACATCCTCGCCCCTAAATATGAATACACTGTTGAAAGAGGAAATTAATAACCCTTTCATAAACTGCATGAACATCAAAATTGAGATCGTCAGACTATGCCCGCACATAAGAAAATTTCTAGTAACCGATTAGATT
>NC_136515.1:69592605-69655105 GCF_053919585.1 Euprymna scolopes | reverse complement strand
CAAAGACCGTATCCATTCGGCTACCATTTAACCGCATGAAATAAAGTTGAAATTAAACATTTTATTTTAAAATGTTTTTTTTTACGTCAGTCAGAGTGATCTAATCATTATATGATGATCTATGCATAAGAGCTAAATTGACCGACTTAATTCAATTGAAAGTGCTTACCGATAAGAAAGAAGTTTCTTAAATAATTATTAAATATGTACAGGCACTAGTGTTTCATCCTTTCGGAGATCTTCAGTTCAGGGTGTCACGATTAACACCATCTCTGGCTTGATTAGTAAAGACCGTATCCATTCATATATATATATATATATATATATATATATATATATATATATATATATATATATATATATATATATATATAATTTTAGTCATTCAATAAAATTTTAAAAAATTATGACGTGAAATGTTTAAATTTCAAATTAAAAAATTTTACTTATTCTATGTAAGACAAAGAATACATTTGAAATATTAAAACTCCTTATCCTATGGGATTTCGATGTATATATATATATATATATATATATATATATATATATATATATATATATATATATATATATATATATGTGTGTGTGTGTGTGTGTGTGTGTGTATATCTGTATCTATCTATCTATATATATGTATATCTATATCTATATCTATCTATCTATATATGTATGTATGTATGTATGTATGTATGTATGTATATATATGTATAAATAATAATTATTTTTAAAATTACAGATACTTGTGGTTCATGGTTTCGTAATAATCAGTGAATGAAGGGAATTAATAACATATGAATGCCAGTTCTGGACATAGACCGAAGACAATTTAGAGTGTTCAAACGAGCAGAAGTCGTGAACATGGTATTATACATATATATTTATTATTAAACTATAATTAATCGTTATACCTACAGACACTAGTGTTCATGCTTACGCAATCATCAATGTAGGAAGTGACAATTCCTGCCAGTCATAAGATTCTTTTATAATGTCCAGATTTTGTATATATTTTTATAGAGTCGTGATTTCAAAAGTAAAAAAAAGTATTTGGGTGGCATCAGTTAGAATCGAAACTGAAACTGTAGCATTGAAAGCTGGTGACGTTACTTCTTTACCAACCTGACACGCATATGAACTGTTTAAAAATTAAAAAAAAAAAACTAACATAAATGTAACAAAATTTATAACGATTTTTCTTTTCAGTTTTGACCCATTTTTGACTCCTTAAAAACTATTTTAGCCGGCTAAACGCCCATAAAAGAACGGTCCGTAAAAATCCAATCATTTGAGACCCCTAGCGCCACTCTGTGACTTTTAGTTTCGGAGGAGATAGAGTTTGAAAATATGGGGACAGACAGACATACATATAGCCTTTTATATATTAGGTATATGATTTATTTATTGGTTAGTGCACTATTATTTAACTTTTGTTAATGTTCCATTTATTGCGAACGTCATATAAGACAACAGCTGTAGCACTAGAATAAATTCACATCGATTTTTCTTTCTTTTCTTTTCAATCTGCGTATTTTAGCCAATTTATTCAGAATGAAATTGACAGCGTCATTACTTTGAATGAAAAAGAGAAAATCATTCGGAAAACGTCAATTGAGAAACCATGGCACGTATAGTAATTCAAAGTGAAATCTTTTTTTTTTACGAGTAAATCAGCACTTATCAAGGCCAAAAGATCACTCCAGGTGATATCCTTCATGAAAATCGCTCTAGACAAGGCATGAATCCACTTGATGAAAGAGTTTTTAAAAAAATGCTACTTCAAGGTCAAAAGTAGCCAATGATAATTGTTAGATGGAATAGTTTCCGACCCAGAAATCAACAATTATTCCTCCTTTGTCAGAAAATTCGGTTATGGAATGTGAGAACTAAAGGACAAAATAAGAGAAGTGAGAGTTACAAGAACGTGAAAAGTAAATCCATTGTAAACTTTCTACTCTCATTAAATAATGTGATTGTCAGTTTGTGATGAGCAATATCTTGATATGATTTGATATGACTGGTAGAAGAATTTATTAACATTGGACTTGAAAACGACCATTTTGTAATGAGCTGAGAAGTAATCTCGTATTATCGTATTCCACAGTTGAGAAATTATTGGAAAAAAAAACTCTTCTCATGAAACTGCCATTTGGTTTTACATGTACAAAATTTTAAAAAATATTTTTACTGTGGTTGTAAATGGACGAGTTTTTGCTGCGAATGTTTTACAAGGAGGGACTGAAGATAGCTTAAGCACCTGTCATGAAAAAGACAGAGTAGAGAAAGACTAGCAAGTTCTCTTCTGTGAGAAAGTGGATGCACGGAAGAAAAGATATAACCCACCCAACTCCCTGCAACTTTAGAGGAAATTACTTAGCAAAATGATATTCATACGAAGGCTATAAATTTTGCTGGTTAGCACATAAATTGAAAACTATATATTCTGCAAGAAGTTATAATTGGATGAATGTTGATGATAATTCAAAAATAAATGGCTTAAAAGGATATTCCAAATAAAGTCCAGGCTTGATGAAGAAAAATAGAAAATTGTAGTACAATCCACTGAAAATGTTGATTGGTCAGATGTAGAAATGCACATGAAATCATCATCATCATCATCATCATGACGGACTTCTTGCCCGGACCAATGTGACTCTTCCTCTTCAGAGTTTCCTGTCTTCCATCAGTTGCCTCAGATCTTC
Source organism: Euprymna scolopes (assembly GCF_053919585.1). Classification (NCBI taxonomy): domain Eukaryota; kingdom Metazoa; phylum Mollusca; class Cephalopoda; order Sepiida; family Sepiolidae; genus Euprymna; species Euprymna scolopes. The sequence continues at coordinate 69,652,406 of NC_136515.1, read as the reverse complement.
AGGTTCACAGTTGCCGTCGTGTGCTATTTGTTGGATGTACGTGGATCTAGGGCGTCCTCTACTTGCGCGTCCGTGTCATGGAGTCCATTAGCAATACATCACTCACCAATTACTGCTTGCTCCTCAGACAATGGCCGGCAAATTGTAGGCGTCTTTCTCTGATGGTATTACATATGGCAGGTAGATTGCCATAAAGTTGCTGCTTTGTGGGATGATTTTGCCAAGATATATTTAATATTGTTCTTAGCATACGGGTGTATGTGCAATCTAGTTTTCTTTCCAATCTTTTGGTGAGTGTCCAGGTTGTAGCACCGTAAACAAGGACAGACTCTTCCACTGCCCTGAAGAACTGCCTTTTCAGTTTGTCAGCCAGTCTCGAAGTCCATACTGAATGTAGCCCATCCAGTGCGGTCCATGCTTTTGAGATGCGAATTCCGATATCTCTCTCTGTGGAAACTATGTTACTGCCCAGATACGTAAACTCAGCGACTTCTTTCAGTGTTGATCCAACCAAAGCCCTGATCTCTCCCTTCACATTGAAAGTCATAAACTTTGTCTTATCCGCATTTATGTGGAGACCAATGTCATTTGCAGACTTTTCTAGTTTACGTAACAGTGTTTGAAATAATCCAATAGAAATATTGATGATCACAAGTGATTTGATGGTAAATGTGATTGACCACTACCAAGTGGCAATCAGCAGAGAAGTGGTACCATGGTAATGTGTTCTGTGTGTGGAAGCTCTTGCAAAGAACGTCTATTTACGAAAATTCCATTTGTCACTGACCACCTGGAAGAAGAAAAGATAGTTGTTTTTATTTTATTTTATGTTTTCTTTTTTTTTTGCTGTAGATAATAAAAATGAGTTCACGCAAAAGGAACTAAAGATTTGACCTTCCATGAAAATAACGGTAAGGGTTAGGGAGAGACTAGCAACATTTCTTCTGTGACAACAAGATTGTAGGAAAATGAACAGATTATTCTATAGAGTTTTGGGTGAGGTGAGATGCTTGCCAAAGATAGCCATCACGTACTCGCACCACTGTGTCTGTATTCACCAGGTTTTAGTTAAAAAGAAATAATTATGTGAAACTGATTCACCATTCGAAATTCTAATTTTTAAAATTTGTATCATTTTTAATCATCAACGTTTTTTTTTTTAATTGACATTCACCCCTAACAAGGCATAACAAGGCTACTTGGATGTAAGGGGTTACTATTTAGGACCATACATAGGAAAGACTAACAAAATGTTGGTTTATGTTGCATTTAAACTTCTGCATATCATTACAGTCAAGGAAGCAGGTAGCAGGAAGGGAATTCCAAGGTCTAGCTGTTTAGCTATTAGAGTAGAAAGCTTTCTGGCATTTAGGTACCTCAACAGTAAAGGGGTGCGATTTTGTTGCTAAGCAGGTTTGTCGGCGATATGTATGTCGAGGGGGCACAAGTGCAATGAGTTCATCAGAACACATTCTATTAAAATATTGGTAAATCAGGCAGAGAGATGCAACATCATAGCGATGGGACAGGGGTTGGATCTTAGTTGACAGAGTGGGACCTATTAGATTGAAAACTATTTTTTGGGCCCTATACAAGAGGGAGAGGTTAGTGATAGATACGCCAGCCCAGATGTGGCAACAATACTCCATGCATGGGTGAATGGTAGCTTTGTATAGGTACAGGATTCTCTCAGGTGTGAATAGTCTTCTAGTATGATAAAGGGAACCTGCCTTCTTTGCAGCAGACTTAGCAATGTCCTCAATGTATTTGTTCCAGTTCATATTGCTCGAGGAGTTTGAAGGAAGAATTCTCAGGTAAAGTGTTATTTGTCATGGATATTGGTGGTTGGAGAGGGGTATTATAATTGTTTGCAGATTGCTTACATGTAAGCACTAAAATAAATAAATAAATATAATCTCTTGTTATTTTTTGTTTGGAGGAGGGATCCTTTGAAATGAGGCTTCATAATTTTTGTGGACTGTTATCCTCATCTTTATAGTTGTTGTTATTTAACCACGTTTTGGCCAACTCGTTTTCTGGCCTTCTTCAGGTGATTAACCGTGACAGCATAGGAATACTGAGTCTTGTAATCGTATCCATAGTAATTACTGCCTTCCATAGTTGTTTTCTCATCACTGACTGATCCTCTGACCTGCTTGGGTAGGATTGAAACCGCTATCTTCAGACAATGCTCGCCTAGAACTGTAGAGACTCAACACCTCTATCCACTGTGTTACGGGCCCCGAAAAAGGCCAGAGGATGAGTTGGTCGAAACAACCACAACTAATAAGATGAGGATAACAGTTTGCAACAAAGAATGAACGTACGAAATATAATCTCATTTTTCTTTTTAGATAGAGTAACTAGCATATGGTGTGTGAGTAATAACTTCTTTTTTTTTTCTACAAAGGAGTCACCATTTATCAAGGCCCAGAGCAACTCGAGGATAAAGATTAATGAGTATACACTAGTCAATGGCACCCTATTGTAGTAATCTTAAATACATTCACAACAGAAACAGAACAGTTCCTGAGCAACCTGACTCACGCATGCATCTACCTGAATTAATAAAAAACAAATGACAATATTTTGGACCAATCAGAGGAATTTTGGAATTTATTCGAAATGGACCTTTTAAGTCTACCTCGACCCCATATAAAGTATAACAACAGATGCAACGACACTTCTCTTCCCTGCAACCTCTTTCCCACAGAAGAGACGTTGCGAGCCTATCTTTGTTCTATCGTTATTTCCATGGAAAGTGCTCATCTGAGTTCCATTCTCTGGTCCCCCTCACCAATCTTTTTCAAAAAACACCCGACTAGCTGAAACCACCGTCAATAATTTTCCCCACTCCTTATCTGTGCCTAAGTCAAAACGAAGATTCCATGAACAAAGCTTCTTTCTTAGAACTGCACGCCTGTGGAACTCTGTTCCACTTGCCAGTTTCCCTCCCGACTTCAACCTGGATGTCTTCAAGTACAACACAAGCAAGTTCCTGATGAACCGCCCCCTTAAGTAATGACACTTTATCAATTCTCCAATACTATTACTACACTATCCCATTGATTACTGTACACACAATAACCCTTATCCCCGAGTGGCCCTTGGGCCTTGATAAGTGGTGAACTCTATGTAAAAAAAAAAGACTAGTGTAGTGTTGTACGTAAATGAAGACGTAAAACAAAACCTCTTTCCAAGGCTTTATTGAACAAAATTCACAGCTATTAAAGCAAGAGAGAAAGAACTCAGTCTTTTAAAGAAAAAAAGGAACACGTGCAAAATCACGTGACAAGAAACTGAATTTGCATATCTTTTTTCGCTTTTTTTTAATTTTAATTAGTAAGAACAAAAGAATTTACATGAAAATATTTTAAACAGTAAGAACAAAACAATTTAAATGAAAATATAACAACTAGTTTGAATCTATCTTTGGTTTATAAGCTCAATGCTGACTGGTGCAAGCATTCAACTTTCCTTTTGGCTTGCCCAATCAGTGACTATTTCTTAGGTGAGCTGAGCACGTGACAATGTTTATATAAAAAAAAATTAAACACACAGCAACTCTTTCTCTTTCTTTCCCATTCTTGGTACTGAAAATCCACTTCACATGGATCATACCAACCCCCAAACAATTCTCCAAAACATGAATCTTATCAATCTGATAACCTTACACAAATGATGCTGATTTAATCTTTTCTTTGTTTCTCTTGCTGAACGCTCAATGTGGTGCCAATTCTTCATGTCAACTTTCTTCTCTCCCGGAAAGAATGTTCTTTTTCTTATCTCGACAAGAACTCCCCCATGTTTACGAATACTCATTTGCATAAGTTAACTCTCATCATAGCACAAAATTAATGAGATTCAGTAGCAGCAGCGACACCATGCGAGTTGAGATTTTGAATATCTTTGGTTTATAAGCTCAGTACTGATTGGTGCAAACATTCAACTTCCCTTCTGGCTTAACCAATCAGAGACCGTTTCTCAGGCGAGCTGAGCATGTGACAAAGTTTATAAATAGGTTAAACGCATGGAAACACACACACACACACACACACTCTCTCTCTCTCTCTCTCTCTCTCTCTCTCTCTCTCTCTCCATTTCTGGCTCTTGCACTTCTCTCTTGGGATGCAACAAACCCTGCCGAGGCTTTTGGTTTTGGGGTTCAAAAAGATGACAAAGAATCCATCATAGTTACCAGCAGATCCTAATTCCAGCACGCATATATGAACATGGATAGTCTAACTTTTGGGGGGTTTGGTATGTCTCGGTGTGTGGCCGATTTAGTGAGGAGATAATTCGGCATTAAATTAGCACTTTGTTATTATAGTCAAAGTTGTTTTTTTTTTTTTTAATTAATTCAGTAAATGAAGATATTTTTTCTTTGAAGAAAATTGAAATAAAAATCATTAAAAGAAAAAAAATTTAATTTGATTTTAAAAAAGGAACTTAAAAATAACTTTTTATTTAAAACACAACACAAAAACAATCAACACTCAGTCGTCAACAACAAGGCCACTCAGGGATAAAGGTTATTGCATGTACAGTAATCAATTTTCTGTGGATGATGCTTGCTTGTTGTTTATGTTTTCATATTGCTTCTTTTTTTTTAATTAAAAAACTTTAAAATATTTTAGAGTTTTTAATCGTTAAAAAATTAATTATAAAACAATTAATTACAAAGAGTTTTGCAAAAAACATGATTTTTTCCTTAAAACATAGTTTAATTGATACAAACATTAAAAATTTCGAATCATGTTTATTTAAAACACAAAACAAAAACAAATAACACTCAGTCGTCAACAACGAGACTATATTTTCATATTGTCTTTCTTAATTAAAAAAAAAAATCCACTTTGTCTATTCCCTAAGCTAGTTTCCACTCACCATAATATCTCATTCACTCTGGAGGTCTAAGCTATTAAAATTCCCCACATGAATGAATGTTTTTCAAACTTTTATTTACAAAAAAAACATAATAAGCATTTTTTTATTTACAAGCCAAAAAAATATCATTCAATTTTTTAAATTTTTTTGTCGTCTGCTGATTTACACTGATTGTACTTATTTACTATGCCTCCCCACGGGACAGAGTTAGACACCAGGGTCGTTTTTTAACGTGGAGAAAAGGTACAAAAATAAAAATTGTCTCAGTCGTGAAGGATTTCTCCTCCACCGAAAGAGAACAAGAAAATGAAGTGCAGCATCTGAAGAACAGATACTACAATTTGATCTTGGCCTGAAGGCCAAGACTGATTGTAAACAAATAAATAAATTTGAACGCTTATAATATTTCTCACCAAACTTTTCTTCAATGAAAACCATGCGCATGAAATGAACATTACTTATTTTTTGTAATAACTTTTGATCAAATTAATTTTTTTAATTGAATGACGTTTTGACTACAATTTTTCAGACGTTTTTTTTTTTTACATGGGGGTCACCACTTATCAAGGCCCGAAGGCCACTCAGGGATAAAGGTTATTGCATGTACAGTAATCAATTTTCTGTGGATGATGCTTGCTTTATGCGATAACAACACGAAAGAGGAATTGCAACCGAAATGAGAAACGAACAAAAACAGGACAATATACCAAACGCGCAAACGGCGAACAGTAAACTACCTTTTGCTATTTTCTCTCTCTCACCCTCGTCCGTCCGCGCTGAACATTGAACATTGAATGGACATTTTCTTTGCTTTATAAAATACGGATGATGTTTTCTGCTCGACTCCATTAATTACATAAGAAGAGAACAGAATTCCCTTCCCAAAAGGTCCTTCATTTTTTTTTGCTGTTATTCTATATGTTTTTTTTTTTTTTTTTTTTTTTTTTACACAGTGATCACCACTTATCAAGGCCCGGAATCCACTCAGGGATAATGATTATTGCAAGTACATTACGTTAGTAAGGAGATTTGCTGAAGTGTTTACTTAAGGGGGCGGCTCATTAGGAATTTGTTAACATTGGACTTGAAGACATCCAAGTTGTAGTCCGGAGGGAAGCAGGCAGACGGAACAGAGTTCCACAGGCGTGCAGTTCTAAGAAAGAAGCTTTGTTCATGGAATCTACCTTTTGATTTAGGCACTGATATAGAGTGGGGGAAATTTTTAACAGTGGATTCAGCTAGACGGGTGTTTTTCGTGAAAGATTGGCGAGGGGGGACCAGAGATTGGAGTTCAGACGAGCATCTGCCATGGAAATAACGATAAAACAAAGACAGGGTCGCAACGTCTCTTCTGTGGGAGAGAGGTTGCAGGGAAGAGAAAAGGGCATCTCCCACTAAGCCACAAAGTCTATTTTGTACTCTGTCAAGGCAACAGTATTCCATCCTTGGACGTACTTGGCTTTTATATAGATAGAGAATTGCATTGTTTTTATTTTATTTTATTTTTTTCATAGTTTTGATAAAGTGTCTTACTTAAGGGGGCGGTTTGTAAGGAGTTTGTTTATGTTGGATTTAATTCATAGCCTTTAAATTTCTGAATGAGACTTCTTTGATATTTTGGCATACTCTCCAAAGACTCTTTAAAATATTAACAAACATCTTATGTTTTCTCTAGAAGTTTTGTTTTTTTATTAGATAAATGTTTACATATTTCAAAAAATTAAACTTTCATCTATGGTGAACGATTTTTTCTGTTTATTAATTTATTTATTGCGTCTATTATCCTCATCTTTATTAGTTGGACGTTTCGGCCAACTATTCTTCTGGCATTTTTCAGGTGGTAACCAGTACGGGATAGGAACTCCGAATCTCCTAACTGTATTCTCAGCAATGAACCACGTGGTGCAGTGGATAAAGACATTGAATCTCTATGGTTGAGGTGAGAATTGTCTGAAGATAGCGGTTTCAATCCTACTCAAAGCCAGCCAGAGGCTTACTTGGCCAAATCATGGTTAGACAACAGCAACTATGGATGGCAGTAATTGCTGAGAATGTAGTTAGCAGATTCAGAGTTCCTATCCCGTCATAGGAACCACCTTTTTTTTTTTTTTTTTTTTTACAAGGTGATCACCACTTTTCAAGGCCCGGAAGCCACTCAGGGATAAGGGTTATTGCATGTACAGTACGTTAGTGTGGGGGTTTAATAAAAATGTCTACTTAAGGGGGCGGTTCATAAGGAATTTGTTTACGTTGGACTTGAAGACATCCAGGTTGTAGTCAGGTGGGAAGCAAGCAGACAGAACAGAGTTCCACAGGCGTGCAGTTCTAAGAAAGAAGCTTTGTTCATGGAATCTAAGTTTTGATTTAGGCACAGATAAAGAGTGGGGAAAATTTTTGACAGTGGTTTCAGCTAGACGGGTGTTTTTTGTAAAAGATTTGCGAGGGGGGACTAGAGATTGGAGCTCAGACAAGCACCTGCCATGGAAATAACGATAAAACAAAGATAGGCTCGCAACGTCTCTTCTGTGGGAGAGAGGTTGCAGGGAAGAGAAAAGGGCATCTCCCACTAAGCCACGAAGTCTATTTTGTACTCTGTCAAGGCATGATAGGCTGTTTTTAGCAGCTCCTGCCCAGATATGGCAGCAGTATTCCATCCTTGGGCGTACTTGGCTTTTATATAGATAGAGAATTGCATCAGTAGTGAGATATCTTCTGGAGCGTTAGAAGGATCCCACCACGAAGGCCAGACATTCAGCTTTATATTATAAATATAAAGCTGAACGTCTGTGTGTGTGTCTGGTCACGAATAGGCTCCTATATGGTTGACTATTATAGAAAACTGATCACATATAATGATAGAAGATGTATCGAGACACAGGAATGGGTATGTTTGATCTATCATAATGATGATTCATTAAAATTGTGGGGGCTGCGTACGCGCCTGGTCAATAAAGTATGGAAATAAAAAAATTAAAAAATTAAAAAAAACGTTTGCAAGTGTTTTTGATATAGATGTACATAATAATACTTTGATAAGTATGGTTTTTTTTTTTGGTTTTTTATTACATTTTCACCCCATACAAGGCACATTGCCACTTTGGTGTAGGGGCCTACTAACAGGGGCAACAACTACTGGGGTACTATGTAGGGATTTTGGCAGCAAAATGTTGGTTCACATTGCACTTGAACTTCTGCACGTCAGTACAGTTGGGGAAGCAGGGACCTGGAAATGAATTCCAAAGCGGTTCTGGGGAAGAAACTACTGGAGTAGAAAGATCTTTTACATCTAGGGACTTCTACAGTGTGGGGGTGGGATTTTGCAGCCTGTCGGATCTGTCGAGGGTGTTCACGTCGTGGGGGCACAAGTGCTTGCAGTTCGTCAGAGCATTCACCATTATAATACTTGTAGAACAGGCAGAGGGATGCAACGTTTCGTCGATGGGACAGAGGCTGAAGCTTAGATGTCAGTTCAGGGCCTATCAGATTTGCGACTCTCTTTTGAACCTTGTCAAGGAGCGAGAGACTAATAGCCGATGCACCAGCCCAAATATGACAGCAATACTCCATACATGGGCGAATGGTTGCCTTATAGAGGTACAGGATACTTTCAGGTGTTAGTAGTTTTCTAGCACGGTAGAGAGAGCCCACCTTTCCTGCAGCGGCCTTGGCAATGCTTTCAATGTAATTGTTCCAACTCATGTTTCCTGTGAACGTTAGGCCAAGGAGCTTGAAAGACGTACTCTCAGATAAAGAGTCGTTGGTCATTGCTATTGGTGGTAGAAAAGGTTTCTTGTAATTATTGAAGGAAACAAGTTTAGACTTCGTGGCATTGAATGTGACCATCCATTTTTGTCCCCATTCCACTACAGATTGGAGGTCATCTTCTAGTGTTTCTGCCATTTCTTTAGATATGTGTTCATTTGTTTTCCTGTCGTGACTGTTATAGAGTGTGGTGTCATCAGCATATATACCCATCTCAGAGGAAATTTTGTCAGGGAGGTCATTTATGAATATCAGGAACAGTAGAGGTCCAAGGATAGACCCCTGGGGCACTCCCACATTTATATCATATTGTTTAGATGTACGACCGTCAAGGACAACCTGGATTTTTCTCTTATCTAAGAAGGATTTAATTATGTTAAGTATTCTACCAGTGATACCGTATGATCTAATCTTCCTGAGGAGACCCTCATGCCATATCCTGTCAAAAGCCTTAGATATATCTAGAGCTACTGCTCTGCCCTCCCCCGCTTTGTCCAGTGAATGGTATATACGTTAAGAGATTACAGATAGAATGTCTGCTGTGGAACGAGCTTGTCTAAATCCATATTGTTTGTCAGTCAGAAGCTTAGCATCTGTAAGGTGACGGACTAGAGCATGGTTAATTAAGGTCTCAAATATTTTGGCGAAAAGTGGGAGGAGGCTAATGGGGCGATAATTTAATGGGTCAGTTATTTCGCCAGAATTCTTGAATACTGGTACCCCAGAAGCAGTTTTCCAACAGCTCGGAAAGCAAGATTCATTAAGGCATTTGTTGTAGAGTTTGGAGAGAACTGGAGCTACTTCAGCTGAGCACTTTTTTAATAGCACAGCTGGGATGAGATCGGGTCCACACCCTTTTTTTTAACTTAAATAGGGATGGTATAATAAAATTGTGGGGTTTGCATTCGTGCATGGCTTCCATAGAATGGAAAAAAGCACAAACTTTAATAAACAATTTTCATATCTATCTGCGTAAGTATACTTTAATAATTATGTTTCAGTTTGAAGAAATATAGTATAGTAAAATTATGGGGTGTTCGTTCGCACCTGACCTCTATAGAATGGAAATATGTCACAAAGTTTAACAAGGTTTTTTAATATAGATCCACAGAATATTGTAATAAGTGTTTCAGTGTAAACAGGTACGGTATAATAAATTATGGGGTTTATCTATTTTATTTTTGACTTTCATCATATTTTGCTTTGGCTTTGATACCCCCAAATTCGAAGCTATCTCTTTACAATCCTTCCTTTTCATAACCTATCATACTTTCATAAATCAGAGTCCATTTTCTGTAGGCTGTTTTTGAACCCAGTCAATGACGGGTACTTTTGCTAGTATATATATATATATATATATATATATATATATATATATATATATATATATATATATATATTGGCGCTTTTACACTATTGGGACGAAATTTTGGAAATCGTAAAACTGGATTTCATATGAAAACAATGGTATCTACATATTCCTTGTATTTTTAAGATGATTATATCTCAAAATTACGAAAATCGATAAGTTAGAAAATTATTTGTTAAAGAAAATAAAATAGAATTTGATGAAAACGACTGTAAAACACAGGAGAGTTCAAAAGGAAGTAATTTTCCATTTTGATTTAAACAAGATGGCGACAATCTTTCTTCCTGGTAACACAATTAAAGTTGTTTTGTTAAAATAATTCAGTAATATTCGGGTAATTTCGACTGCATAATTTGGAAGCTACCATTGTAACTTATTAGAATTGACAAAAAAAATCAGTTGAAACCATTGTTTTTTTTTTTAATCTGAAAACTCCATTTACCGACGACAAAATCTCATCCCCATTCTGTAGAAGTGCCCTTATTTTAAATATTTGTACAAAAATGTTTCTTTGTGAAAATTTTTTAATTTTAAATTATTTCCATATGAATATATTTTAAATATTTAGAAACTATTCATTGCAATGTAAACTATGAAAGTTTAAATTACTCTTTTGAAATAAAATATTTCCATGTGAATATATATTAAATGTTAAAAAAAATACTTAGAGAAATGTAAAAAAAATAAAAATTTACCATTTTTTTATTGTCTCATGATAAAATAAAAAGTAGTTCATATGGTTTCGTTTTTCGTTTCATGCTTGGTGACTTCAATTCCAGATATAGGTAAAACGGGTTCACTTTCGGCGCCTTAACTTTGCATACTGAAGACATAATCAGTAGTAGTAGGTTTAAAACTAGTAAAAATTAGTTTTAAAAAGTCTAGCAAATATTTTTTTTTAATTTTTGTTTGTTAAACAAAAATCGCATAAAGAAAACACGTTTACTTGGCCTTTTGGTCAAGATCAAAGTGTAGTATCTGTTCCGGCAGATGCTGCACTTAAGATAATTTGTGCCAGTCAATGGAGGGGAAGCCCTCTATACTGGGACAATTATTATTTTTGGTAACCAGAGTGCCCCCTTTTTGCCTACTTTTAGGGGAGCTGGTTTTTACCTCACATTAAAAACGGCCTTGTGCCTAATTTGCTCAGTGGGGGAGCAAATAAACACCATCTGTTCTACAGATGTTGCACTTCCATTTCTTGTTCTCTTTCGGTGGAGGAGAAATCCTTCACGACTGAGACAATTTTAATTTTTGTACCTTTTCTCCGCGTTAAACAAACGACCATGGTGTCTAACTCTGTCCCGTGGGGAGGCATAGTAAATAGGTACAATGTCTACCTCGATACAAGATCAATTTTAATTTTGCCTTTTAGCGTTCTAAATTATCTACAACAAAATAACCTTATTTTCTTAGTAAATGCTAGTTATCTGCCCTTGGTAAAGACCGGATCCTAAACAACCGTACCACTACTAGTCTTTCTCTGCATTGTTTTCAGTCGGTCTTCACCCTAAATGCAAATGATACAAGTTGTAAGAGGTTCTGTTATTAACTGCGCCATCCTTGCTTTAATATAAACACACGTATCCTTCCAGCGGAGAGGGGGAGGGGGTATCTATTATCTGCCGAATCATAATCTCATAATTGTTCTTTACATCACATCATTCATATATTCTTTACATGAAAGAAAGTTATCTCCCCTTGGTAAAACTCGTAAAACTTGGTTAAAGTTATCTCCCTTTCATATGAAAACTGTTACAACTAGACTTCAACGTTGTGTTGTACTCTGACAAAGCAAGAAAGTTCTTTGAGTGACAACTCACACGATGTGGCAACAGTACTCCATTTTAGAACGTATCTGACTGTTATATAGGTAAAGAATAGCATCTACAGCCAGGTACTTTCTCGAACAGTTAAATTCTCCAACCATTTTTTCCTGCAACTTTAGCAACATGGACATATACTAGTGCACTGATGAGACCATTTCAATATTTTCTTAATTTCCATACAATTACTGATTCTGTACTAAATTGCTGAATGCAATACACTCACGGATTCCGATTCTTTATAATTTATAAATTTATAAATATATAAATATTCAATAAGAAAGACGACGGAGATGAGAGATAACTATTAGACGGTTATTTTGCACCAATTACCATAAAAACATAGCTTAAACGTGCATATATTTTCTCAAACATAAAAACACACTTGTGTGAAGGTGATCTATTGATTTTGGTTTTACTGGAAGTTTAAATCAATAAATAATTATCATTTTATTATTACTACTAGCAGTGGAAGATTTTTCTTAAACCAAAATCAAAAAAAAAAAATTACTGAAGAAATTGTTTTTGGCATCAGAAAATAGGCAGAAATTTTTCTGATTCCGATACCGATTCCAATACCGATTCTGATACGGATTCCGATACCCGAAAAAGTATGATTTTTTTGATTTGCGATTAATCATTCCAACACAAATATATGCATTTTCCAATTCAAAGTGAAAGGCAATCCTTATTGCTTTAGCCTAGTCTATATATTAATAAGATAGTGTGTTTGTTATTTTTTGTGTCACGCATACATCTTTTTTCTTCCAAGTGACTGTTGTTTAATTGTTATGACCTTCCATTTCTTGTAATAAATAATTTTACCAAGAATTCTTCGTAAGGTTTGGTTTTGGTTTCGATTATAGCTGATGGCACTGAAGTCATCTATTTTTTTATAAATAATTTTACCAAGAATTCTTCGTAAGGTTTGGTTTTGGTTTCGATTATAGCTGATGGCACTGAAGTCATCTATTTTTTTATAAATAATTTTACCAAGAATTCTTCGTAAGGTTTGGTTTTGGTTTCGATTATAGCTGATGGCACTGAAGTCATCTATTTTTTTATAAATAATTTTACCAAGAATTCTTCGTAAGGTTTGGTTTTGGTTTCGATTATAGCTGATGGCACTGAAGTCATCTATTTTTTTATAAATAATTTTACCAAGAATTCTTCATAAGTTTTGGTTTCTATTCCAATTATAGTTCGGGCTATTGCACTGTCCAAAAAAAAAAAAAAACAGTTTTCATTATTTCAGCTGTTTTGAAGACTTTCCAATCGGATTATATGCATCATCACACTGGACTTATTTTGGAATCCATTCTCTCTAAAGAACTATTTTGTATTTTGGATCAACTTGAGACGATTTTCATGTAAGCTGAAATATTATGCGTGGTTTGTTCTTTTTATATATTTTTTACATATCCAACATTTTTTCACTTTTTTATTTGGCAATTTATAACTACAATACATTGCAGTTTCACTTAACTAGCAAATTCTAGCATTGCTACAAATATAATTTGCTGATTTCTTTATGTCCTCTGATGAGAAGAATAATAAGAATAGCATTCTTTGAAACTCTGCGGAATAAGGACTTTGAAAATTGCTTTTTGGAATATCAGTCAAACAATAAATTTTGATTGTAAAGTTAAACTTACAGTTTTAATTTTCTTTCTCTTATAATAAGCTTTACTCTCTATTGCATATTGAGCTTTTTAATTCGGTTGGGATTAAATTATCTATATATAAATATTGTTATTGACATTAGTTTAAAGTTTACCATTGCGTATATCAGGTAAACACTACATCCCTTTGTTTTCATTATATATATATATATATATATATATATATATATATATATATATATATACATATATTTTTTCTTCATAAGTTTTGGTCTCGGTTTCAATTTAAGCTGATGCATCCAAGTCAGATGGATATATTTTTTATTTTTGAAATCACAACTTTAAAATATATAAGAATCAATAGAAAATTGACTCTATAATAATATATACGAAATTTGCAAAAATTAAAATATCATATTTAAGCATACGTTACAACCGAGATACATGGGGTGTCCCTGCTAGCTTAGATAAATATTTTTGCAATTTTAACAAAAGAGCTACAATAACATCAGGACGTCTCCATTTATGCTGAACATTCACAGAATGCACATATCAACATATTACATATGGAAGAGTCCACTGTGGAATTTCCACAGGTCCCGCTTGTCAGAAATAAGTAACTTAATGAAAATACAGTATATTTTATCAGCCATAAACATTAAGATCTTTTTCTTCTTGCAGAGAGATTCCCCTTTGAGGTGGTTGGGACTTTTGTAGGGAAAATCGTAACTTTCTGGAAAAGTTTTGTTTTTTTTACATTGTGGTCACCACTTATCAAGGCCTGGAAGCCACTCGGGGATAAGGGTTATTGCATGTACAGTAATCAATGGGATAATATCATAGTAATCGTTAGTATTGGAGATTTGATAAAGTGTCTTAGTTAAGGGGAATTTGTTTTTGTTGGGCTTGAAGACATCCAAGTTGTAGTCAGGTGAGAAACAGGCAAATAAAAGAGAGCTCCACAAGCTTTGTTCATGGAATCTACGTTTTGATTTAGGCACAGATAAAGAGTGGGGAAAATTATTGACAGTAGTTTCGCCAGACGAGTGTTTCTCATGAAAGATTGGTGAGGGGGGACCAGAGATTGGAGCTCAGACGAGCACTTGCCATGGAAGTAACGATAAAACAAAGACAGGCTCGCAACGTCTCTTCTGTGGGAGAGAGGTTGCAGGGAAGAGAGAAGGGCATCCCCCACTAAGCCACGAAGTCTATTTTGTACTCTGTCAAGGAAGGATAGGCTGTTTTAGCAGCTCCTGCCCAGATGTGGCAGCAGTACTCCATCCTTGGACGTACTTGGCTTTTAGTGAGTTGAATTCGCCAAGTATTCCCCCCTCGCCAATCTTTCACGAAAAACACCTGTCTAGCTGAATCCACTGTGAAAAATTTCCCCCACTCTATATCTGTGCCTAACTCAAAACGCGGATTCCATGAACGAAGCTTCTTTCTTAGAACTGCACGCCTGTGGAACTCTGTTCCGTTTGCCTGCTTCCCACCGGACTACAACTTGGATGTCTTCAAGTCCAATGTTAACAAGTTCCTAATGAACCGCCCCCTTAAGTAAACACTTCATCAAATCTCCACACTAACGTAATGTGCTTGTAATAACCCTTATCCCTGAGTGGCTTCCGGGCCTTGATAAGTGGTGATCACTGTGTAAAAAAAAAAAAGTATATTTCCAGCAACTTTAACAACAAACTGAATCTTCCAATTCAGATCTGGAATGAAAGACAGTCTTAACAACTTATAGAAAGAATAATAGCGTATGTATTTTTCAATTTTGGAGATAAGAGGGTGTGTGGGGGTTCGGTCACATGACAAAAAAAGAAAAAAAAATGGTGATTCACAATTGCTTTTGACAATCACATGTGAGTGACACAGGCTCTCATCGTTTTTATGCAGATGATACTGTGGCAGGTCTATAAAAGGAGCTGTATAGAGAGCGGGAGGTTGAGTTGAAAGAAACCATGCTACAGAGATGGGCACATGTAACAGACTGTTTAAGTTAATTAGAAAACCTGTGGGTGGAAAAAATCACATAAGTTTATTGAACCTCATTTACTGTTGCATCTCTGTGTCTGTTTTACAAATATTTTAATGGAATGGACCCTGATGAACTCGTTGCACTTGTGACCCCTCGACGTACACATCCCCAAAAAAACCTGCTGAGCAACAAAATCCCCCCCCTTTAACTGCTGAGGTCCTTAAATGTTAGAAAGCTTTCTACTCTAATAGTTTCTTCCCTCGAACAGCTGGACTTTGGAATTCCCTTCCTGCTATCTGCTTCCCTGACTGTACTGATATGCAGAAGTTTAAATGTAATGTAAACCAACATCTTGTGAATCTTTCCTAAGCATGGTCCTAAATAGTAGCCTTTTAAGTGATGATATGTGTTCCAATATTTTTGGAAGTATAATGGGGTAGTTATTTAATTTAATTTAATTTTTTTAAATTAATAATAATAAATTATAAACTTGCCCCACCGGAAAGCCGGGTGGCAAGGCCTGGGAGGGTGGACCTCCTAGGTATTACCCAGGCGGCGTACCTCAGTCCAACAGGTGCTGGTCCGGTTCCCGGCCCCTCACCTGTTGAGCTGAGTGTCAAGTGATGAATCATTGACTTGTACTACCCTGTCTCCCTGCAGCCGAAGCCGCTAGGAGACACATCCCATCATCCCAGAGGTTTAATGGGGTATTTATTTAAATGCTGCCCACATCAACATTATTTGGCACAAGGCCTGGAAAGTGGGAACCCCGCAGGCTCCCCTAAAGGAGGGGCACTCCTGCAATTTTAAAAATTGCCTGAGTAACCCCGTCGGCATTCCCCGGTCAAGTGATGAATCCTTGACATGTACTACCCTGTCTCCCTGCAGCCGAAGCTGCTAGGAGACACATCCCATCATAAGAGGCTTATAATTGGGTATATATTTAATTGCCGCCCACATCAGCAATATTTGGCACAAGGCCTGGAAAGTGGGATACCCGCAGGCTCCCCTAAAGGAGGGGCACTCCTGCAATTTTAAAAATTGCCTGAGTAACCCCGTCGGCATTACCCGGTCGGGGCGCCTCAGGCAGCAAGCAATAAACTTGCCCCACCAGAAAGCCCGGTGGCAAGGCCTGGGAGGGTGGACCTCCTAGGTATTACCCAGGCGGTGTACCTCAGTCCAACAGGTGCTGGGCCGGTTCCCGGCCCCTCACCTGTTGAGCTGAGTGTCAAGTGATGAATCCTTGACATGTACTACCCTGTCTCCATGCAGCCGAGGCCGCTAGGAGACACATCCCATCATAAGAGGCTTATAATGGGGTATGATCCCACACAGTCGGGCGATTCTATTTATAAACGATGCTGCTAGGAACTGACGAATCGAATTAATTCACGTTCTGCTACCAACCAATCAGAAACCAGAATTGCTTCATAAATATTAAACCTTTTCTGTAGCAATTTTGCATGTTTTTCCCGTCTCAACACGGTAAAAATATTTTGCTCTGTGGAACTGTCTACTGCAAACCAGTCACCTCTCAGGACTTGTGTGTAACAACGAACCATCAGAAACTGTTCTGTCTACTGTAAACCAGTCACCTCTCAAGACTTGTTTAGAACAACGAACCATCGGAAACTGTTCTGAAACTAAACATGGCTTACACTTCTAGAATATGTCTTGTTAGAGGTGAATGTGAATAAAAAAAAAACTAACTTTCAAACCAGAGCTTCTTCAAGTTAGAGTTTCAGTCATGGAGTTGTACAGTGGAGAGGGGCAGTTAATTAGCCACCGGGGCCTAGTTTGAAGACCCCCCCAATATAGATGATACAGGCACGTTTACCTACACACGTCATTACATACATGGCTATATGTACGACATGAAAAGAAACTGGAATCTTAAGAAGTATCAATCATTCTAGTCATTATAGGAGAAATTGGGCTAATAAAAAAAGAATTTCAAAACTATCTGGCGAATATACCCGGTGAACCAAGTGCAAGAGAAATACAAACAACAGCACTTAAAGGGACGGTTGGAATCTTAAAAAGATCTCTCGGTTGGAGTAACTAAACTGATGGGAGAATGTTTGGCATCCGGTAGAATGCCTCATCCCCAGGCAAAACACAATGATAAGAAAATTAAAACAGAGACTATATAAGAGACTAACATATGATGTGAGAGTAATAGTCAAATAAATTCAGAACAGAAACAGAGCATCATAAATCGGGCTAATAAAAAAGAATTTCGAAAACTATCTTGCGAATATACCTGGTGAACCAAGTGCAATAGAAACAGAGCAGTTGCTCAGTTGTAGTTCTAAAATAACAATAAACAAAATATTTTTTTTGTTTTGGACAAAACTTAGACAATAGCACATGTTTTTAATCAATCGGAAATTAAAATGAAACAGAGCATCATTAATCGGGCTAATAAAAAAAGAATTTCAAAAACTATCTGACGAATATACCCGGTGAACCAAGTGCAAGCGAAATACAAAAAATAGCACTTAAAGGGACGATTGAAATCTTAAAAAGATATCTCGGTTGGAGTAACTAAACTGGTGGGAGAATGTTTGGCATCCGGTAGAATGCCTCATCCCCAGGCAAAACAATTGCTTAGTTGTAGTTCTAAAATAACAATTAAAAAAAATATTTTTTGTTTTGGACAAAACTTAGACAATAGCACATGTTTTTAATCAATCAGAGATCAGGGATAAGGGTTATTGTAAGTACAGTACGTTAGTTGTGATATTTAAAGTGTCTACTTAAGGGGCGTTTTAAAAAAAAAAAAGAGAAGCAAAAGAGTAATTTTTAGAAATTAAAAAGACTATTATGCAGTGTCCTGGGGAAGTACATATTTGTATTTTTGTCATTGTGTAGTCATATTGTCTGTATTTATTTTACTGTACTTGTTTGAGATGATGGATAGAAAAAAGGTTTCAGTTAAACAAAGAAACTATAAAGACAACTTTTATCGTTTAGTGTCTACAATTAAAACATTTAAACTCGTTTCTGTACAACTTGACTCGCGCATGCACCTACCTGAATTAATGAAAACAAATGATAATATTTTGGACCCAGTTAGAAGCTTTTTGGAATTTATTCGAAACTAGTGGGGGTACCTGGTGTTTCCCGGGTATTTGAAGGTGTAAAAGAAAAAAAAATGTGTTAGTAGTCAGGAAGGCTCAAACGCGTGACGTGGTAATGCGAAGGCGTAAAGAAAGTGAAAGAAAACGTGGTGTCTTACCGCTACGCTACGAGGCCATAGGAAGTGAAAAGCGTTCAAATTTACTGATGCCAATCAAGAAGCTGACTTGGACTTGCTAAGTGAATACGCAGGTGCAGAAATGAAGGTTGGCTGAAGGCCAGTTCAGCTTTCCGCTGTTTCATTTATTTGTTTCCCCACGATGTTGGGGAAAACCAGCTCCCCACGAAAAGGGAATGTCCAAATGAATAGCAATTGTCTGATATGAGGGGTTTTCCCCACATTGATCAAAGCTGATTGCTTTCTGGATGTCCTGGCATGAAAGGCTGGGACGCTGCCTTCACTTTCGATGGAGAAGGGGGTAAGTATATAGCTAATCGCCTGAGGCGCTCTCACTGAGGAATGCCGATGGGGGGGGGAGTGCACAGGCACTTTTTGCAGCTCACAGTGCCACTTCCTGGAGGCCGCTGACTTCTAAATCCCACTTTTTGACCCAGGTGTCACAGTTGTTGCAATGGGAGAGAACTATATACCTTCATTATGCCCAGAAAGTTTGTTACCTTAATAAATAGAGTATATATATATGCACCCACTAGACAATCACAGGTACATGTTGATAAATATATATTCACATACGATGACACAGAAACATTAAATATACACTCATTATATACACACGCCTATATAACATTTTCTGAATAATTGCAATTTCCTCATTGTATTCATATATAACTAGTGGGTGGGGGGGGCTTTGCCCAGGCATAAAATACACTTAAATATGATATTTTAATTTGTCCAAATTTCATATATATTATTATAGAGCCATGATTTCAAAAGTAAAAAAAAAATTATTTAGGTGCCATCAGCTAGAATCGAAACAGAAACTGCAGCATTCAAAACTGGTGACGTTACCCCTGTACTAATGTGGCACGCATATATGCCGATTAAAAATTAAAAAATTCGAAATAAACTAGGATCAATGTATAAAATACGTTGAATGATTTTTTTTAATTTTGACCCATTTTTGACCCTTTGAAAACAATTTTAACTGCCTAAAGACCCATAAAAGAATGGCCTGTAAAAAATCCAATCATTTGAGGCCTGTAGCGCAGCTCTGCAACCTTTAGTTTCGGAGGAGATAGAGTTTGAAAATATGGAGACAGGCAGACAGGCATATGGCCGTTTATATATTAGATTATTATTTACCCAATAAAATTGCTTTAAAGTTTTATACACTTGTTGCATTTTCCTTCTCACAAAAACTGTCACAATTTTTCTGTTTTAGAGCTTACCCATAGAATTGTTACCACATTCTCACATGCAAGAATTAAACTTCTGGTTCTTATTCAGAATTACGCTTGATTAAAACAACAAAACTAGAGAAAAATCTTTATGACGTACATACATGTCATAATATGAAGATGTCATATTCCAAAAATCATATGAATTGATCAAGTAGTTCTTTCTTAATTAAGAAACTTGAATTTTATGATTTTTAGCGATTAAAAAGTTTTAATTATTTTAAATACAAATAAAATCTCTGTAGACGAATTGAATTGTAGCCCTACATCTAGGGGAATTTAAAACAATATAGCCGTTCCCAGACTCTACCTTACTTCCTCAAAAATTTGATTTTTTCTGAATAAAAACAAAAGCTACTTGTAAAGTTTAATAAAGACAATAAAAAATGAAAATATTGAAAAAAAAAAGTTATATTTTACAGATTCGTTATGGATTAAAGTTTTCATACAAAAAAAAAATCACTTAGTTTGATAAAGTATTTTTTTTAGAGAGGAAAATCAAATTTTAATGAGATTGATTGTATCATTGCAATTTGCCTATGTCCGAGAACAGTGAGGGGATATGTTTAAATGAAAAAGTGATTAACAAAGGAAAAAATGAAAATGAGATAAACAAAAACACTGTAAAATAAGTGAAAAAAAAAAATAATCTCTGTATTTTTTCTGCCCATATTTCAAAATAATCTTTACATTTTTAAATGGTGATTGAAGTTATCTCCCCTGACGCCCCCTCACCATCTGTGAAAAACAAGATTGCCACGACAAACCAGCTTAGCAACAATATCACACCCCTTCACTATTGAGGTCCCTAAATGCCTAATACTTTCTGCCTTCCACAGCTAGACTTTTGAATTCCCTTCCTGCTAATTGCTTCTCTTATTGTACTGATATGTAGGAGTTTAAATGTAACATAAACCAGCATCTTCTTAATCTTTCCTAGGCATGGTCCCATATAGAAGCTCATTATGTCCAAGTGGCGATATACCTTGTTAGGAGTAAATGTGAAAAAAAAAGGCTATGTCAAATAATTATTTTAATGACAAGAAGTATTCAGGTCCGATAGTCCTGAATGATTACGTTGAAAAGACATCAATTTAAAGTCATAAAACCTCAAAATTTTCCAAAAATTGGTGTAGTGAAATATAAAATTGGTTGAGCAAAACTAAAGAAAGAAATTTGTACCTTGCAAAGACAGGAACATTATCAACAACCCTCTGGTGGACACAGAGACAGAATACTCTTTCCACCACTGCACATAAACCTTGGCTTAATCAAGCGGTTCACCAAAGCTCGGGACAAGTATGGTGACTGTTTCATATACTTATGCCAGCCTTTTCTAGGATTGACAATGGAGAAGATGAAAGCTAGCATCTATCACAATCCCCAGATAAATCAACTCATAAGAGATCCAGAGTTCGAAAACTCAATGAACAAAGTAGAACTGGAAGCACGAAAGGCATTTCTTCTAGTTGTGAAGAACTTTCTTGGCAACAATATGACCAGAAACTATGCGGAACTTGTCAACAACATTCTAACTGCTTTCAGAAACCTGGGCTGCAACATAAGAATCAAGATGCATTGCTTATTTTTACATATGGAATGGTTTCCCAAGAACCTGGGTACAGTGATTGACAGGCAGACGGAAAAATTCTATTAGGACCTGAAAGAGATGGAGACCAGGTATAACGGTCACTGGGACGCAGTCGTACTGTTCGAATCTGAAGAAAGACCTACCTGATGCTGAGAATTCCATGAGTTCAAAGAAACGGAAGTTCAAGCCCTGAAGTTTGACTTATGTTGAAACTACATGCACTTTACATGTACTTACCTTTACCAAGTGTCAACATTGAGTTTACAGTTATTGATGTTTCTATAAGCTAATCAATATATGTTGTTAGCAAAAAAATGTTTTTCTTCTTAAAAGCATATTTAGGATGATATATGTTGACAAAAATCAGACGATAAAAAAAATGTAATCGATTTTGTCACAAGATCTGATTTTTTTTTTTTTTCAAATCAAGTTAGCACAAAAACCTGATCTAATGAAGAGAAACGGATGCCATTTTCTGGTCCAGCAGGGCAAATATACCCTAAATCAGTTGTAGAAATCTAGACAACATTCAAAAAGTAAAAAATTGTTGCCTTGTGTTATCTGTATCTTACATTATTTGATTATTACGTCACTTTTGATTCCTTTACCTGAAATGAAGTTATCTCCCCTAGGTAAAACTCTAAGTTATCTCCCTTGCATGCAACAGATTTAGCTCCTTTCGTCTTTCTGAATTATCTCCCCCTTTTTTTAATGAAACTCTTTCGTGTTTTTCTTCATTTATTTTTTTCCCCGCGCGTCCTTAAATGGGATGAAACGAAAATAGGGTAAGTATTTCGTTTTCAACTTTCGATTTAGCCGGGCAAGAAAAAAGAAGTTATTTTGAAGCAGGATTTTTGTTTAGTAAACAACAAACTCGATCGTTGTAACATATCGACTCTGTTTAATTTTTATTTTTATTTTATTGAAACGAAAACTTTCGAAATTCATTTTTTTTAAAATGTTTTGCTTCATAATTTTGTAAAACATGACACGTTTCGTTCAACTTATTTGATGTTATTGTTTTTTTTTCATCGGATGTCGTTGTTTTCTTCGCATATTTAAAAAAAAACAAAAAAAAAAAACAACACAAAACAATTAAACTGCTAAATTTTGTTTGGATATTTATTTAATTTTCTCTCAAGAAAATATTTTAAACAAAACTTTTCACGGTGCTAGTGCAGAGAGTGATCCGCGCTATTTTTTAAAATCGTATTTCCGAGTTTAATTAAAGTTTTATGATATGTTTTTTTTTTATTCAATTGTAAGGTTGAAGTATAGAATAGGTACAAAACACCCTCCCCTCCCCATGTTAAGAATGGCTTTTTGCCTTTTTAAATAATAACGTTATTATTTACGTCCGGGCGGATCACTCTATGTACTAGTACCTTTTCACTAATTTCTCAATACGTATTTTTTGAAAATTACTGAAATGGATTTCCGCATTAATTTCAAAACGTGATATATATATATATATATATATATATATATATATATATAATTATTTACTAGAATAATTATTATAGCGCTTATCCATTTTTGGTATCGTTCTGTTTTTAAATAGTTTTTTTTTCTAGGTTACATTCCCTTCAGGATATCTTTTTTTGTTTTTTATTAAATTATTAGGTGGAACCACAAAATAGTTACGAAACACTGTCACCTCCCTATGTTAAGAATGGCTTTCAAAATAATAACGTTACTATTTCAGCACGGTACCAAAAACGCACAAGTACCACACGCACACACACACACACATATATATGGTTGTTGTCATAAGCTGTCCTTTTTTATATATCAAGGCCCAGAGGCCACTCGAGGATGAGGGTTAATGTGTGTACGGTAACAGTAGCGTAGTAATCGCTTGTGGTGGAAATCTGGTATAATTAGATTATTTAAGAGAGAGGGCGGTTTAGTAAGAACTTGTTTACGTTGGATTCGAAGACGGCGAGTCAGCTGGAAAGCAGACTAGCGGAACAGAGTTCTACAGGCGGACAGCTTTAGGGAAAAAAATTTCGATGCTTGTACAAAGAGCAGCGACAGATCAATTTTTTAAAAAAAATATGTCCTTTTAATAAAAAAAACAAAACAATATTACGTAATAGTCATGTCGAAAATAGGGTCAATGTGCACTGGTTGTCCAACCTGCAAAGAGTGTTTATTCCGAAAGCCGTTCATAACATGGGAAGGTTGAGGGTGTTTATTCCGAAAGACATTTTCTTATTTTTCAACCTCCGCATGTTAAGAACAGCTTTCGGAATAATGGACAACCAGTGCACATGCACATTGTATCCAAAATTACAAAAATTCACTGAGAAAGTTATTTATAATTAACAGTAATTTAAAATCAGGGAAAATTACATTTTTCATAGATGTTTTTAAGTAGAGGGGGAAGATTGCAGGGTATTTGTAGCCTGGAACACCAAATGCAAACTTGCCATTTTTCCGATATGTTCCTTATAAATTGACTAATCGCCATTTTGAATATTGTTGTTTACAAGCGAATTTGGTCTCATTTTCGAAAACAAATCAACTTAGTCTTGTTAATTTTTTTTTTTTTTTGGTGGGGGCAGGATTCACCGTTGGGGAGCCCCATCTGCGCAAAGGAAAGTTTTTATTTATTTTATTTTTTTATCTTTTACATGGGCGTGGGTCATTTCTATTTCTCGCTTCTTGTGTGTGTGTATGTGTGTGTGTGTGTGTGAGTGAGAGGGTGGGTGGGCTCAGTTTCCCTTTATTGCTTTCATAATTTAATTTGAAGGTATGGGGAGGGATAACCTTCTTTGGAGAACCAATAATGACTGAAAACTACAAAAATAAACAAAACATGATAGAAATCGATCCAATAAGACTTATTGGGTCGATTTCTATCAGTGTTTTGTTTATTTTAGACTTTTGAGCCATTATTGACTCTACGAATGCATGTTCTGGTCTGGAGATGTTATCGGTTTGACTTACGAACTCGGCACTAGTTCTTTTTCGAACCGAATAAAAGCTTCAAAATATATTAAAACATACACGACTTAACCAGGTAGGTAGAAGAGTAAATTATCTTGCCTTTGGTAACATTCATTTGTTATTGCGAGAAAATCCTCACATAGGCTTTCGCCCTTGGCAGAATGGAAGAAAACCAATCAGAAATTACAACAGGCTCACCTTTTAAACTTCAACGTAAATTTTATTAAGGCAAAAAGATTTATATTGCAAAGGATGCGGTATCTTCAGCTATCTGCCACTGTGGCCTGGTAACGTCCCCGAAGGGATAATAGTTTGTCTTCGATGAAGGCTGGGTAGAAAAGTCCGCTGACAAAGAACTGCGTGGGTTGAAAAGTTGAGAGATATCTTCCAAGATGGATGCTACAAGTCTGGTAGCCTCGTGGTGTCCTTTTTGATTCAGTCCAATGGCAGACAAGGCAGGTCAAACAGTAGACCATAATTTTGTCTTTGACAGACATTAATAGTAATGAAGAAAGTCAGTTAATTTATGGAGCACAACATCGTGCTAAATATAAAAATTTGCTCAACATAAGGGCACTGGCGTTTGCAAACGATAATATTTCGCCTCACATTTCGGCATTAAAACGTCTTAAAGTAACAAAGTAATTTTGCTGCTTCGAGTGAGAATTTGAGTCCATACAATGCTCCGTCTTTTTGAATTCTGGTGAGTTGAAAGGATAATTTTGTTGCCAAGAACATTCTCGGCAGTTTGTTATAACATGCAATTTAATTGATTCAAACAAATCTGTAGGCGGACAAACCTTCCAATGAAGAGCCTGCTTATTTCAGCAGAAGTTTTTACATTATTTATTTGTGTCTTTGACTTCTCTGTTGAATTCTCCCAAAATTAATTCAATTCAAAACAGTTCTACCAAGTTTAATCGTCTCTGATTGGGGGCGGGGGGGGGGGCATGGCCAATATGTAAACAAATAAAGAAGGGAGATAACTCTAGATCTTAACATTTTTTTAGTGCATGTTTACATTGGTGACGTTTATTACCAACGCATTTCAGGTGAAATCATTATTACGTGCTTACATGTCATGTTATGTACGATACAATCACATTCGCACACTGGTTCTCGCCAGATCACTGAAGTTAAGCAACGTTGATCCTGGCCAGTACCAGATGGGTGACCATTTGGGAATTCTAGGCGTTGTGTGTGCTTTCTGGGAAGGTTGGGTGTGGGGCCAGCACCCTCACCCCGTAAAAAGAACTCAGTCGCTACAAAAGCATCTACAAAAGTTGTAGATGGCCTATGCCCCACCCCAGGGGCTCAAGGCTATGAATGGATGGGTGGATGGACATGTCATGTTGAAATTTTTATAAATTCCAAAAATTACAAGTAAAAATGGAATTTATCGAATTATCGAGTTTTATCGTATGTTTTAACGTGGAAGAGTTCTGCAACCAATTTTGTATGACTGACTGACTTATCTCCCTTGCTTTCCTTAAAATCCGCCATCACGAAAAATAGAAAATTGTCTCTATGATTTTTTGTAAAAAATAGATGCAGCACGTCTACTGGATCATTTTTTCGTAATATTTGTAATTTATACTAATTTTGACATAACATGTTAATACGTGATAATGTTTTCACCGGAAATGCGTTTGTTATAGACCACGGTATACTGCCCAAGCACAGCTTAAACAAACTCTGACTACTGTCCAATAAATTGCTTGCATTTCAACATCCCGGATTGTTGCTTTAATCTTTTTATTTATCTAATGGAATCAAAATCTCAGCAACTATTGATCAGAATTTAACAAATAAAGGCTCGTTGAAAAACTAATGACCTGAATTGTGTAGTGGGCTATGTGACCTTTGCCCTTAGAATCGCACATTTAGGATATCATCCATCATTCAGAGCCTATTTTTGGCACTTTTCTTACAGCCATAAACCGTTTCCATCATAGTCATTTGTTTTCCTAGTTTTGCATATGAATTACAAAATATCTAATATTTCCTTAAAACCTCTGGCCTTGATGGAGAGGAAACTAAAACTTGATGCTATGGTTACAAATGATATGAAATAACAGCAAGGGGAGACTTGATACCAAATATTTCTCATATGTTATATTTCCCCTCTTTGGTTTTCATACATAAAGTAAATTTCATAGTGTATAAGGATTATTTGATACTGGAGATATTTATAATTGTACCCTATTTCCAATATAGGGGAAATATAACGTATGAGAAATATTTGGAATCAAGTCTCCCCTTGCTGTTATTTCAGATTATTTGAAACCATAGCAGCAAGTTTTAGTCTCTCCTCCATCAAGTCCAGAGGTTTGGGGAAATATATATATAATGGTAGCCAAATTGAATATTGAAATGCTCATATCTTTGGTTCTATGGTACGAAACTACATGAAAATTTGCAGGCTTTTTGAAGATTATAATACAATCCTATGGTTAAAATTTTATGACAATTGGTAAAAAAGAACCTACAGTTGCAAGCCAATAAAATATGCTCGAATTTGCCTACATTTTTATATATAGTGTCCTGCAGGCCAGCTTCAGTTTTGCTGCTTCGGTTGTCTCCCCTGTGGCCTTGCCAGGCTACTAATATATATATATATATCGATAAAAGTGAATGTGTCTGTGTGTGTGTGTTTGTGTGTACATTTCTCTACACAATAACTCTGTCAATTTTAAGTCTACAGACTCAAAATTTGATATACAGGTTACTGAGATTTGGGAAAGTCTGTGTAATCGATTTTCAGCCGCAAATTTGGCTATTAAGGGGTCAAAGTTCACTGATTTGAGCTTTTAGAACTTTACCAAACGCCTTATTTTTTTTTATCTTATTAGACAATTTTGGGTCTAAACACTTGAAATTTTAGATATAGGTTCCTTGAACATGGATCTAACTTAATAACTTGATTTGAGCCCCAAACAATAAATGTCAAGGGGTCATAATAGGGGTCAAGATTTTTTAAAAATTTGACCTCTGCGGTCTCTACCAAATTACTCAGACAATTTCTGGTTTAAACATTTGAAATTTGACATAAAGGGTATTCAGAGATAGAGCAAGCTTTTTCATCGGTTTAGGTTGAAAACTTTTAGTTACCAATATATAAATGTATGTTTGCATGTTTACCTAAAACTTTCGACAGAGTTGACGGATTTTTACAAGATCAGTATCATTTTGAAGCTCGATCTTTCAGACGACAAATATGAAAAAATTGGCAAAAAACATTAACATCTTCACCTTCAACTGGGCACTTTTCTACAGGGGGAGAATCGATTTTTCGCTGATATTTTCAAAGGTCATCCACTCCTTTCGATTGTCTTGCCTTAATTTAAACCTACATCACTTCCGGTTTGGGGGTGGTTGTAACAGCAAAGACGTCCAGTTTTTTTTCCCATTCTTTTCCACCTTTGTGGTACGGGCTCAAGCCTGCTTTCCTACTACCACTTTTTTTTTTTTTTTTTTTCTGCTCAACATACACCGCCAAACACACGGACAACGCCAGGCTGAAAATCTAGTATATATATATATATATATATATATATATATATATAATTTTAATAATTATTTGTATTCCTTTGTCAAACAATAAATTTTGTTGTAATTCTATATAATATAACTCAGAATTTCCATTTTTATATATATATACTAGCATTTCATTTATATATATATATATATATATATATATATATATATATATACACACACACACAAATTTATGCCAAAAGTCTAGATTTCAAATCTCAAGTGCTTTTTCTTCTGATAAGTTAAGGGCAAAATAAATTAATTGAATTGATTGATATAATAATTAAATGAATGACTTTGCACTATGAGATCATATTGGGATCAGAAAAAAAAAATAAAAGGTATTACTTTTGCAACACCCCTTGTATATAGAAGATGATTGATTTTAAACTTGTTCGTCCATTTCATATGTTTTCCACTTGACACCAGAATGTTGAAAAAGCAACGAATTAACTTGCGCTCTCAGAGCAAAGATGAAGAGAGCCTGAGTGACATTTCGGATATTTCCTGTCCGGAGCAGCCTGAATTCCAGCCAATCAAATCAAAGAAACCAAAGAAGTAAGTTTTCTTTTATTTTAATTTTTGTGAAGGATTAATTCCATCAATGTCTACATTATGTTTGTGAATTTTTGAGATGAGGATTGGTTAATTGTATTATTTGGACTACTGTTCTCATCTTAAATGTTATTTTCACAATGTTTCTGCCGATGTTACGCCTGACCTTCTTCAGGTATAAGGTCCAATCGTCAGCGTGGGCAACCGAAAAAATACAATTGCGAATTGCTTAGAATCTCAATCCAGTCATGGCTGATGGAATGAGAGCATGCTATCCCCTCTCCCCTGAAATAATTAAAGATTAAAGATTTTCTGTGCAGATTCCCGAGTTCGGCAGAAACATTTCTGCGTTACATCAGATACACCTGAAGAAGGTCGGAGATTACATCGACCGAAACGTTGTGAAAATCACGCTTAAGATGAGAACAGAAGTATGAAGAGTTCGGTACTAGTGCACTTATTGATCCGTGCTGAAATAACGTTATTATTTAAAAAGCCATTCTTAACATGGGGAGGGGAGGGTGTTTTGTACCTATTCAATACTTTAACTTTACAACTGAATAATAAAAAAAAAAAACCCATAAAACTTTAATTAAACTTGGAAATATGATTTTAAAAATAGCGCGGATCAGTAAGTGCACTAGCGCAAAGAGTTCAAATAATACAGATTTTCTACATTGTCTTGTTTTTGACTGAAAATGTTTCTAAAAACCTTATAACTTTAACTTTAGTGTTGAAGATAGCTGATACTGTAGCACTATGTCTGACAAATTCTTTGTTCTGTGGCCGTTAAAAAAAAAGAAGTATCTCCGGCTGGTGACTTAGCACATAAACAATTAAAGTCTTGTATTATTAGTTTACTTAGACTAATGTTCTCATCTTGAGTGTTATTTGCGCAATGTAACCTCCGACTTTCTTTAGGTGTATAACTTGCCATGTTTGATATTGGGGAAAGGTGTAACTATATTTCTAAGGTTTGGTATTTGGGTTCTAGTTGAAAGTAAAATTAAACATAAAATGAATAAAAATGATCAAATAAAACACTCGGTGATATTATTTTATTTTCTTACTAACGTCTACCCCTAACAAGTCATATCACCACTTGGACATAAGGGGTTACTATTTGGGACCATCATGAGATAGATTAACAAGATGTTGGTTTACGTTACATTTAAACTTCTGCATTTCAGTACAGTCAGGGAAGCAGGTAGCAGGAAAGGAATTCCAAAGTCTAGCTGTTCGAGGAAAGAAACTATTAAAGTAAAAAGCTTTCAGGCATTTAGGGACCTCAACAGTGAAGGGGTGTGATTTTGTTGCTAAGCAGGTTTTCTGGGATATGTATGTTTTTTAAATTATTGATAACAAAAAAACATTGTGTGTGTAGGGGGGGGGCTTAAGTGTAATTAGTTCCATTAATCAATCGTAAGTTATTAAAAACTTACGAAAATAAGAAGTTACTGGTAAAGACATCTTGCTGCTCAACTCCCTACATAGTATCTCTGCAACTTATGTCCCTGATAGTAACCCCCTACATCAAAATGGCATTGTGCCTTGTTTGGGGTGAAAATGGGTACTTGTGCATTTTTGGTACCATGCTGAAATAATGTTATTATTATGAAAGCCATTCTTAACATGGGGACGGTGTTTTGTAACTATTCTGTGCTTCCACCTAACAATTTAATAAAAAAAAAATATTGTGAAACTTGAATTTAACCTAAAAAAAACCCTAAAACTGGACCGTTTGTTCATTTTCACCAGGATTTGACGTCCTCTGGAGACTGTTGGGGCTAAATGGAGATGGGTGGGGGTAAATGCTGAATTTTATTTATGCCTCGTTCACTGTGCACTCACGAGGGACCATTCACTTGTTTTTAATGGAAATCGCTTGAGACAAGGCATGAAGCAACTCAATGTGAGGACCTAACAAGAACAAAAGATGAGTCTTGCAAAGACAGGAGATGTCTATTGACGTTAGTCTTGAAAAGATCAAGTCTATAGAAAGGAAAACAGGGGGGCAAGAAGAGAGTTTCGCATGCTTGCAGTTCTTGGAAAGAAGCTACTGGAATTGAAGGCTGTATTTGAATGAGGTATGAAAACAGTGAATTGATGGAGACAACTAGATCAGTGAATCAAGCAAGCTGGAACAAAAAAGGCAGGGAATAGATCAGATAATTCTGAAGAACATGCTAAAATAATATTTATAAAAAGGGCTGAGACTAGCAACAACATGCCTGAGAAAGAATGTAGAAAAGAAGAAAGTGTAAGGCTAATTAAATTACAGTCTCTGCACTTTTTTTTAAAAATTGCATTTTAACCCCAAACAAAGCACAGTGCCACTTTTATGTAGAGGGCTACTATCAGGGACATAAGTTGCAGGGATACTATGTAGGGAGTTGAGCAGCAAGATGTCTGTTTACATTATTCTTGAACTTTTGCATGTCTGTACAGTCGGGGAAACAGGAACCCGGAAGGGAATTCCAAAGTCTAGCAGTTCTGGGGAAGAAACAATTAGAGTAGAAGGCTTTCTTACATTAAGGGGGGGGGGGTCTCTACTGTGTAGGGGTGGGACTTTGATGCTTGTCAGGTTTGTCAGGGGTATATATGTCGGCTTGTAGTTTGCCGAAGCAGCCACCATTAAAATACTTGTAAAACAGGCAGAGAGATGCAACATTTCGTTGATGTGACAGAGTTGAAGCCCAGTTCAGGAACTATCAGGTTGGCGACTCTTTTTTGGACCAGAAGTGAGAGACTAGTAGCTGATGCACCAGCCCAAATGTGACAACAATACTCCATACATGGGCGAATGTTGTCCTTTTTGAGGTACAGGATACTTTCAGGCGTAAGTAACTTTTTAGTATGGTAGGGAAAGAGCGCACCTTCTTCGCAGCAGCCCTGGAAATGCTTGGAAGTGGGGAGGGGGGGATACACCTATTATATCATGAAATCCCAAATTTTGCACCCAAAAATAAAAATGTGGTTCTATGCTTAAAAAGAAGGTACTTGTACAGTTTAATCAAGACATTAAAAAATGAAAATATCGAAAAAAAAAGTTTAAATTGTACGTATCCATTATGGAAATGAAGTTCTCCGGAAAAAAAATTTCATATAATTTCATCAAGTAGTTTAAAGAAGAAAAGCTAGTATTAAAGATGGGGAGGGAGTGTCGGCGCTTTAACTGGAGTTATCTCCCCATGGCGTGTTCTAAACTCCAAATAAAAATTAACAAAAATTCCAAGATGTCTGCCTTCAACGCGCTCTCATAAAAACGTGTTTTTCCGCTGTAAAAAAAAAAAAAAAACACTCGATCAAATTAAGTGACATTTTTATTTTTAGATCTTCAATTCAAAACGGATGCATGCAATATGAACTTTTTTTTCGATATTTTCATTTTTTAATGTCTTGATTAAACTGTACAAGTACCAAACCAAAAAAAATTTTTATTGTTGCAGGAAACGCCACAAGTTTACGCATGCGCAAGATAAGAAAATGCTAGAATATATTATGAATGAAAACAGGTACGATGAAGTCAAAGGGTTGTCACTTTGGAAAGACATGGAGACGTTACAGGTGAGATCGCTTTATCATTTCTTTTTTCTTTGTTCATGCACCATCGGAATGTCTTTTGTTCATCCTGAATCAAGTGATGAAAATGTTCTGGGTTTTCAG
The DNA here is from genome assembly GCF_053919585.1 of Euprymna scolopes. Lineage (NCBI taxonomy): Eukaryota > Metazoa > Mollusca > Cephalopoda > Sepiida > Sepiolidae > Euprymna > Euprymna scolopes. The sequence goes on along the minus strand of NC_136515.1, from coordinate 69,620,158 downwards.
ATTTTGGCAAATGGGATATAATATCAAAGGTGTCTAATTGCAAGAGAAAAGAAGCTGGGACCCCCACCCCACCCCCCACCCCCCTCAAAAATAGAGATCAACTTGTTCCTATTTACAATGCCTCCCCATGGGACAGAGTTAGACACCAGGGTCGTTTTTTAACGTGGAGAAAAGGAACAAAAATAAAAGTTGTCTCAGTCGTGAAGGATTTCTCCTCCACTGACAGAGAACAAGAAATTGAAGTGTAGCATCTGGAGAACAGATACTACACTTTGATCTTGTCCTGAAGGCCAAGAAAAGAGATCAACTTGTTAGGTGCAACCTAAAAATAGTAGGATTCGGGTTTTGATAAATCTATATATCTATAAAAGTGAACGTGTCTGTGTATCTGTGTGTGTACATTTCCCTATGCAATAACTCTCTAAATTTTAAGTCTACAGACTCAAAATTTGATATACAGGATACTGAGATTTGGAAAAATCTTTGGGTTCGGTTTTCGGACACAAATTTGGCTGTTAAGGGATAAAAGTTCAACGATTTGACTTTTGAGAACTCTACCAAACTCCTCCGACAATTTTGGGTCTAAACACTTGAAATTTTAGATTTGGTTCCTTGGACATGGATCTAACTTAATAACTTGATTTGAGCCCAAAACAATAAATTTTAAGGGGTCATAATAGAGGTCAAAGTTTAAAAAAAAATTGACCTCTGTGGTCTCTACCAAATTCCTCAGACAATTTCTGGTCTAAACATTTGAAATTTGACATAAAGGGTATTCAGAAATAGGGCAAACTTTTTAATCAGTTTGGGTCGAAAATTTTTAGTTACCAATATATAAACAAGTTAGAAAAGTAATATCATCCAAGGCATGAAAATTGTTAAACAAAATGTTTTTACTATAGGCTTTAAAAATAAAGGTACAAGATTCAATTTGAAATTTATTTATTTTCAAAGTGCACTTTTATAAATTTTACAAAGTAAGGTATAAAAATTTAATTTAAATTGAATCAAAAAATTACCTTGGATTTATTTTGTGTGATGTATATTTTGTTGCAATTTAAAAACATGATCTTTCATTTAGCAAATAATGATATGTACATAAAATTTTCAATGATTTTTTTTAAAAAGTAAATTTATGTAATGTACATTCTGCTGCACTTTTTAAAAAAAATCATTGAAAATTTTATATCTATATCATTAATTGGTAGATGAAAGATAATGTTTTTGGATGAAATGCTTTTCTAACTTGTATCTTATCTTTTTAAGATTATATTTTATTTAATTTATTATTATGTAAGAGAGAAGGAGAGTTTTAAAACTCTCTTTCTCTCTATTTCAGTTTGTATTTCTCCTCACACCACAATTCATTTTTGCAACCCTCTCTTTGAAATAGAGGTCTAAATAATAAGAAAATCTGAATTTTTTTTTTAACAAAAACTTTAAAATAACTTTTTAGATTAAATTTTTTTAGACTTCTTTCAGAATAGAAAATCTTTAAAATTTAATAAGGAACATATTTCATATCGGTTTCATTAACAAATATTCAGTACATAACGAGAAAAATAGAGATGAAAATTTCAAAAGGACTGTATAACTGGTTATGGTCAATAGTAGTCCTCGCCAGCGAAAGTCTTTGTTATTGTTATTCTTATTTAAAACGTTTTGTGTCCCGCTCTTTCGCGCGAGGACTAATGTATGTATGTATGTATGTATATATGTATGTATGTATGTATGTTTGTATGTATGTATGTTTGCATGTCTGCCTAAAACATTTGACAGAGGCGATGGATTTTACCAAGATCAGTATTGTTTTAAAGTCCGACCTTTCAGATGACAAATATCGAAAAGTTGGCTAAAACATTAATATATTCACCTTCAACTGGGAACTATTTCTACGGAGGGGGGGGGGGTCACTTTTTTGCCAATATTTTTGAAAGTCATCCTCTCTTTTAAAAAATGTCACTTCCGGTTTGGTGGTGGTAGTAACAGCATATACGTCAGGTTTTTTGCCTGTTCTTCCTCCTTCGTGGTACGGGTTCGAGCCTGCCTTCCTACTACGACTTTTCTTTTTTGCTTAACAGATACATCCAAACACCCGGGCAACACCGGGCTGAAATGCTTGTGTAAGATAAAATTGGAGGCTTCAAATTGAAGAAAAAACATTTTGAAGATTAAAAAGACTTCTACAAACTAAATTATAACAATTCATCAATGCACAAAGAAAAAGAAAAAATAATGATGCAGCAAAAATGAAAACTATCACCAGTATACTAGCTTAAAAAACCCTATATTAATAAACAACCTTGTGTCAAACTCTTCCCTTGTGGCGAGGCAAGTACATAAAGACATCATGTTTCTATGAGATCAGTCGATCAGTAGGTGTAAATAAGTACAGATAAATAAATATATAAATATATACATTTTTATTGATATAAACAAATTTACATAGTCGTGACACTGGGCATGCTAATGTTTCAGGCAGATGGTTCATTAAGACCACAAGTCCTCGTCAGGTGGCTTAATAAAGTTAGCCTTCCACAGAAGAAATTCAGTTCTTAATTGAAAGATAAGGAGACTCTATTTGTTTTAAAAATAAAACAAATTACAATTTAGAGGGAGAGAGGTTATTTGACATATAAACTCCAAACATTGTAAGTGAAGGCAGAAAAAAAGAAAAAAGAAGGGGAAAGAAAAGAAGAGAAGAAAAAAAAAGAACAAAATCAGGTGTAATCAAGATTGCTAGTGTAAAGCGTGGAGGGAAAGAGTTATTAAGAAATCATTAGACAGAGTAAAAGTATGAACATAAGTGAACTGTCTATAGAGGTAGAATGGGAGGTGTCAAGATAATCGAGCAGAACAGACATGTTAATAAGAGAGGGGTTATCCAAGGAAACAGACTTTATAACATATGGAATATTAAGAGCATAATCTAATGCAGTACATACATATGCACATACATCGAGATATATATACACAGAGGCATACACGCACATATATATATCTTTTCATTTTTCATTTTACAAGACATAAAAATTAGTATGCAAAAGTTGTTAGCGATTTTACTTTACTTGTGATAATAATAAATTTAACTATGATAAAATTAAAACTAACGATAATAAATGATAATAATAATAACCTACAACATTTTTCAGGCTTTATTTATGTCCTACTCACTGCAGGAAGATGTAACACAAGGTCGAAAGGTGGTGAAAAGTCAAGTCACTATCTCTGACCTATTAAACTGTGCGTGGGCAGGCCTGTTGGCATTCTCTAGTCAAAGTGCCTCTGGCAGCAAGTAACGTACAAGGCTGCTGCAAAGAAGGTAGGTTCCTTCTATCATGCTAGAAAACTACTACAAGCCTGAGAGTATACTGTACCTCTACAAGGTCACCATTCGCCTATGCAGGGAGTATTGCTGCCACATATGGGCTAGTGCATCTACCACTAGTTTCTTTCTCTTGGATAGGGTCCAGTCTTCACCACTTATCAAGGCCGATAGGCCACTCAAGGATAAGAGTTAAAGAGTGTACAGCAGTCAAAAGGACAATATAGTAATCGATAGTAATGGATGTTCGGTAAATTTGTTAACTTAAGTGGAACGGCTCATCAGAAACTTGTTCACGTTGGACTTGAAGACAACCATATTATAGACAGCTGGAAAGCAGGAAAACGGAAGACAATTCGACAGGCGTGCAGTTCTAAGAAAGAATCTTTGATCATGGAATCTATGTTTAGGTTTAGGCACAGATAAAGAGTGGAGGGAATTATTGATCGTGTTTTCAGCTAGACGAGTGTTTCTTGTGAAAGTTTGGCAAGGGGGGACCATAGATTGAAGCTCAGTCGAACACTTTCCATGAAAATAACGATAAAGCAGAGACAAACTCGCAACATCTCTTCATTGAGATAGAGTTTGCAGCGAAGAGAAAAGGACATCTCCCACGAGGCCACAAAGTCTATTTTGAACCCTATCAAGGCAGGACAAGTCTTTTCTAGCAGCTCCTGCCCATATGTGGCAACAGTATTCCATACTTGGACGCATCTGCCTCTTATATAGATAGAGAATTGCATCAGCAGTGAGATATCTACTGGATCGATAGAAGGATCCGACAATTTTTCCAGCGGTCTTGGCAACAGATTTGATGTACGTATTCCATTTAAGATCAGGAGTAAAGGTCAAACCCAGAAGCCTGTCAAACTTGAGGCCTCCCCAAGACGAGAGCCATTCATTTTAATTGATGCCAGATGGGGATCAGAACGTTGATGATGTGAAGATAGAAGCTTGGTTTTAGATGCATTAAAATTAACCAGCCACTCCTTTCCCCATTGTACAACGTAATCAAGATCAGAGGAGAGAGAATCGGAGAGAACTTGGTCATTTACTGTCTTGGATGTGCTGAGATGGTAGTGTCATCAGCAAAAATGTCTATGAATGATGTAAGGATGTGATTTGGAAGATCATTAATGTAGATCAGGAACTTTGTCAACTAAACTCCAACTCCTATTCCATCGCCGAAGTATTGCATCTCTCTGCCCGTTTTACAAGTATTTCAATGGAATGTGCTCTGATGAACTTGTTGTACTTGTGCCCCCTCGACTACATATCCCCGACAAACCGGCTTAGCAACAAAATCACACCCCTTTATTGTTGAGGAACCTAAATGCCAGAAAGTTTTCTACTCTAATAGTTTCTCCCTTTGAACTTTCAAATTCTCTTCATTTTACCCGCTTCCCTGACTGTACTGATATGCAGAAGTTTAAAAGTATCATGAACCAACATCTTGTTAATCTTTCCTAGGCATGGTCCCAAATTGTAGCCCCTTACATCCAGGTGGTGATATGACTTGTTACGGGTGAACGTGAGTAAAAAAAAAAAAAAAGATGGCATAGAAGAATGGACCTTCTTGAACCGGTCAGACATTCCTCAGTAAACAAAGAAAAAGCCGTTTCAAAAATGCTGAGATTAAATTACGGCTTGCTGGACTCAGCAAATCTTTCTATTTAACTCAACTCAGGAAACTGTGTGGAATTTCAAGTGGGAGTTTTTAGATAATTCACTAGGTTAAAAGTTTTGTTAAGTACATAGCGAACTAAGAAACTTTTAATATAAGATGCAATGCATTGTCTGGAAAGTACCATGGATAAATGCCTTTTATTGCAACTAGAAAAACTGAGTCGAATTTCTTCCCATTTTTTTGTGCCTTTGCGACTATATCTGCATGCAACATGTGGGTTTATGTTAACAACAATATTAGAAAGGGGTGCATCTGCACATAAACTTGAACTTCAATTTTCTCATATTGGTTGATTTTCCATTCAATGAAATATTTTTTTTTACAAACAAAGAAAACATCTCTTAAGTGGCTGGATTCCAACAAAAGACATCAGTTCTCTGAGCCACATTAAAGCATGACCTTGTGAGATGTAGCTACGTTAAACAGTAGTAGTTTCCCGTCAGCCAAGAAAACAAAGTTGCAACAGAAATTCATGTTAGAAAAATATAAAATGATTATTTCTTGACTCACATGCGCGCTTCAAACAATGGACAAAGGGGGGAACAGAAGGTGGCCAATTGAGTGTCGACTCGTGGCTGCTGTGGTTTTTGGATTGACTATTCTCTTCTGCCTCACCTGTTTATATTGACCTGTTCTCTCACAGGTGTTTTAATCTGACAGCTGTGAGGTCAAGTAATTGACCTTAGTTTTGACTGCTTCATCTCATCACTCAGTGCTTTTAGTTTCAGACTGTTCTGCATGTGTCTTCGTGTGTGTGTACAGTCTCAAGATGCAACACTTGTCTAACATTGTCCTCATGGCATTGCAATTAAATACAATATAGTCATTTTCAAGTCCAACATAAAAAAGTTCTTGCAGAGCCGTCCCCTTAAGTAATCCCATTTACCAAATTTCTACTACTAACGATTACTACAATATTGTCCCATTGACTACTGTACACTCATTAATCCTTATCCTCAAGTGGCCTTCGGGCCTTGATAAGTGGTTACTCCTTTGTCAAAAAAAGAGAGAATGTAATTTTTCTCATATATGTTGATTTCCCATTCAATGAGATTTTTTTTTTTTATTAATTCTCTGAGCCACATTAAAACCTTATCTTGTGTCTAAGGATGTTCTCATGGGATTGCAATTAAATACAAGGTTCACACAGACTTGAATCTTGACTTTTGCCTTGAGAAAGTCTTATTTCCTTTAAAAATTTATTACCTTGAAAAATCCTTGAAAATCTAGAAAATGCCTTCAAAATCGTATTCTTTATACCCAGTAAAAATTTGTGTTGCAACATTAAAAATAAAACTGAAATAAATACTATTAACCCTTTATGACCTGAATTATGCTGTAGGTGATTAAAAAAAATATTTGTTAAGTTTAGTTTTGACTATCTTCAAGCTGGAAAAATTATGAAGTTCATTGAGTAATTTCATGATAAACTACCACTGAGAATTTTTGCATTTCATAAACTTACCTTGATTATTATTAGTGCTTCAAAAAAGTGTTTCTGACAACAAACAAAATCCTCCACTCTCAGAGACAGATCGAGGCATATTGAATATAAGCAATGGATAGTTGCAATCTGTAGGTATCTGACATCTACCCAGATACTGAACTAATATGCACAAGGTGTGTTTCAATCAATTCCCACTTTATTTATGCTGTTATATTTATTTACGACTGAACGAATTAGTTCACCAGGTTATAAAGGGTTAAGTTATTTTTTAAGTATTAATAAAAAAACATTTTTGAAATTACATTGTATTATTGTGAATATAAGGGTTACATCTAGTAATGGGACGATTCCAATATTTTTCCTGATTCCGATGCAGTTACCGATTCTGTACCAAATTTCTGATTCTGATTCTTTATAAATCTCTAAATATTTAGCTATAGTTATTTTCCCTAATTTCCGTTTAAAAAAACAAAAAAAAAACATTAAATATACGGATATTTTCCTAAACGTTAAAATACACTTGTGGAGAATAGGCTGTAGATTTTATCTTTACTCGTATTTTAAAATCAATGAATATCTATTATTTTATCATTATTACCAGCAATGGACGATTTTGCTTTAAACAAATCAAATAAAAAAGACAATTAAAAGAATCGTTTTGGCATCGGAAAATAGGCATCAATTTTTCCGATTCCGATACCAATACCGATTCCGATACCTCCAAATTTGTTGATTTTTCTGATTCTTGATTCTGATTAATCGTCCCAACACTAGTTACATCCCATTATCATGAAACTATCTTTCTGTGGAATTTTTCCATAGAATAACATCGAGTAGTTTCCTGATAACTCTTGTATTCACAATATTGGAAATTTAAAAGTAAAATAAACACAGTATAGACCATTCGACAATGAGGAAAATAATCGTGAATGTAAATATGATTGTTGACAGACATAGTGTTTTTTTTTTATGTAAATGAAAATGATTGTCAATTAAGTTTTTTTGGTTTATCATATCATTGGTTATATATATAATTTTGTTTTTGAAAACTTGAATTTTGTCCAAAGAAATCCTTGAAAAACGGATATCGAAAATCTGTACTAACCCTGGGTTAGCATATTCTGCTTTAGTAAACCTTAAGTAATTCGCAATTGGATTTTTAGAATCGCCCATATTGAGGATTGAACCTTCAACCTTCAGAAGAGAGTAACTTAGAACTGAATTTTACTTAGTACTCTATCCATTCTTCACTTCTCTACGGGTTCTTGTGTACAATTCTAGTTTTAATTTTCAAAGCTTCCAACTTTCTGGAATTTGAAGTTTCAATCCTTAGTACGGGCAATACTAAGAACATGGTTACGAATTACCTGAGCTTTCTACCCAGTCATGGCTGACGAAATGAGACCATGCTTCTCTGATGGATTAAATAAAGGGAACATTCGAAATTCTGTATAGATTCCTGAGTTTGACAGAAAGGTTCTTGGGTTTGGTCAGATATACCTGAAGAAAGTCGAAGGTTACATCCGCCAAAACGTTTTGAGAATAACACTCAAGATGAGAATAGTAGTCCAAATAAATAATGGACAAAATAAGAGATGCAAGAGATTTACGAGGCTGCTGAAAGTCAACTGAAGGTCAACATTTTATTCTGCATATAGGAGAACATAGGAAAGTTGTTGGCAGTTGTGGTAATAAGACGAGTTCTTGCTGTGAATGAAGATGTAACCTTCAACCCCCAGAAAAGTCTCGCTTGGAACTGAATTTAACTCAGTATTTTTTCCGTTATGCCACTGGCCTTTGTGATATTTTTATCTGCTGAAAGGTTGTGAGAAGAACCATCAAGATGAGACCAATAATCTGGAGAATCCAAATAATACGAATTATCAATCCTCATCTCAAAAATTCAGAAACGTAATAGCCTAAATTATTTTGTTTGTTCACCGATCAAGGGAGAACCAGAGATTGAAGCTCAGACGAGCACTTTCGATGCTAATATTGATAGAGTAGAGAAAGACTAGCAATGCCTCTTTTGTGAGAATGGAGCTGTGACGAGCAGAAGAGCACACTCCCCACTAGATTGCTAAGTAGATTTTGTACTTTGCCAAATGTTAAGATGATTTTTTTCTAACGTTTCACCATCTATAGTTTGACTAGATTGTGCACTGATATGAGCACGCTCATGCCAGTTTTACTTTCAATATAGAAGATAGGACAGTTCTTTGCAGTTGTGGTAATAAGACATGTTCTTGCTGTGAACGAAGATGTAACGTTCAACCCCCAGAAGAGTGTCATTTAGCACTGAATTTAACTTAATACTTTATCCGATATACCACTGGTCTTTGTGGAATTTATATCTGCTGAAAGGCTGTGCGAATAACCCTTAAGATGAGAAGAGTAGTCTGAAGAATAATTCAATTTTATCAGTATTAGATTGTAAACTACTTTAAAATTACGTAATTTTACGTAGATAATATTTATATTTTATATTGAATAAAGTTCAGTTTCATTATTAATCAGATTGAGTTCGTTTCTTTTCTTTTTTAACATGTTTTAATGCTCATTTTAAAAATGCACTCATATAATATTGACAGTGACAGTTTGACAAATCTTACCTACATTAACTTCAGGCATTTTTCAGTTAACAGGCCTTCTATATCCCGGTGGCCATGAAATAACACTCAAGATGAGAACGGTAGTCTGAAGAACCGTCATCCCCGAATTCAGAAACATAATAGTTTTCTTCTGCTTTGCTTTCAGATAACTGATCATTCAAGACAATCGATGCGTTGTCGCTTCCTAAAGATTCTCATACCAAATCTTCATCAGTATGACATCCCCAACAGGTGGGTTGATAAGTTGAAGCGCCTGTTCCCAGAGCTGCTGCCAAAACATCCAGACAAGGAATACGCAAAAACAGATTTCCCATGTTCTATGTTGGATAGTTGGAGACGTCAAAGTCCTCGGTTAAAATCTTCTCCACATCAAACTGTGAATGGTGCGCATAAAAGCAGAACGGAAAGAGATGTGTCGGGAAGCGAAAAATCCAGCAAGAAGGGAGCAGAAAACGTTGACGGAGATGGTAAAAATGGCGATAGCTGCACATCAACAGAGCCATTTATGGAATCACCTGTTGTGCAACAAGGTGGGAGAAAACGGCGATGCAAACAGTCGCTAGTGTTTGATAGCAGCTCGGAATCGGACACTGAGAAGAAAATGGGTAAGACTTCTTTGAGGGGAGAAACTAGTTTTTTCATATGTAATTTTATGTTTATTGGCTAGATAAATGTATAAAGATTTTTGTAAAAATTAACTTTATTCAATTTTATTCTTTAGAAAAAATATTGTAGTAGCACGCCACACAATTTTATCAAAACAATTCAGTTTTGTTTAAGAAAAAAAAAAAACAACTTCATCCCCAGTGCATGAGTTTTTTTTTTTTTAAATAATAAACATGTTTTTTCATATGTAATTTTATGTTTATTGGCTAGATAAATGTATAAAGATTCTCATAAAAATCAACTTTATTCAATTTTATTCTTTAGAAAAATATTTTAGTGGTACGCCACATAGAGATTTATCAAAAACAGTTAATTTAGTTTTAGAAGCAAAACATCGACTTCAGCTCCGTTGTTGGATTTAAAAAAAAATAATAATAAACGTGTTTTTTCATATATAATTTTATGTTTATTCACTAGATAAAAATGTAAAAATAATTTTTTTTTTGTAGAAAGTTGTTTTTATAACGGAATAAAATTTGGTGCACTGGCATAATTTTTGGCTTCCTGTCATGTTGATGTCCCCCCCCCCACCCACCCACCCGATTATCATAGAGGACAATGTAAAAAAAGAATAGTTTACAAAATCCTTCTTCCCTTAATTTCCTAGAAAACCATTTGAATGGGAAATTCGTGGAGGGGTGGGGGGTCAACTATTCTGTGACTCCTCTCTGTCAAAAAAATGTTCATATTTCTTATCCTAATTATTAAATTTGCTCGGTTATTAAAGTCATTTGTTTTACAGTGAAAAGAAAAACATAATGCAGAAATACTACTACTACTACTACTAATAATAATAATAGTAATAGCAAATGTATATTTTAAGATCATTAGTTACCATTAGCGCATCCAGAAAAATTAGATTCTACTTTTTTTTAGGCGATTACGGTGAAATATTTTTAGGTGATTACTTTGAAAACTTTGAACAAATTATCGCGACTTGTTTTCTTTTTTTGCCAATTCGCAATTATAACATTTTTGTTGTGAAAGAAATAAAGTTATTGGAATTTTGCAACCTATACTAATCCACGAGAAAATGTGATTCTCCATTTTTCAGGCAATTACATGTAAACAACTTGAAAAAATAAACAAAGAAAACAAAAAGTCGGCTTTGCATAAAAAGTTAACGGAAAATGATCACTTTTTCAAACCAGACATCGTTTTAAGAATCCATCTATTTTGTTTATTTCAAAATCTTAGTCATGTTAATGCTCCTGATCAGAATTTAGTATAAAATATATCATTGTGAATAGTCATACAAAACACGTTTTTTTTCGTAGTACTAACCCTAAGTCTATGTGGTAATGCTCACTTTTGTGATACACTGTATATAGATATAAGTGAGATTGTTAGTGTGTGTGAAAATCTCTACCAAACTCCTATCTGGATATTTGGTCTACAGAGTAGAAATTTGATCTATAGAGTACTTGGACCTGTAGCTCACTTTGAATTTGGTTTTTAGCCAGCAAAAATTGCTGGTAAGGAGTCAAAATTGAAAACAAAACAGTTGACCTAGGCAGGAGTAATCTACCAAACATGTTTACAAGCACAAACCTACATTCATAGGTGACAAAAATATCATATTTAAGTGTATTTTATGACCGGGCAACGCCGTGCGGCCTGCTAGTATCTCTGCAATTCGCCACAATTCGCCCAGGCATGAAGTATTGTTGCCCCATTTGAGCCTGTGCACCTGCAACTAGTCTCTCTCTATTAGAGAGGGTCCAAAAAATATAATATATCCTGCACTGTCAACCAAGTTTCAATTTCCGTATTATCGCTACAATGCTGCATCTCTGTGCTTAGTTTACAAGTATTTTAATGGAATGTGTTCCGACAAACAGCAAAATCCCACGCCTTCATCAAAGAGAATACTGATAATGATACTGGACAGCTTTCTACTCAAAAATTTTTTTCCATTGAACTGCTGGATTTTGGAATTCTCTTCCTGTCTTCTGCTTCCTTGACTGTATTTACATGCTGAAATTTTAGTAAAAGTAATCGGACATCTTACTGCTCAACTCCCTTTCTTAGAGTGTCCCTAGACATGGTTCCTAATTCATTGTAGTCCCTTACGTCTCAATGGTAATGAGCCTTAGTCCAGGTGAATATGAGTATGAAAAATATGTCGTTCCAGCATATTTCTCGAGACATTCCATTGTTGCATTGCTTCCCTTGTTTTCTAAACGGTGATAGATGATTTGGCGTCCCCGACAAAACAGCTTTTAACAGATATTTTGTCTACAGAAATTTATCACATTCTTAGACAAATAAATATTACTTTTTAGTAGTAGTAGTAGTTCTGTCGTATTATTATTATTATTATTGTAAGTAGTTTGGCATGAGTCTGATTTATAACATTCTTAGACAAATTATTATTATTTTTATTATTATTATTATAAGTAGTTTGGCATGAGTCTGATTTATAACATTCTTAGACAAATTATTATTATTATTATTATTATTATTATTATTATTATTATTATAAGTAGTTTGGCATGAGTCTGATTGATAACATTCTTAGACAAATTATTATTATTTTTATTATTATTATTATTATTATTATTATAAGTAGTTTGGCATGAGTCTGATTTATAACATTCTTAGACAAATTATTATTATTATTATTATTATTATTATTATTATTATAAGTAGTTTGGCATGAGTCTGATTTATAACATTCTTAGACAAATTATTATTATTTTTATTATTATTATTATTATTATTATAAATAGTTTGGCATGAGTCTGATTTATAACATTCTTAGACAAATTATTATTATTATTATTATTATTATTATAAGTAGTTTGGCATGAGTCTGATTTATAACATTCTTAGACAAATTATTATTATTATTATTATTATTATTATTTTTATTATTATTATTATTATTATAAATAGTTTGGCATGAGTCTGATTTATAACATTCTTAGACAAATTATTATTATTATTATTATTATTATTATTATTATTATTATTATAAGTAGTTTGGCATGAGTCTGATTTATAACATTCTTAGACAAATTATTATTATTTTTATTATTATTATTATTATTATTATAAGTAGTTTGGCATGAGTCTGATTTATAACATTCTTAGACAAATTATTATTATTATTATTATTATTATTATTATTATTATAAGTAGTTTGGCATGAGTCTGATTTATAACATTCTTAGACAAATTATTATTATTATTATTATTATTATAAGTAGTTTGGCATGAGTCTGATTTATAACATTCTTAGACAAATTATTATTATTATTATTATTATTATAAGTAGTTTGGCATGAGTCTGATTTATAACATTCTTAGACAAATTATTATTATTATTATTATTATTATTATTATTATAAGTAGTTTGGCATGAGTCTGATTTATAACATTCTTAGACAAATTATTATTATTATTATTATTATTATTATTATTATTATTATAAGTAGTTTGGCATGAGTCTGATTTATAACATTCTTAGACAAATTATTATTATTATTATTATTATTATTATTATTATAAGTAGTTTGGCATGAGTCTGATTTATAACATTCTTAGACAAATTATTATTATTATTATTATTATTATTTTTATTATTATTATTATTATTATTATTATAAGTAGTTTGGCATGAGTCTGATTTATAACATTCTTAGACAAATTATTATTATTTTTATTATTATTATTATTATTATTATTATTATTATTATTATTATTATTATTATTATTATAAGTAGTTTGGCATGAGTCTGATTTATAACATTCTTAGACAAATTATTATTATTATTATTATTTTTATTATTATTATTATTATTATTATTATTATAAGTAGTTTGGCATGAGTCTGATTTATAACATTCTTAGACAAATTATTATTATTATTATTATTATTATTATTATTATTATTATTATTATTATTATTATTATTATAAGTAGTTTGGCATGAGTCTGATTTATAACATTCTTAGACAAATTATTATTATTTTTATTATTATTATTATTATAAGTAGTTTGGCATGAGTCTGATTTATAACATTCTTAGACAAATTATTATTATTATTATTATTATTATTATTATTATTATTATTATTATTATTATTATTATAAGTAGTTTGGCATGAGTCTGATTTATAACATTCTTAGACAAATTATTATTATTTTTATTATTATTCTTATTAGTAGTAGTAGTAGTTCTGTTGTATTATTATTATAAGTAGTTTGGTGTAAGTCTGCTACTTTTCTGTAAGAAAATATTTATTTACTTTTAAGAATGGTTCACAAAAAGGAAAATTAAGTTAATTACAAGAAATAAATATAAATTTATGAAATAAAAGTAAAAATTGTTCACATTGTTTCACTTATTTTTATATAAAATGTTAACAAATAATAAAATATTATTATAATATTACATATTATAATATTATTTTATTATTTATTATATATATCACATATTATAATACATTATATCTGTTGGAAGATGTTTCGTCGGGGACACTAACTCATCTATCACATATAGAAAACAAGGTTAGTAATTCAACAATGAAATGTCTCAAGAAATATAATGGAATGCCAAAATGTCAATAATTTTCCCCAATCTTTATCTGTGCCTAAACCTAAACCTAGATTCCATGAACAAAGCTTCTTTCTTGGAAGTGCACGCCTGTGGAACTCTCTACCGCTTGCCTGTTTCCCACCTGACTGCAACTTGGATGTCTTCAAGTCCAACATAAACAAATTCCTGATGAACTACCTCCCCCTTAAGTAAGACAATTTATCAAATCTCCAATACTAATGATTACTGCGATACTATCCCATTGATTACTGTACACGCAATAGCCTTTATCCCCAAGTGGCTTCCGGGCCTTGATAAGTGGTGAACTCCATGTAAAAAAAAAAAAAATGTACATTTTACATTTTATGTAAATTTTCCGCAATTCTCTACTGGATCTGTGTAATTTCATCTTGATAAGATCCACATCCACACAATTCACTTAAACGATGACTAACCAATCTTTTTTTTAATCACCAGTTACTCCACGGAGAAGTAAAAGACAACTATCGAAACAGTCACTACAGTTCAATAGCAGTTCTGAATCTGATGTTGAGGAAAAACAGGGTAAGATTTTTCAGGGGGTTTTTTTTAACAGAAAAATAATTTGGTGCTGATATATAATTTACTAGAACTTTTTGACGGCAATGATTTCTTAGAAAAATTAGACAAGTTTTCTTAGAAACCAATGATAGTTTTTGACCGAAAAGTAGACTTTGAAATATTTTATTTTTTTATTATTTATATTGGATGAGTTTCAATACAAATCATTGTGTTCTTTATTTATCTTTTTTTTATATCCAATTTTGAAATTTTCTAACGCTTATTTCTGCTCATTATCGATAGTCTAAGTGTTCCACATATCTTGTTTGCTAGAACCTCAGCGATGACTTCATTTTTCAGCTGATAGGCCATCTATTACGATGGCCGTGCTATCGCTTGCCGGGAAGAGTGACTTGGTTTCTCTGCACCATACCATACTAACGTTTCTGGAACTACTATTACGTCTTGGCACAGCAACCGACTCCATGGGTGTTAAACATGATATAAAACAATCATCAAGGGGTTGATATGTTATCGACTACGTCTAGTTGACAGGTTTTGTATCAAATTCTTTGCGTTATTGCTGACTGGAACCATTCTGCTTAGAATCGAGCGCTGTTTAAAATAAGTAAACAAACCTGCATATTTTTATAAAAATATTTTTTTCTTTTTACATTTGAGAGTTGAGATGTGTGATGTGTGTTGCCTTCGGAGTCACAATTTTAACCGCTCAAGACCAAATGTCGATCCGTCTTGAACGGTCTCCCAATACCAACTGCTTATTTCATCCTTTAATGATAATGAGCAAAAGAGGGAAGGATGAAGAGGGAGAAATGTGTATACATATGAAAGACAAAGATACTAGGATATTGTTTTTTTTTTTTCAACAGATTGTTCTGAAGATTAACCATTAGTAAGCCAATGTCACTCACATTGATCTGACTTTTGTCCAAGCAGCCGTCACTCTTTGCCACAAAGCTTGAAGCTTTATTTAGTGTGTATATAAAGGAAATGATAAAAGGCAATACAATGCAGAGGTGTAACAGATAGACACAAGCTAAAGCAAATAAAGACATATAACGGTGGAATAAGCTATGCAGATTCAACTTCTATTAACATAATATTTATGTAGAGCCAGATACGTCCAAGGATGGAGTACTGCTATCATATCTGGGTAGGAGCTGCTAGAAAGACCTTATCCTGCCTTAACAAAGTTCAGCATAGACTTCCTAGCTTAGTAGGGGATGACCTGTTCTCTTCTCTGCAACCTCTTTCTCACAGAAGAGACGTTGCAAGCCTGTCTCTGCTTTATCGGGATTTTCATGGCAAGTGCTCATCTGCGCTTCAATCTATTGCCCCCCCCCCTCATCAAACATTCAAAAGAAACACTCATCTGGCTGAAAACACCATCAATAATTTCCCCCACTCTTTATCTGTGCCTAAACCTGAACATAGATTCCATGAACAAAGCTTCTTTCTTAGAACTGCACACCTGTGGAACTCTTGTTTACCTGTTTCCAGCTGACTACAATATGGCCGTCTTCAAGTCTAATGTAAATAAGTTCTTAACGAGCCGTTCCCCTTAAGTAATCCAATTTACCAAATTTACACTTCTAACGATTATCATAATATTGTCTTTTTGACCACTGTACACTCTTTAACCCCTATTCTCGAGTGGCCTCTGAGCCTTGATAAGTGGTGATTCCCTAGTAAAAAAAAAAAAACGTTTATTTATACATTTTATACCCATATTGTTTCCTTACTTTGACAGTTTAAAAGTTTTCAAATTTCCAAAGTTCACAAAGTGAATTGTTTTGTTGTTAGACTAGCGGGGGGTTACCTAGCGTTGCCGAGGTGTTTTTCGGTGTGTGTGGTCGGAGGGTGTTAATGAAAACCTAAGAATAAGCGAAGTAAAAAAAACAGAAAAACAAACGTTAAAAAATCTGAAAAACACGTGAAAAATGGCTTAAATAACCCTGCTTCAATATTAAAATTAAAAAAATCAAAAAAAAAAAGAAAAGATATCTCACACCACGATTCGAACCCAAAACGTTTAGATAATGAGGCCACGCTCTAAGCAACTGAGCTAAGATGACGTTGATGAAATTGTGTCAGTTTTTCAAATATTTAAACTAAATCAGGTTATGACGTTGTATGACGCATGCGTAGAGCCGAACTCGTCATGAGAGGACGATTTTTGTTGACCCCCCCCATCCGTAGAAAACTGCTGATTTCAGGGTGAAGTAATTAACGGTTTTGGCCAGTTTTTCAATATTTGTCGGGCGAAGGTTGAAAGTTCAAAATGATACCGATCTGGCGAAAATCCGTGACCCGTGTGGAAATTTTTTGCAAGACATACATACATACAAACACATTTTCGCTTTTATATATATATATATATATATATATATATATATATATATATATATATATATATATATATATATAGATTAAATAAGTTTCAGTTTGAAATTCTGTACGGTTCTCTGAGTTTGACATAAAGATTGCCAAACTTTATTATAAGAAAATGATCAGAGGTTACATCGAACGAAACATAGCTATAAAAACGGAGAGGAGAATAGTATCCAAATAATACAATAAATGGAGGCTTTTATTAAAAACTAGAAGGGGGGTACCCGGCGATGCCCGGGTGTTTTGAGGTGTGTATGGTTTTGGGTAAATCAAAACTCTGGGGGGTGGGGGTGGGGTAAAATAAAAAAAAAAGTTTTGGTAGGTGAGTATGAGGATCGAACCCGAACCCTTGAGGCAAAGTTGGAAATTAAAGTGTGAAAAAAAAACGTGCGACGTCAACAAAAACCGTCCTCTCATGATGAGATCGGTTCTACACATGCGTCAGATGACGTCATGACCTGATTTAGTTTAAATACTTGAAAAACTGACCAAATTTCATGTACGTCGTGTTAGCTCAGTTGGTTAGAGCGTTGGGTCATTATCTAAACATTTTGGGTTCAAATCATGGTGTGAGATGTCTTTCTTTTTTTTTTTTTCGATTTTTGAAATTTAAATATTGAACCAGTGTTATTTAAGCCATTTTTCACGTAACGTTCGTTTTTCTGTTTTTTTTTTTTTACTTCGCTTATTCTTAGGTTTTCATTAACACCCCCCATCCTTGACCGTACAAACACGCACCCAAAAACACCCAGGTACCCACCGATTTTTTTGAATTTTAATATCGAAACAGGCTTATTTAAGCCATTTTCCACATGTTTTTTTTTTTTTGTTGTTTTTAATTTTTCTGTTTTCTTTTTTGTTTTTGTTTTTTTCGATTTTTACATTTAACATCGTTCGTTTGCCTTACGTTAGTTTTTTTTTTCGATGTTTTGATTCTTCCCCCCCCCCCCCAGGCACCCCTCGCTTAAGTTTTAACGTTCGTCTTTATGTTTTCTTTTTTACTTCGCTTATTCTTAGATTTTCATTAACAACCACACACACCTCCAAACACTCTGGCAACGCCGGGTACCCCCCCCCCCACTCTGGCAACGCCGGGTATCCACCCCCGCTAGTTTATACTAAAAAGCAGGACAAACAGGGAACAAAACGAAATAGCGCGAATCTCATAAAAGTCGATGTAAATAAATGTAGAGGCGATCCGCATTCCCAAATCGTAGATATTATTATCTAGAGGCTATATAAACAGTTGTAAGCGATCATAACGACCCTAGGAGCGTGTGCGAAAGAAGCCTTTACGAGACATACACAAAATGGTCACACACATTTTGCCTTTTATATATAGAGATAAGAAATTCTCCTTTTATTTTCAATTTTCTTATGTTCAAGCTGAGGATAAAGCATCCCATTATCTCATACATTCCAACCGAGAGATCTTTTTAAAATTCCAACCATCCTTTTAATTGCAATTGTTTGTATCTCTCTTGCACTTAGTTTAATAGGTATATTTATCAGGTAGCCTTCGAAATTTTTTTTTTGGAGTCTGGTTGCTCCTTTTTTTTCTTTTTTTTTTTTTACATGGAGGTCACCACTTATCAAGGCCCGGAGGCCACTCAGGGATAAGGGTTATTGCGTGTACTGTAAACAATGAGATAGTATTGTAGTAATCATTAGTATTGGAGATTTGATAGAGTATCTTACTTAAGAGAGCGGTTTGTCAGGAATTTGTTTATGTTGGACTTGAAGACATCCAAGTTGTAGTCGAACGGAAGAGAGTTACACAGTCGTGCACTTCTGAGAAAGAAGCTCTGCTCATGAAATCTGCGTTTGAATTTAGGAACAGATAAAGAGTAGGGAAAATTATTGACAGTAGTTTCAATGTAAAATTGGCGAGGGGGGACGAGAGATTGGAGCTCAGACAAGCACTTGCCATAGACATAACGATAAAACAAAGATAGGCTCGCAATGTCTCTTCTGTGGAAGAGAGGCTGCATGGAAGAGAAAAGGGCATCCCCCACTAAGCTACAAAGTCTATTGTGTACTCTGTCAAGGCAGGATAGGCTGTTTTTAGCAGCTCCTACCCAGATGTGGCAGCAGTACTCCATCCTTGGACGTACTTGGCTTTTATACAGATAGAGAATTGTATCAGTAGTGAGATATCTTCTGGAGCGGTAGAAGGATCCCACCATTTTTCCCAGCGACCTGATGTACGTGTTCCATTTCAGATCAGGAGTAAAGGTCAAACTCAGAAGCTTGTTAAAACATGGAGCCCCCGCAAGACTAAAGCAATTCATTTCAATTGATGCCAGATGGGGATCAGAGCGTTGATGATATAAAGATAGAAGCTTGTTTTTGGATGCATTAAAAGTAACCAGCCACCTCTTCCCCCACTGTACCACATGCTCAAGATCAGAGGAGAGAGAATTAGAGAGAACTTTGTCATTTACGGCCTTTGATGTGTTGCCATAGATGGTCGTGTCATCAGGATAGATGTCAACAAATGATTTAAGTATGTGTTTGTGGATATTATTGATGTAGATCAAGAAGAGAGTTGGGCCAAGGATTGACCCTTGAGGGACTCCAGCATTAATACTGTGGGCCTCTGATTTCTGCCCATCAACCACTACTCTTATGAACCTATCAGAGAGAAATGATTTAATGATTGAGAAAACATTTCCAGTGATACCTTAGCTGGAAATCTTGTGAAGTAGGCCCTTATGCCATACCTTATCGAAGGCCTTCGTTATGTCAAGAGCAATTGCCCTAGAAAGGAAGCCTTTGTACAGAGATTCACTAATCCTATGCGATATAACCGTTAGCACATCTGCGGTAGATCTTGCGGAGCGGAAACCATATTGCATGTTACTAAGAAGGTTGTTTCTGCTGAGATGGTTGACTACTTCTTTATTTAATACGGATTCCAACAACTTACTCATGACACACAGGAGACTTATTGGTCTGTACTGAGAGGGAGATGACTTTTCACCTGAATTCTTAAATACAGGCATACTGATGAGGTTTTCCAGGGTGTTGGAAAGCACTTCTCCTTAAGGCAATGCTTAAACAGTTTTGTTAGTATGGGGGCAAGTTCTGGTTGGAGCTTTTTCAGCACTATAACTGGAATGCCGTCAAGGCCAGTTGCTTTACTGGAATCAAGGTTCTTGATTAGCTTGGTGACCTCATGCACAGATATTTGTATGTTGTATAGCATGTTGTCTGTTATAGGAGGAAATACGGGGAGTTGATGGCCTCTGTCACATAGGGTAGAATAGCTGCAAAGTTCTTTGCAAATAGTTTGGCCTTGTCTGATGTTGACGAGATTACCTCAGGTCCATTGAAGATGGTAGGGATAGAATGCACACTTCTTTTCAGGATCCTGTTTGCTATTTGCCAAAACTGGTGGGAACCAAGCTGCTGCTCAGCTACTTTGGATTTAACAGACTGAGCATATAGCTCTCTTGCATTTTTTATTACTCTTTTACAGTGGTTGCTGGCAGTCCTGAAAGCAGCTTTAATCTCAGAACATTTATTACGTTGGTAGCTATAGAAAAAGTGATTTCTGTGCGCGATGGCAGCAGCACATTCTGGGGAGAACTATGGCTGGCTGTTAGCTTTTTGTTAGAATTTTTTGGATGGTATGAATCGGTCTATGCCTACAATTAACCATTTGGTCAGGTCTGATACTATAGAGGACACATCCTTTTTAAACATGGAATGCAGAGGTAGATCAGATATGAATGTACGGAAGCTATCCCAGTCAGCCAAATAGTATTGATATACAGTACGGTGGAGAGGTATGTCTGAAGACTTATTACATTTCATTTCTATCTTAACTGCTACAACGAAGTGGTCGGAGGATCCCAGAGGAGATAGAACAGAACATGAACATAGCTCAGGGGAAGTTTTGAGGAAAGGGTCTAGAAGGCTTGTATACTGACCGGTAGTATCAGGCACACGGGTGGGTTCATGAACAATCTAAGTGAGGTCATAGGCAGTGGCAAAATCATGACAGAACCTTCCCTCGTCATCAGTCTTATTTGAGTGGGTCAGCCATTCCACATTATGGACATTGAAGTAACTGCAAATGCGAATGTTAGCCAAAGAATGAGCAGACAGGATGTGGTCAATTTTCTCAGATATGCTCTTAAAGATAGTAACCCCACTGTTGTGGGGGCGATAGAGGGCAAATATAAATGCAGTGGTGTAAGCTAGTGCAACCCAAAAGCACATATAAGGTAAATTAGGGTCTTTGGAAATATCTCTACCACATGGAAAGCTATCTTTAATGTAGGCACATATTCCATGCCCATGGTGATCTTGGGGGTCAGATTTAAATGTTAAGTTAGAGTATCCTTTAGTTATGAATTCGTCTAGAGGAGTGGTTGGCCCTATGTCAGTTTCACTTAGAAAGAATATGTCCAATTTCGTCTCCTGTAATTGTGTTTCAACCTCTGGAAGGTTGGAACGTAGACCCCTGATGTTGGAGAAGGAAACCTGATAGTAGGGTCTACGTTGGAGGATGGGGTTCTAGTTTATTCGTGTTTTTTTTTTCTGGAGATTTGTTATGTTGAGGTTTTGGGATTTGTGGAACAGGTCCATAGACTGGGTTGGAGCAATACAATGTGCCTAAATCAAAACGCGGATCCCATGAACAAAGCTTCTTTCTTAACACTGCACGCCTGTGGAATTCTGTTCCGTCTGCCTGCTTCCCACCGGACTACAACTTGGATGTCTTCAAGTCCAACGTTAACAAATTTCTAATGAACCGCCCCCTTAAGTAAACACTTCATCAAATCTCCACACTAACGTAATGTACTTGCAATAACCCTTATCCCTGAGTGGCTTCCGGGCCTTGATAAGTGGTGATCACTGTGTAAAAGAAAAAAAAAAATAGTGAGAGAGAAAGTAAGAGAGAAAAAGACAAGAAATTTTTTTTTCTTTTTCTTTTTTTGTAGCACATGATAAGGTAAAGCCGTAACAATTACCCACTAGTATGGCATTGAGAGGCCCTACTAGAAACTACTGTATGGTCCAGAATCCATTCACCAAATGGCAATACAGCAGCCCCAGTACTTTGCACCTGCTGATAGGACAGCATCCTTACTGACTATCAGGCGGATAACGTCAGCCCAGATGAAACGTTTACCTCCAGCACCCTTAGTAGTGACATTACCACAAGGATAGACATAGAAACAGAAATTTTCCAACATCTCAGGCTACTGTTCACAAAGTACTACCGACCTGGAAAGCAGCTTTTTCTTCACCGTTTGTCAGAAAAATCACTCATTGGAAATGAGGACTGAAGGACAAAAAAGGAGAAGTGAGAGTTACTGGAGCTGCCGATAACACGTCCACATGCATTATCTACTCTCCATAAAAAAAAGAAAAGAAAAAAAGGTGAGAGGACTGTTTAATATCTGCTTAGTATAAGTCCGTTGCACCATTCCCAGCTTAGGACTTAGGATAGTACTTGAAGATAGTCTCCCCTCCCATGATAATGCATGGATACTTTTTGCCTTTATCTACCTCATGCCAGAATGTTCGAGCATTCCAGCTCCACCCCATAATAAATATGCTTCTAATGGAACTTTTATCAAATTGGAAAGTCTGGTTATTTTAACTCGTTTAAAAAACTGGTTAAGAAATAATACCTTTAGGGTTACGTATTAAGTTTAGACTAGCTAGAAATAATGCATACTTTAGAGAGAAAAAAAAAGCCGCTTGTTTTTGAGTTCAGATAATATGCAGGTATAATTTGGGAAATGTTCAATTTCATGGGAGACCTTTTTTTTTTCTTTTTTTTTTTGAGATCTTCCTTTCTTATTTAACCCTGCACCATTGACTTCTACTAAGGTTGCTTCTTTCTCTTTCTTGTCCCATATCATGTCAGATCTCATAGCTCAAGTTTTCTAGGTGCGTAGCTGCAGGAATTGCGTCATCATGGTGGATGGTGTATGACTTATTTCCAACTGTTTTTGCTGGTAAGCATGTTCCCAGGATTTGCTGCTCCATTCGATATTCAACGTTTTACAGATAATCCAATAGAAATATTTGCACAATCGATTGTGTCACATTGTTTAATTGCCGTCCCTCAGCAGAACCTTTCAGCTGGATATCAGTTGGCTCATACTCTCTACTTTTGTGTGACAGAACCTGTACTTGCTTGTTGTCATTGCTGCAATATTATTGTAATAAGAAAACTGGAAGATTCTATTTATAGATACTGGTGTTAGGAACTGACCAATCAAATGGATCCACGTTCTGCTAGCAACCAATCAGAAACTGTGATTGCTGAATAAAGATATTGGATATTTTAGAATTCCCACACTTAATTTTTTATGTCCGCACAAGAAAGATCTTCGCTCTTTACCTGCAAAATTTTGGAGTCCAAAATTCTACAGATCAGCTAACCACTAAAAACTCTTTTTTCATCTCCAGAACTAGCTACCCATTGGAAACTCTTCTGAAATTAAATATGGTTTTTGATTCAAAACTTATCTTCTGAAAAGCGTTAGTCCTCAAGCTTTCATCTTGAGGAACTATTATGCATATATGTGTTCTGTTAAAATGTTTTTGACTACTAATGAAAGTATGACTCCAATGATTTCGACGATCGATTTTATAACCACAGTTATAACAATTAACCAATCAGAAGCTTCAAAAGTTATTATAAAAAATGTCAAATTTTGGATTCAATCAGTTCGTCATCAGCCTCTGTCTCGAAACGACTCAAGATTGGGACTGCATTAATTCTTTGCCGCCATCTTTGTTACTAGGAATTACTTAACACTCAAGATCAGGACTGCATTGATTCTTCGCCGCCATCTTTATTACTAAGAATTATTTAACACTCAAAATTGTGACTGCATTGATTCTTTGCCGATTTGATTTACTGCCGCCATCTTTGTTCAACATAATGTCTCAATACTTAACATGTTCACTACGCAGACTGTAATTCCACTCATTGTGCCGATCCAAATTTGTTGTCCGATGCAGTCAACATTAAAACGAAGGAATTCTCCTTTCGAACAAAAACCAGAAGTCGAGTTTCTAAGCAAATATTACTTAATATTATTTAATCTTATTGAGTGTTTATTTTGGGGGGGGGGGGATGGGAGCGGGTGAACAGCAGGTAATCGAATAGCAGACTTGTAAAATTAGAGTTTTTCACGACAGAATCAAAATAGATCAGTTCCACTAACACGGTCCTTTAGACAAGAACCCCAAGAACCGAACTTACAAGGTTCTTGAAAATGGACATTGTCCTTGAAATAGTTTTCACCTTCCCTTTGTAGTTACAAAACAAATTTTTTTTTAATTTAATTATTTGGACTACTATCCTCATCTTCAAGTTATTGTTTTCACAATGTTTCCGCTAATTATTCCTCTGGCCTTCGTCAGGTTAACCGCAACGTGATAGGAATATCAAATTCTCCAACTACATCAACAGCAATTACTGCCTTCAATAGCTGTTGTCATCTCATCAAAGTTTGATCAATTAATCCTCTAACCGGCTTTGGGTAGGATCGAAACCGCTATCTCTAGACAATGCTTACCTGGAGTCTTAGATATTCCGCACTCTATCCACTGCACGACGGGCCCCGAAGGGCAATCAAGTTTGGATTTTTGGGTTTTATAAATCCAATTGTTCTTCCAGCTGTGTCAGGTCTGTGCCGATTGTTATATTATTGAAATAGTTTGGAATTATTTTAGAGACGAGTAAATTGTATGAAGGCCAGAGGAATAATTGGCTGAAACGTTGTGAAAACAACAGCTACAAGTTGAGGATAATAGTTTACATAATTAAATAAAAATTATACAAATTAACTCATCTCCAAAATAATTCCAAACTAATCTATATATATAAAAGCGAAAATGTATGTATGTATGTTTGTGTGTCTGCTAAAAACTTTCGACAGACAGAACAAAAATTCACAAACTCGGTATCATATTGAAGCTCCATCCTTCGCTCGAAAAATTGGCCAAAAACGTTCATTTTTTCACCCCGAAATCGACAATTTTCGACAGGAGGGGGGGTCAACAAAAACGGTCCCCTCGTGACGCCGACCGGTTCTACGCATGTGCCAGATGATCTCATGAGCTGATTTACTTTAAATATCTCCAAAATAATTCCAAACTAATTCAATAATAAAACAAATATTGATCTTAGTTTTATTATTTTTAATTTAATATTGTTTGATTTATCTTTCAAATAAAGCGATTTCTGTTTTGTTCTTTTCTGTTTAGAAAAAAATGTTTCAACTGCCAGTGGTAGTGGTAGTCCCTCTGCTGCAATGTCTGCGGACCCCTCTCCGTCCGAATCTGCTGAAGATGAACGTAAAGATGACGATGCGCAATCAGTATTATCGGACTATGACCAGTATTTGTTGGGAATCGCTAAAGAGAATATACCATCAAGCGAAAAATCTCCAAGACAAAACAATAACAATGCAGAATCGGATAAGGCTGATGCTCCACACGAGGTACAACATTTTTCTTTTTATTTTTGTTCTTCCTTCTTACTGTGGTCCTGGATGTGACCTTAAACTATATCCAGTGGTGAGGCCCCAGCTTGCAGGCTTTGGCGAGTGTGGAGCCACCCTTTAATTACCATTGCTCCCAGGTCCACTCTGACCTGGAGTGGTGATACCTGTTAGGGTCCCAACTATGGGTTGAATAGAAACTGACTTGAAAACAACAAATATATTCTATTAAAAAATTTTTCTTCAAAATCTTTGGATTCAGCATTAAATAACCTGAAAAGGGTTGATATGCTGTAAAACAAAAACAACCAAAGAACCGATCCTTCTTTTTTATCAAGATTTTCAGTTTTAGGCTCAAGTAGAAAAATGACCCAATTATAACTGTTGCTGGTCCATGCTATGTTCAAAAGGATTAAATACAGGAGACATTCCAAAAGTAATGCCTCCTATTTTTTATATTCCACCGGAATGGATCAGAGGGGATTGCAAATTGAACCGATCGACTTTTACCAGCACCTGTTAAAAGTTGACGGAGCCGATGCAGTTGATGTTAGCACAGTAAGGAGATTAGTCTGTTAATTTCAAAATGGTGACAGCTGGCAAAAGTGCACTGAAAATGGTTCTGACTATGTAGAAAAATAAATTCTGGAGCACAAAAGGTCACTCGTTTTAATGGAACAACTACGCTCTTCATAGTACTTTAACTTTTTGAGTTAAAAAAATAGGAGGCTTTACTTTTGTTTGACTCTCGTATCTACACACACACATATATATATGTATGTATATATACTCTGTTATTATATGCTAAAGATATATATAAGTATATATATATATATATATATATAGGAAATTTATTACTGTGAGTCCAGAATGAGTTTACAAATTGTTTCAGCTAGAGGAAAATCCTCAAAGAGAGGAAAAAATCCAACACTAACGAATTACACACACCCTATTTACAACCTAAACTATATAGTCCCCCATTCATTCTAAAAGAACCCCTCCACAGAACCCCCACCTATTTATCCCACCATTTTTAGCTACATCTCTCTTTACCTAACTCATTTTTGTACCCCCCTTTGCTTTAATCACTCCTTATGTCATTACTTAAAGGTTCTCGCCCCATAGTTTCTTATTGGCTATTTCCATGGTTAGGTCTCGATTTCTAATATTTCAATTACGTACTTATCACAATTGGTATCCTTCGACTTGCCTTTCGGTCTATTATCTACTTGTTAACAACTAATCATTTACTTACCTTCTATTTTAATTAATTACTTAATTTACCATCTACATATAACATATATATACACTTTTCTCTTATATTTACCTCTTACTAATTCTTTCAATAATAATTATCATATTTTTTAACACGAAGCTTACTTACATATATTTCGTATTTGTGTTTGTACATATATTCAAGCACATGCTCCTCCCCATTGATGTGTGTACATTTTTTACATGTGTACTCATGTGTATGTATTTATGTGTTTTTGTTATCTACTTGTATTAACATTTTATTAATAATTATATTAATTTTTATTATTTAATTAACTTACTGATATCCTTACTTTTTTACTTTATTAAATAAACCTATAACGAATAATTCACCTATTTACCCTTCTATTTCCCCTTTCTTTCTTTCAACTTAACGCCCGACAATTCAAAAAATTATAAATAATAAATTAAAAACAAAAAATTAATTTTTTCAATCTCTCCCTGCCCAGCTAATTTATATATATATATATATATATATATATGTATGTGTGTGTATATGTATGTATGTGTGTGTATATGTATGTATATGTGTGTATTTATATGTGTATATATATATGTATATGTAT